>NW_020837952.1:53798770-54236043 GCF_003676395.1 Aethalodelphis obliquidens
GGTGCTTTGTGACCACCTAGAGGGGTGGGATAGGGAGGGTGGGAGGGAGGGAGATGCAAGAAGGAAGAGATATGGGAACCTATGTATATGTATAACTGATTCACTTTGTTCTAAAGCAGAAACTAACACACCATTGTAAAGCAATTATACTCCAATAAAGATGTTAAAAAAAAAAAAAAGGCCACAAGAGGTATCTGGGGCTCCCCTGAGGTACGTCCCACCCTCCCCAGGCTTAGTATGAAGCACATATTGTAAGAACCTCCCAGTGTAATTTCTTCAATGCACGTGGTTATGTAAAACGTTAGCATTAGGAGATACCGGGCGAGGGGAATATGGAACTCGCTGTACTATTGTTAGACCTCGTCAACAGAGCTAGAAGTATTTAAAAATTACAAAGTGAAAAAACAAAAACCACCCAAACCAACACGTGCTATCGTCATGGAAATGACCTGCCACTGACCCCCGCCAGGTGGAGGGCTCCTCACCTTTCTGGGCTTTGACCCGGGAAATGGACACCACTCTGTCCTGTCCCCAAGTAGTCCCTGAGGCCAGGAAAGGCAGGTGGCCTGGATGTAGGGGCCTGGGTATCGACTCAAGGTGGGAGAGGGGAAGGGTTCTCCTGCCGGCCCTGAAAACCCTCGGAATCACTGGCTGAACCATCACAGTGTCAGGAGTGCAACCCGAACACGAAACATTAAGAATACCTCTCACGGGCCAGTGTCAAAGCATCCACTTTCTCAGCCACGAGCTCCTCTGATCCTACAGCACCTTGCTAAGCCAGGTGGTTCTTCTGAGATGTCTTTTATCGGTAGTACTTCGATTAGTATTGCCGATTTTTATAGAATTAACAAATTCTTCAAGAATCACTTCCTCCATGGGAGAGACGCTTTTGTCTGCGTTTTACAGATCGGGAAACAGGCCCAAGAATCAAGTAGCGTGACCAAGATCACACAGTGGACGTGATTCAAACTTCCCTCTTTGCCCTGGAGGTTTCCGACCTACCTTGACCTAGGTCTAGAGTGACACAGGAGCCAGCTCAAATATCACCACCCCCATGAAGGTCATATTAGCCGTTTTTTATTACTTCATGGTACTTAGCACTCTGAGAAGGATCTTATTAATGTACGTACTTACTTTTTGTCAGTTTCCCCCTACCAGAATATAAACTCCAGGAGGGCAGGGGGCGCTGTCCATCTTGTTCACCACTGTCCTAGCAATAGAACACACCTGGCCCCCGGCAGGTGCCCATAAAAAAAATGTCAAATGGGTGGACAGATGGGTGGACAGATGGATGGACAGATGGACAGATGGATGAATGGATGGCTCATGAGTCCTCCTCAGGGTTCACAAAGTACCGACTTACTGCATATAATTCAGCCCCTGGAGGTGAGCGGGATGGTTCCCATTCTATAGATGGGGAAGTGGAGGCCTGGAGAGGTCAAGTGGCAGGGTCACGTGGAAAAGAAGGGGCAGGGGCAGGAGTTGGCCTGAGGTCCCATGAACACCCCCTAAGTCAAGGTGGAGAGGCCGTTCCTGATGGGGCTAGCATCCCAGATCAGGTGGAAGCAAGAACTCTCTCCAGCTTTAACCTCTCCAGCCATTTGATCTGGAAAACTGGCCAGAGCCAGTAAAGCCTGTCCTTGGGCACTGAGTTGCTCTGTCCTGGGATAAAGGAGACATGAGTCCGTCCACCAACACCGGCTCATGGAGTGATTGGCAAGAGGGGAAGTTGGTCCTTACCGTTTCCTGACTTCCATCTACCTGCCCCCTCCCCCCAACCCTCACCCTAGAAGTTTCGGGTTCTTGGCTACTCCTTAGCAAAGAACCTGACCATCACCTTCACACCGGATGGCATTTGGGGCAGTCAGCATGAAGGGGACCAAGAGACACCAACCAAGGGACTCTCCAGCGGTGGAAGGTCAGACATTTGGGAGCCTGACTATGGGAGAGGTTTTGGACCTGTGGGTTTTCAAAAGCCTCTAAAAACAGACCCCTGGGATCCACCGTGAAGCAGCCGGGTGTCACAGTGGCACATGCCCTGACTTTTTGAAGAGAACACAGGATTCTAATTTTGTCCACCCAGAACCTGGAGCAGGGCACTTTGGAGACAAATTGAAGGCAGGAGTCACCTCTTTTGTACCTTTTGTACACCTCTTGGGGCAGAGCTCAGGAACCAGCCAATTAACTAATGCCCTCCTACCAAAAAAAGTCTCCTCTAAAACATCTAGGTCTCTCCTGAGAGAAAAGCAAACGAGCAAACATACAAAGACCCTGCAGAGTCTAGGTCAAGTGATTCAGCGGCAGGATGTGGGATGCAGAATGGGCATTGGAGGATGGGGCTCTGGCCTTGCTTCCGCTCTTCACTCGTGTCCCTGGACAAGACACCTCACACTTCCACGTCTCTGTTTGCTTATCTGTGCAGCCTCGGGTCTAGAAGATGCCTTTCTAGTTCTCCTCCGGAGTTTGGAGCAAGAGAGCTGGGAGTCAACCCTCAACTCCCATTTCTTGCTTCTGTGACCTGGGACTAGATACTTCACCCCACTGTGCCTGTTTCCTCAACTGTAAAGTGGGCCTCCTTGGGTTTTGCAGAGGAACCAGCACTAAACCCCTTGTCGCCGGCCTGACCCATAGCCAGCGTGCGGCGTTTGGTGGCTGTTATCATCAAGATGCTCCTTTAGCTCCAGCCACTTGATGTATTTTTAACATCTTTACTGACCTTTAATCGCTTTACAATGGTGTGTTAGTTTCTGCTTTATAACAAAGTGAATCAGCTACACATATACATACATCCCCATATCTCCTACCTCTTGCGTCTCCCTCCCACCCTCCCTATCCCACCCCTCTAGGTGGTCACAAAACACCGAGCTGATCTCCCTGTGCTATGCGGCTGCTTCCCACTAGCTAGCTATTTTACGTTTGGTAGTGTATATATGTCCATGCCACTCTCTCACTTCGTCCCAGCTTCCCCTTCCCCCTCCCTGTGTCCTCAAGTCCATTCTCTATGTCTACTACTTTATTTCTGCCCTGCCCCTAGGTTCTTCAGAACCTTTTTTTTTTCAGATTCCATATATATGTGTTAGCATATGGTATTTGTTTTTCTCTTTCTGACTTACTTCACTCTGTATGACAGACTCTAGGTCCGTCCACCTCACTACAAATAACTCAATTTCGTTTCTTTTTAGGGCTGAGTAATATTCCATTGTATATATGTGCCACATCTTCTTTACCCATTCATCTGTCGATGGACACTTAGGTTGCTTCCATGTCCTGGCTATTGTAAATAGTGCTGCAATGAACACTGTGGTACATGACTCTTTTTGAATTATGGTTTTCTCAGGGTATATGCCCAGTAGTGGGATTGCTGCTCCAGCCACTTTAAAACCAAGTCCATGAAATGCCTGGCTGCTTCCCGGCACAGGGGGAGGATGCCCCCAATGGCACTGTAACCTTTATTTCTTGGCCATGTTGTTGCTATCCCCCACCATTTCCCATCCTGCTTGGTACCTGCCAACGACGTTCCAGTCATCCTGGAGTTGGATCTGAATCTTGTTCCATCACTTTCTGGCTGGGTGGCCTTAGGTCACCACCTGACCTCTCTGAGCTTCAATTTTCTCTTGTGTAAAATGGGTATGATAACGTCAACGTGCACAACTATTGGGAAGACCAGATGAGAAAATACAGAAAGATGCCTGGCACATAGGAGATGCCTTATAAATGTTAGCTCCTTGGATCTCCTCAGCACCACTGGCACAGGCTGGAACTTTGAAATAATAACACCAATAGCCACAACAATCCCAAAACGAAGACAGGAAGATGTAAACAGACAGAGGACACGGGCCGCCCAAAGAGCAAGTTTCTGACACTGTCTATCCCATCCGAGTTAGGATTCCATCCCTAACATGCCTGTCCACGGACATTCAGTCTCTGCCCCTCAGTTTCTGCGTCTGTAAAATGGGGACGATGAGAGTATCTCCTCATATGGCAACAGTGAGGACCACATGAGGTACAGTGGTGCCTGGCACACAGAGGGAGCACCGTTCAATCAAGTCTTACAGTTGAGGTGTGAGGGAGAGTGTTCCTGGGTAGACGGGGGGGGGGGGGGGGGGGGCGGGATCCAGAGTCCTTCCTCCTATAAAAATGCAGGCACACCTCTACCTTTGCCAAGGAAGCCTCACGTGAGGCCCCTGGGGCCAGCTCTCTGGTATCTTCATCATCCAATCAGGAGGAGACAAGGGGTGGGGCTGGGGATGGGGCGCAGTCGGCAAAGGGTCAGAGGATGGGCGGACTCACTCCTCTCCTTTCCCTTAAGATACTGAAATTAGCCTAATGAGGTCTGTCCCTGTTCCGGGCGCTGTGGGAATTGGACAAAATTAGAAGCTATTGACAGGTGAGAGCATGGCCGCTGATAGCCCGAGGTGAAAATGAGATGAACTTTGAGTCAGCTCCTGGAAGACTCTCTCCTCCCCTCTGTCGTGATGACCAAGGTGAAGAGGCACCGGCCCCCGGTTTATCACCTCACTTCTAAATAGCTCCCAGGCTGCGTTTCTTACAAATTGGTCGTGCAAACAGGGATCACTTTCCCACCCCAGAGAACGGGGAGGACGGGTCATTTGGGGTCTAGCCGGACGGCCGCAAGGAGCCGGTAAACAGTCCTGGGGGCACACTCTGTGCCAGGCACCACCCTGCGAGCTGTCCCATTTGGTCCTCGCCAGCTCTCTTATCCCCATTTTACTTACAGGGAAACTGAGGCCGAGAGTCACTCAGCCAGGAAGATTGTGACTCGGGCCTGGCTCGTGGCAGGATGTGTCTCTTTCTCAGAGCTTGGAGTAGAACAGCCCTGGGTTCTTGAATCAAGCTGTAACCTCCAGAGGCAGGAGAGGGATAAATGGAGAAGGAAAGTCTTCTTTCTGCCCTCACTGCTGCTCCTTTTCTCAGGAGGGCAGTTATATAAGGAGGGCTGCTTTCCCTCCTTTGGCTAAATCTTATCTAGTGCAGCATAAGGTCGGGAGGTAGGGGGAGTCCACACGGGAATAAGAACGAGCTTCCTGCTAAGCACAGAAACCATTTATACCTCGAATGTCCCAGCTCAGCCTGGTGGAGGGAGTGGTAGACTCAGGAGACCTATAGGTTCCATCTGGCCAAGGGCTCGCTGGTGACTTTGGCACGTCACATCTGCTGGGCCTCACTTTCCACGTCTCTCACTGGGGACCACAGCCTCTGTCCCCCAGACCATGTTGGGCTGGGATGAGGATGTAAAGAAATAGGGCAAAACACTGCATGACTTGGGGCTCTGCCATCAGGGCTGCGGGCTGGCCCCGATGTGCATATCCTGCCTTGCTTGGAAATCAAACCCCATAGGGGCTGGAGGGCTGGAATTACAGGGAGGCAGGCATGACTCTCCTTTTGTCCTTCTCAGTTTCTTCCCATCTTAGACTCCATTTCATTTCCTTTGAGAGTGGGTATTCCGCTACTTCCAAAGGGTTTTGAGGTAGCTTACAAGAGAAAGCACAAAAAACAAGAGGAAAAGAACCGTTTCCAGAACACTCACAATTCTTGCGACAACCTTTGAAGGTGGTTATTTTTAACCCTGCTTTGGGATGAGGACGTCCAGAGAGAGGAGAAGCCTTGGCCATTCACACTGCTGGTAGCGGCACTCTACAGGTTGTATTTTCTGCCTGACTTCAGGAGTTTCAGCCCGAGGGCTCACTCCCTCCTTCCTGCCTCCCATGTTAAATATGCTACTTAAGGATAAAAGAGAACAGATTTTTGCCAGAAGGAAGCAGAAAAAGCAAATGCCTTCAGGCATGCAGAAACGACTGCAAGGGTCAGGCAATCATTATGACTAAATTTTCCAGCCACGGAAACAAAAGCAAACCACAGGCTCTTGAGTTGGAACAGGCTTGAAGCACAGGAAACGGGATCTGCCACTGGGATCAGGTTTCAGGGAAACTAACTAGGATTGCATGACTGCATGTGTATATGCGGGGTATGCAGTTCCTGTCGACAGCATGGCGGGGCAGAGAATGTCGAGGTTTGAAGCAGCGCCCCAATGCTGAGTAGCTGTGTGATCCTGGGCAAGTCACCCCACTTCCCTGAGCCTCAGTTTCCTTGCCTGTACAGTGAGGGCATGTCTTGTGATGCTCTTGTGAGGACGGAAGGAAGTACCACACGGATGGTGCCCGCTGTTCCCAGCAGCCTGCACGGTCCATGCGGGCAGGTATTGGGTACGGAGAAGCCAGGCTGGGGACACATGCAGGGTGGCAGAGGGTCCTGCCTGGACCTCTGAGTCTCAATTTTGGCTCTGCTACTGAGTGACCCTGGGCACGTTCCTTAACCGCTCAGTGCCTCAGTTTCCTCAACTACAAACCGGAAGAGCGATGGCATCTGTTTTCTAGGATGATTGTAAGGCAATGGTTCTCAGAGTGTCATCCCCAGACCATGAGCACCACGTGGGAACTTTGTAGAAATGCAAACGCTTGGGCCCCACCCCGATCTTGAGGAATCAGAAGCTCTGGGGACGGGGCCCAGCCATCTGTGCCGTGAAAAGCCGTCCGTGATTCTGATGCCAAGTGCTGTTGGAGACCCGCCGTGGGGAAGGGCAGGTACTTGAGAGAGAACCTGCCACTTACTAGTCTCGCTTGTTACTGATCGCTGGGTCCGGGGACACCTTCCACCTTTGATCACCTTCTCCCTCCTTTTCTGCTTTAAATCCCCCCTTTACCAGCTCTACACCAGGCTTTCAAGGGTGGCCATCGAGAATCAATGGACCACATCTATAAAAGCCTTTGAGCTTCCTGGAAGTAGTTGCCCAGAAGTGGGAAAGCAAAGGGGTATTATTAAAACTTTGTCTTTCTACCCACTCCCATCAACCTGTGATCCTTCAGAAGGGCAAACAGCTAGAGACGGAGGCAGTATCCCTGGTTCTAGAATCCCCTAGCACCTGCAAGCCCCAGCCCAAGTGGGTCTCCACCCTTAGCCTGTGGACCTCTCCCTATACACCATACTTCCTCATCATTGCATCCCCAGAACTGCACACATTCATTCATCAAACTTTTCTTGTGCCCCTACTATTTTCTTGTGCCAGGCCCTATTCTAGGTGCTGGGGTCAGAGCTGAACAAAACAAAGTTCCTGCCCTTGTGGACATGACATCCAACCCAGTGGGAGAGAGAGAAGCAAGCAATAAGTCAGTAAATAAAATCGTCTCCGGTAGATGCTCTTTGACTTTGAATGAATGGATGAATGAATGAAGCAGGCGGCACAGGACATGTGCTTTGGATCTGGACAGACCTGAACTCAGATCTTGACCTTGTTTCTTCCTAGGCAAACGCTTAGCCTCTCTGAGACTCAGTGTCCTTATCTATAAAATGGGGATAGTAATAGTATCCTCAAAGAAGCTGGGAAGACTAAATGAGTAAAATGCTAAGCACAGTGCCTGGTACACAGAGGACTCCATGAAGTTAGATGTCATTGCTGTCGTTATTCAAGGTCACATAGCTGAGCCTAGATGCCAACCTGGTCCCCTGTCTAGAGGTGTATGCACTGGGGCACGTGGAGAGTCCCAGGGCTGGAAGGGACCCTAGTGATCAGCCAGTGACCTGACCCCTGATTTTAAAGGGGTACCTGAAGGTCAGAGAAGTTCTGTGACTCGTCCCAAGCCCTACCGGGAGTTGAAGGCATCCTCCAGCTGGTGGACAGGGCTCAGCCTCTTTGGCCTTTAGAGGGAGTGGGCAGCAAAGCAGAGAGTCTAAAATAGAAAATTCTGGGCCCACGAAGGGCTCTTCTTCCCATCCCGCTGTTTATTAGGCACCATCACACCCATTCTTCCTGTCGCCCTCCGGATAAAGGACTGTGTTTGGGGGCGGAAGCGGGGAGGGGGCGTGTCTGCATCTTCCCACCTCAGAAGCATGAGGTGTGGGCCCCCCTGCCTCGGGTGATCTGTTCTCATTGCCCATGTCATCTCTTGCCCCCCTGTTTTGTTCTACCCTGATTTCCAGACTTTCACCAGGTTGGCCTGAGCCTGGACTGTGCTGGCAGACAGACCTGGGTTCGAATCCATGTCACCTTGGGCACTGGAGCTGCTCTTTCTGCATCTGCATCTATGTCCTCTGTCATCCTAAGGTCAAATGAGGTGACATGTGTGCAGAGTCCAGCATCGGGCCGGGCGCACGTTACTCACCCTGGTAATAATTCTCTCTCCCCGCCCACCCTCAGCAAACCAACCTTCTTGCCCCTTTCTAAACATGCCCTAAACTTCCCAGCCTTAGTGCCTTTGTTGATTGATACCAAGGCCTCGCCTGGACCTCCCTCCACTTGCCCTCCTGGCCTGTGGCAGCCCTGCCCGTGGTCTCCATATCCGCACAAGTGCCCACTGTCTCCCTCTCTGAAGAGCTCGTCTGCATCTCCTGGCCTCTGCCTGGTATTACTGTGTGTTTGTGTATAAATCATAGAGCTGTAAACATCGTGCAGGTAGAATAGAAATGGTGTTGCAGCTGCTGTTTCCTGAGCACTTACTATGCGCTGGGCACTGCACTCAACACTGCCATACATCGTGTCACGAAATCCTCACAAAATCCCAGTGAGCTCAGTGTTGTGTTGTGATGCCCCGTTTATAGATGAGGGCTTTACAGTCGGGGCTCAGGGGCCCCCGGCCAAGAAGTGGTGCCTCTGAGGGTTGGGTCTCATTCCACTTTGCGTCCCCCACTGCCCAGCACAGGGTTGCTACTCAGTAGCAACAGTAAAGATCTGTTGGGTCTGATGGAAGAGTTGAGTTAGTGTTTTAAGATCTGAATTGGGCAGTTAGGGAGGCAGGGAAGCAGGCCAGGATCTGGCCTGGTTTTCCTTCACTGTGTAGGCCGCTTCTGAGCTGTAGCGTATTGGCTGCAAATAAAAAAGGAAGGGAGGTCCAAAGGCCTGAGCTGGGGTCACGGGGGGAACTGAGCTTGGGGTGGAACTGTCCGATAAGTGACTTAGTGAGGATGGGGGTGTGGGAGAGACACACCTCTCACTGGAATCACCTAGACCAGCCACCCTTTTCCCTCCAGCGCCCTCTGCTCCACCTCCTTTAAAACCACCTCTCTCTTTCCCAGCCACAAGAAGGGCAGCTGGCATCAGAAGGTCAGGCGGCTCATTGCATCTAACCTTTCTAGAGTTTCTCCGTTCTCATTTCTGGCATAAAAATTTAATAAACGATGCCCACGTTCAGATTCCTTGTACACTTCCTAAGGCAGTTTTGTGTCTGCAGCTGCTTAATTTTCACAACGAGCCCAAGCAGGTCTTACGATAAAACTGTGCACCCCGTTTGTCAGACACTGGAACCTAGGTATGGAGAGGTGATGGTCAAGGTCACAGCTGGTGAAGAGCAGAGAGCAAGCAGAGCATGGGGGCTGGACTTCACACTCAAGCTACAGGTATTTATTAAATGCCTGCTTTGGGTTGGGTATGGGCTAGACACTGGGGATACAAGGATGAATACAACCTAGCCCCTGTTAAAAAAGTAGTTAACAAACATGTATACAGCAATTCTTCTGTGCCACTGTTCTACACACGTCACACATTAACAAACGTAATCCTCTGACAATCCTATAAGAGCAATCATTATCCTCAGCTCAGAGATGAGAAAACGGAGGCCCAGAGTAGTTACTTGAATCACCCCAAATCACACAGCTAGCAAGTGGCTGGGCTGGAATTTGAACCCAGACAGCACGGGCCCAGAGGCCGAGCACCTACACATAGTTTTCTCTTAAATCGGCAGAAAGGATCATCACGAGGTCCAGCACTGATACGGCATAGAATATTGGACAGAGATATTCAGAACTGGTTCTAAATCCCCGCTCCCCCACGTATGTCCTAGCTCTTTGAACAGGCCAAGCACCTTCAACCTCACTTTGCCCATCTGCAAAATGGATATGATTCCCAAGGATGTTGTGATGCTAAGAAAGATAATGATGCTGGGATGTGAATGCTGGTTAGATGTGAATGGAGAAGGAGGTGGGATGCTGGACCGCCAGCCCCTCGTCTGTTCTGAAAGCAAAGCTTGAAAAGCAAGGTCAGGCCAGATGTTCCTTTTCCTAATTCCCAGCTCATCCCTGGCCGGCTGTTTTTTCCTGGCTCTCGTGCAATTCTGAAATGGTATATTTGGGTGAAGCCGAAACAGGTTTTGAGGCTAAGTTACAGGACACCCAGGACAAGATGCTGAGGAGGATAGGAGATAACGAATTTCCATCCCTGGAATCTGAGAATGTGAGAGTCAGTAGGTCCTGGGGGATCAGTTGGCCTCATTTCCTTGGGTTACAGATGGGAGACTGAGACCCAGAGCAGGAGAGAGACTGCCCAAAGTCATATAGCCAGTTTGGGCAAAGCTGGGGCCAAAACGCAGGCAAAAGTACAGACAAAGTTCAGGAAAAATCCCAAATTCTCCTGGATTCCTTACACAGCAGGGAGGAAAAAAAAAGAATCTATTCCTTTTGGATTATTCAAATCTAGAAAACAATATACCAGTTTTTTCTTTGCCTGGCTTACATGAGAGAGCTCTCAGACCTAACGGATTGGCTTTTTTCTTCTAATCTTGGGGAGTGGGGGACGCCCCCCAATCCTTCTCCCCTTCCCAGGGTGGAGGGACATAGCTCTGAGCTTTTAGCATCCAAACATCCTGAGATCCACCGCGTGCCCAGGCCATGGCTACTCACCATCAACCCCAATCTTGTCATCCCCATCCTTGTCTCCAGCAGCCAGCAGTATTTTGACTTCCTTAGCAGATAGGTCTCTGGCATCTGGGGAGAAGGCTTTCAGAATGGATCTGGAGGAGGAAAGGGAGAAAGTGGGGAGGGAGTCAGGCCAGGGTCGCCTTGCAGGAGCACCATGTGGGTGGTGGGCTGGCGTCTGCACAGGGGAAGCAGGCGGCTGGGACGGGGGGCGAGCAGCGAGCAGCCAGCACGCGTGCGGTTGTGCTGGGCCGGGTAGCCCCGCCACGGCTAGGCTTCGCGGGTAGGCGCGCAGGGAAGGGACAGGCTGTCCTCTGCGAAGGGTTGCCCTCACTTCAGCCAGGGCACCTACATTTGTTTAGTTATTCAGGCAGCACAATAAACACAAAAGTGTCTTCTCTGTGCCACGGTCATGCTGGAAACGGGGGGCACAGAGATGATCTTAGGAAGCCACCTGCAAAAACAGGGAGGAGGCCGTGTCCTCTGGAAGAGACCACACAGTGTGATGGATGCAATGATGGGAAAGTGGAGAGCGGTGCTTGAAGGATGCATCCATTCACCTGGGGGTGAGGGGAAGAGTCAGGATGGCTTCCTGGAGAAGGTGATGCCTGGAGGATAGGTAGAAGTCAGCATCTGTGTGTGCGCGTGTGTGTGTGTGCACATTGGGCATGGGAGGGTGGAGGAGAAGGTTCTAGACAAAGGTTCCCCTTGTGGGATGGTTTCGGGGAGAGACAGGATGGATGGGGAAGTCCCTGCTTGAAAAGCCCCTCTCCACACCCTCTCCCTTCTCTTACTGACAAAATTCGAGGCAGTCTTGGCCAGTGTTACATAAAGCACAGCAGGGTTGGCAGACATGGGCCAGGTGGCCAAGAGGGTGATGGTGGGAGGTTTTTTTGGGGATGTCATCTTGCATTTTCCTAGTCATAACCTTCTCTGTCTTGCTCCTAGGACTCCTGAACCCCCAAAGCTGGTTCTGCATCCCTGACTTGCCCAGAAACTGTTCTAGCTGCTGGTACAGAAGGGTAGGGGTCTGCAGGATGGTAGAAGTTGCCTTTTAGCGGAATGAAAATCAATGAAATTACTCAAGGGAGCGCTCTCTGCCTTGCCTATGGTGCTAGGCAACGAGAAAGCTGCCTCTTGGTTTGTATTCAATTATTAAGTAGCATCATTCCATTAGCAATATTAAGTGGCTATAATTTAATCTCATTAGTTGCACTTTCTGCTGAGGATTTTATTTTCTGGAAGCAACAGCGATCAGGCATGGATGGTTATTTTCTGTGAAGGGTGCAGAGGGACGGGCAGCTGGACAGGAACTCCAAAGCAAGAGCCCCAGCCCCCAGCCCCTCTCCCAGAGCCACAGGCTGGGCAGCCCCTGCAGGCCTCAGTTTACCCCAGTTCCTCCTCCTCGATGAAGCCGCTCTCGTCTTTATCCAGGATGTGGAATATCTTCTTCACCTCATCTGGGCTCTTTTTCTTCAGTCCGACCATTTGGAAGAATTTTTTGTGGTCGAAGGAGTCGACAGCTGTTGGGGGGTGGAGAGAGGAGGTGAAAATGAGGACAGACAAGGGGCCTGGGGAAGGGTGGGAGAATGTGGGTGTCACAGCACTTTGATCGCCTCCGCAGGGCCAGTCCTGTGGGATGGCAGAGGCACACCTCCACGGGAGGGCTGAGGGAGCCCAGGCCAGGCGAGGGGGCTTGGCCCAAGGTCGCACAGTGGCAGAGGTGGCCTTGCACCCAGATCACCCTGGCTCTCCAACCGGACCCCACCCTCCACTGTACCCTTCACTAATGGCGGGGGTAGCATTTGAAGGCAGAGGGGCTTCCTGGTTTCCATGAAGCCTTTTGGGTGGCGGCTGAGTCGGGGTGGGCAGGGGAATTGGAGGCAGTGGGAACATGCTGTGTGTATGCTGCAGGGGAGAAGGGAGGGTCGACCTTTTTCTTGGTCATAGATTGTGTCGCCAGAAATCAACACAGAGAGGACAAGTTTCTCTCAAGGTCACACAGTGGGAGAGGGAGGGGGACGACCCAGAAGTCCCGGCTTTGCTGCAGAAATCCATTCTGGTGGGAATGGGGACGGGCGTTGGAAGGCTCCCCAAGAATTCCCAGTTAGGTTTCTTCTCCGAGGGAGCAAGATGGGTCAAGGAGAAGTGGGGGGGCTATCGCAGGGCCCTAGGAGGGTGGCTTCCCAGAGTTTCTTCATGCCCAGGGGAGGGGTTGCCAAGAGAAAGGAAATGGGAGCCCTCTTCCCATTTTCTATGTCCCGAGCTCCTTTTTAAGGACACCTGAGAAAAGAAACTTTAGACCAAGTAACTTATGTGTGTGTGTGGGACGGGGGTGGCGGGATAGGGGCGATCCCGCGAAAACTCACTGTTCCCTCCCTGGGCTGGAGGGGAGGAAAGCTGCTCTGTCCACCTCAGACACTAGATGGGGAGGGGTGGCATCGCAAGGGACAAGATCCGGAGGTGAGCCCCGTGCTAATTCCTCTGCTGCCCTGCCAGGTAACCTTGGGCAAGTTTCTAGCCCTCTCCCTGCCTCAGTTTCCCCATCTGGGTGACAGGAGGGAGAAGGAAGGTAAGCAGCTAAGCGCTCAAGTCCAGGGCAGCTCAGAGACATGAGACTGCCGGCTCCCCTCCCTCCGTGCCTGAGGAGGCTGGAAGTTGCAAGCGCGGAGGATGCTTCTCGCAGGGCTGAGCAGAGCGGAGCGCCAGCTACGGGAAGGTCACCTCGCTCCCTCGCAGATCCGTTGCGGGGGGCTGAGCTCTGAGCCCCGGAGAAGGGGCTTAGACATTCAGGGAGCCAGGAAAGCGGCCTGTCTGGAAAGCGGTCGCGTGGAGAGAAGCATGCGCACCTATAGTCCCCTCCAAGTGCCTTGCAAAGGAAGCCCCGAGCGCCCACAGGACCCAGAGATGCAGCTTTCCACCCCTCTCTTCGCCCTTGGTCCGGGACCCGGGTCCTCGCAGCGTGGCCACCCGGCCTTTGGCGCCCGAGAGTTTCGGTTGTCCGGCAGGGCGCACGGCCTCCCCGCCCGTTCCCTGTGCCAAGTCCGGCCCGGGCAGAGTTTGGGAAATGCCGTGGACCCCGCTCCACGCTCCACCAGCGCCCCGCGGGATGCGTGGGCACAGAAGCGCTGAGGAAGACTGGCCGTCCGCGGGAAGCACGGGGTGCAGGGGCCAGGGTGCTGGATGCGGGGAGAGGGGTGCGGAGGGGAGCGCGCTGCTCACCGGTAAAGGCACCCACTGCCTTCATGATGTCCTCAGCGTTGAGAAAGTCTGTCATCGACATCCTGCAACTGTTTGAGCTGGCAGAGCAAGTGCGAAAAGATTAAAAAGTGCTTTTCTCATCGTTTCTGCTCATATGACCTGCGCTGCAGTGCCGCGCGCCGGGCGCACGCCCGCCGGCCTGGCGCAGAGCCAGGGGGCGCGGGGCTCTGCGCGCAGCCAGAGCAGCTCAGTCCAGCCGCGCCGCTGAGCTGCGCGGTCCGGGCCGGCGGGCTGGCGAGCCATCGCGCTGCCGCTGCCGTCCCGCCCCGCCGGGGGGCCTTGGGATCTCAGGGGCTGCGACCAGGGCGCCAGGGGAAGGGGCAACCTCTGGAATTTACCGGGCGCCCGAGTCCCCAGCCGGGTCTGGAGGGTTCTCCTGCCGTCAAGGGCACGCAGAAGGCGCCGGCCTGGTGTGGCGCAGGGTCTCGGGTCAGCGCACCTCCGAGGATGTCCCGCCGCTTCCGGGAGGATACCGAGGGTGTAGGAGGTCTACACCCTCCTGGGCCCCTTGGCCCTGCTCCCATTCTCTCTCCACTCCTACCTCAGCCTCCACTCTGTCTCTCCTGGATGCAAATTTATGCTGCAAAATCTGAACGCTGAGGTCTGGAAACCTGACCCACTGGACGGGGTGGCACGGATAGGCCGGTGCTGCTAGGGCCCTCAGCGGGTGCCCCATCCCACATCTGGCCAGGGGAGCACACACGGAAACCAAATTGTTTTTTTCCGTAGTCTGACTTTTCAAAGAACCCTTCTCAGATCCCCACTAACTACTTGCTTTCCTGGTCCCCTGAGCCAAGGAGAGTATAGTGCGGGTCCAGACTCCTGCCCCCATGAACCAACGTGGGTGGGGGGTGGGGGGGAGGGAGAGGCTACTTGGAGTCTCTACACCCTCCCCCGACTTGGAGACCAGAAGGCCTATGCCTGGGGAGAGGGTGGCCCCCTCAGACTACACTTTCTAGACGACCGAAGCAGGTTTTATGTCCTGAACTTCGTCTCTGGGAAATGTGACACTTCCTAATCTTTATGCCGCCAGAGACCAGTTGCATTCTTTCCCACGGTCTCCAAAGGATTCAGGCTGTAACCAGCTGTCTTGAAAGTGTGCAGAGCACTGGACAGGGAGTCAGGAGGCCTGGGTTCTAGATCTGGGGCTGCGCTAAGTCCCCATGTGACCTGGGGTTGTGACCTGCCCCATCTCTGGGCCTCAGTCTCCCTCTGCTGTGTTGATGGTATGGGAGGTCCCTTGTGGCGGGATCTTGAGACTCCAACTTAAGGTGTGGGCAGGTGTGGGTGGGCTGAGATGGGGGTCCTTGATGGGGGCGCTGGGGAGAGCAGCCCAGCTGCCGTGTAGCTCAGGTTCCCTCGCACTCGCTGCTGTCAACACTGTCTCCCTCAGCTCGGCCCTGGACGGCTGCCCTTCCTGGAAACCTTAGGTTGCTGCTGGTTCCAGCTGGCCCCCTCCCTGCGAGTCAGCTCCCTCAGGTGACAGCCCACCAGCTGGCTTCCAGGGCGCCGAGGCTGCAGCTCCCAACCTGATCTCTTGCGGTGCGAGGCCTTCCCCGGACCCCTCAGCTGCCCCTGCTGCCCCTGCCCCAGGCTGGGCTGTTACCTTGGAGATGCTGGGCTTCTGTGCTATCATTTCAACCCCCAGGCTCAGCTCACTCCAGGGACCTAGTTGGAGAATCTGCTTCCCCAGCGGAAGGATCCTTATGCTATGCTAGTGGGGAAACTGAGGCCAGAGAGAGTCAGTGAATGGCCTAAAAACACACAGCAAGGCAGTGGCTCAGAGAGGCCCGGATGTACTAACTTCAAGTTCAGCGACCCCCTCCATGGAGCTCCTCCAGTGCTCAGGACCCAGCCTAGTCAAGTCCCACATGTCTGAGCCAGAGACCGGCTCCTGCAGAGTCCCCAAACACTGACCCCTGTGGCAGAGACTGGAACAGCAACAGAGGCCCCATCCTTCTCCCTCCTTCCTCCATCTCTCCCTGCTGCAGAAGCTTCCTATCAACTTGACACCCTCTCTGGGCTGAAGTCCACCCAGACAGAACATCAGACGATGCCATCAGGTCAGCCCTTCAGCCCTCCTACCCCTTCCTCCTGCCTCCTCTGCCCAGGCAGGGGCCTCCTCACCTGAACCCACAGATGTCTGCCTCCACCCCTCTCGTTCTATAGGTGGGGAACCCAAGACTTAGCCAGGGGGAGGGATTTGCTTCGGGTCACACCAGGAGTTAGGATGGAGACCCCAGGAACTGTACTCTCAGCCCTAGACTCCACAGCTGCCCGCCGCACAGCATCCACACCCACCCCAGCCTGTGTTACTGGGGGAAGGGGACGTGTGGCTGTCCCTTCCAGCTGGCCTCCTCCCTGCTGCATACCTCCATCCCCCGCAACCCCAGTAGCTGCCACTCACCTCGGGTGGCGGTGGAGGGCTGGAACCTGCGCTGAAGGGCTGGTCCAGTGGGAGGTCCCGTCAGGAAGTGAGCCTAGTGGTAGGACGGCCACCTATATAAGCTTCTGCTCCAGCTATTTTGGGACGTGGTACTCCCCTCTGCCCCCGGCCCCCTCCCCTTCTGGTGTCAGGTACTCCCCAGCCACGGTGCTGGGTGTCTGTATCACATTCGCCCTCCCTGGGCCCCTCGAGCCAGGCCTATTAATAACCCTTGGTCCCTGACTCCCTCCAGCACCCAAAATTGAGGCTCAGGCAGGGCTCTCCTCTTCCACGAAGGCTTCTGTGACCACTCGAGATGGCAGTAACATCTCCAGCCTCCAAAAGCCTACAAGGAAAGGAAGAGAGAAAGCAAGCAGAAGGATGGAACAGGAATTGTCTTCCATGCACGGGGCTGGGCTAGGTTCCTATTCCTACACCATCTTCTAACTACAGCCTTGCAGTGCAGGCCTGGTCCCTCTTTCGTGGGTGAGGAAACAGAGATCTTAGGGGTTCCGTAATTGACTACTCAAAGATATGGACCCGGAGCTGCGAGTGGACCCAGCATTTTCCTAAGATGACCTAGTGCCTCCCAGAAACACATGGTCTGCATGTTCTCTAAAAAATTCCTTCCTCTCTTTGCATCTCACTCTCTCCATCTGTAAAATGAGCTCAAACAGGGGTAAACTTGGCTCTATGGATGGACTGCGGGACTAAGAACTGTCTGAAACTATATTCCCAAAGTCACGTGCAAGAGCTCTTTTGTGAAGAGAATGGCCACAGCTTTCATGACACTGGGTCTCTGGGCTGATCTGTCTTGGATTGGAGATGACCATCCAAGGGGTGTGTTTTGGAGAGTGTGAGGGAATGAATGAATTTAACACATATTTACTGAGTATCTACTATGAACACCGTGAAAACTTCCTCTTCTCGTCCCCAGCCTTAAAAAGAATCTTCAGGGCTTCCCTGGTGGCGCGATGGTTGAGAGTCCACCTGCCGATGCAGGGGACACGGGTTCGTGCCCCGGTCCGGGAGGATCCCACGTGCCGCGGAGCGGCTGGGCCCGTGAGCCATGGCCGCTGAGCCTGCGCGTCCAGAGCCTGTTGCTCCGCAACGGGAGAGGCCACAACAGTGAGAGACCCGCGTAGCGCAAAAAAAAAAAAAAAAAAAAAAGAATCTCCAGGCACTGACGTTGTCAGTAGGGCAGTCTAGTTCCTGACAGTGACATTAGGAGGCCCAGCCTCCACGCAGAGGTGGATTGGGAGGGAAGCTGCCCCGGTCCTCCATTGACCACTGATTGGCTCCAAGGATGGAAGGAGCAGAGAGGGGACTGGATGGGGAAGCCAGTGCTGGACCGGATGTGTAGGACTAGGGATCTGGACTAAGGTGGTGGTAGTGGCATCAGGGAGGGCTGTAGAGATAGGGTAGCATCTCTGAGGAGACTCTCCCAGACTTGGGGGCTGTGATTAACAAGATGGACAAGACCAAGCTGACTCTAAGTTTTCAACCTGGGGTTCATTGGAGAATGGCGGCACTGCTTTTGAAGGTGGTAAGTCTGGGGAGGAAGTGGTGTCAAGCTGGGGGGATGATACATGAGAGATGAGAGTCCTAGGATGTTAGGGCTGGGAGAACCTCTGTAATGATCTACTACAACCTTCTCATGTTATAGGTGGAGAAACCAAGACCGAGGTGACAGACCCACATCACACAGAGAGTAGCGAACCAGCCAGAACCTTGTGCTGGGTTTGGGACGCCTGGAGGACATTCTGGTGGACGTGCCCAGGAGCTCTGACCTCTGGAGAGAGGTCGGGCTGGACACAGAGCTTTGGTGGTCATCAGGGAGGTCAAGTCACAGGCACAGCTGAGCTCTGGGGGGCGGGAATGCAGCATCTGATGAGCCCTAGAGGAAGATCCCTGGCTAGGATCTGGGGAAATAATCACACTCATTTGTTGAGTACTATGTGGTACACACTGCATCATGCTTTTGTCCTTGTAACGCTCCTTACAAGGTAGGCACTGCCTTCAGGATTTTACTAATGAGGGAACAAGGCTCAGAGAGGTTAGGTGACTTGCCTAAGGTCACAGAGCAGAAAGAAAAATTCTATGCCAAAAAAAGGCAAAAGGGGCATTTACTGACTCATGTGACTGATAAGGCCAGGAAGGCTCAGGTATGGCTTGATCCAGACCTCGGCTGCCACGAGAATGCCGTTTCTCTCTATTTCTCAGCATTGTCTTGTGCTGCACTGGCCACCTTCTCAGACTGGCTGTCCCCTGAGGATTACAGCACTGCCCTCCCCTGCAGTGCTATAAACTTTCAGGTCCAAGTCCTGTGGGGAAAAGGGAGTCCAGTGCCCTAAGATCTTGATCAAAATTCCCAGAGTTGAGTTTCACTGGCTGTGATTAGCTTGGTTTGGTCATATACCACCCCTAAACTGGTCACTATCAATTACAAGGATTGCACAGACCTGGGCTGCAAGGCGCCTTCAAGGCGCCACACCATAGGAACTGTGTGGGGAGGAGGTAAGGGATTCTGGGCGGTCAAAGCCATGAACTGAGCTAGTCTCTGGGGTCGGGGGATGCCCAAGCATGCCAGGCACTAAGGAGGTTTATGCCCTAAGTCCTTGGTGAGTTTGATGACAGAACACATCCGAACTTCTCAAGAATGATTCACTCTGGGGCCCAAAGTGGCCTTTCTGAACTTGAGATCTCCAACCCCATCCTGATACTTATGAGGCCTGACAGGCAGCTACTCCCACCCCCTTGGGCCTCTACTTAAAGGCAGCAGCAGTGCCCAGTGGAATTTTCTTCTAGCTTCAGGGTTTCTTACTCTGAACAGTGATGAGGTGGGCTGGGTAGATAGATGGATGTCACATCCCCACCCTGACCTCGCCTCTTCCATCCCCTTGGTCCCCAAACTGTGTCTGGCCTTCAGCTGAACACTTCCATGTATATATTACGGAAATCGATCCCATTATCTTCTTTTTATAGATGAAAAAGCTTAAGTTCAGAGAGGTCAAGTCACTTGCTCAAGGTCACACAGCATGCAGAGACCAGAGCCTGGTGTGTCTGCCTCCGCCCCTGTCCAGTGTTCTTCCTAAAACCCGCTCTGGCCTCCCAGTTGGTGGAGGGAAAGAGGCCAGTGTGTGGAGGTCAGCAGTCTCCTAGCTGCCATCTGCCAGGAGACGAGCATTCAGCTTTTAGCTTCGCTGGTGATATTTCATTAGCTCACACTATTTCCACGTGCTGTGGCTGGGAACAGGATACAGAGTTCCTCACGTCCAGGGCCCTGGCAGGCTGGGTGGAGGCTGCAAGATCTAATGATATTTATGAGGTCAGCCCTGTGAGATGATGTGTATTAACTCGAAGGAATCTTGGCCCCATTCCTGAGAGCCAGATCTTGAGTGTGTGGCCTTGTTTCCCCTCCTGCCTTTCACCTGTTTTAAAGTACAATTTCACCACTGAGAAAGAGGCCAAGGGGTAGAGAGTCCCAAAGGTGCTAAAGGCATGCAGATAGACAGCCCTGGGTCCCTGCCACTTACCCACTGTGTGACCTTGAGCCAGTCGCTTCGCCTCTCTGGGCCTCAGTTTCTTCATCTGTAAAATGGAGCTGAAGAGGAAGCTGTGTTGAATACTAAATGAGACCCTCTCTGAGTAAGGGCTTTGGATACAGAAATGATACAGATTTTGGATACAGAAATGATAATCAGGGTACAGAAATGATACAGATTTTGGATACAGAAATGATAATCAGGATACAGAAATGATACAGATTTTGGATACAGAAATGATAATCAGGGTCGTTATCATTGTGAGGAATTTACCCTTGACCCAGTCCTCCCACTGAGAGGACCCTAGAGTGGCTTTGTGAATGGAAACGTGGGGAACCAGGGAGTGCCAACCCTGGCTTTCCCAGGAAGGTCTCTGAGGCTGGACTCAGTGTCCTTGCTGGGGAAGTCAGGAGCTACCGACAAGGGAGAAGGAAAGGTGGAGGATGTGAAAAGTGCAAGGGGCTGAGAGCGGGTTCTGAGAGCCAGGGTGGTCCTAGATGGAGCTAGGACTCTGACAAGTAAACCAGGGTTGGGGGTCTGTAAACCCAGGTGATTAGGGCTCTTGGCCACCTGAGTTTGTGTCCCTCCCTTGAAAATTCCGTCCCATCTCAGTGGTGCTCAGAGAAAATCAGGGAAGGGTTTGGTCCCTGTGAAGCTGGAGTTATAAAGGGGAGCAGGACACCCCAAGGTCATGACTGTGAAAGTCGGAAAATCTGGTAGAAATTGGGCAGCACCTGGGACTCTCCCTTCTTGGATCGTGCTGGGGGATGTGTGTGGACAAGCAGAGAGAGGTTGGTCTGCAGAGTGTTTAAGGGCTCTCTTGGCTCCCAGACACCTGCTGACATCAGGGGAACGGACAACACCCTGTCTTGAGCCCAGCTCAGACGGATAAAGCCATCCTAGGTTCTAAAGGCAGCAGCTTTTCTCACATTATCATCTCTTCCTCAGTCCATTTCTACCTGCATCTGTCCTGGCTCCCATCATCAAAACAACCCACATCCCATAACGAAGAGTTAGAATGATCGTTGAAAGAGCTTGTGTATTTCTGTGTGTATGTGACGTGTGCGTTTGTGTGTTTGTTTATGTGGTCTGTGTGTGTGCGCGCGCACTCATGCGTGCACGCAGGCGCACCCGCAGGAGAAGGGTGATAAATTTCCATGTGTTTTTCCAGGACTCCCATCGGTGTGCTCTTAACTGGCTCTTGGGATGGACGGTGGTGCCTGGTACTTCCCCACAGGTGGCCCCAGGAGCTCTACCAACCCACATACGTCCTCTCCAGCATCAAGCATCCTTGCATAAAAATCAAGTAAATACTAACGTCCTGAACTCTCCCACAGCAATGGGGGAAAACAAAAGACTCATCTTAAACTATTTATCTGTACCCCAGTGTTATGGACTGAATTGTGTCCTCCGAAAATTCATCTGTTGAAGTCCTAACCTCTAGGACCTCACACTGTGACTGTTTTTGGAGATAGGGTCTTTATAGAGGTAACTAACACGAGGACACTAGGGTGGGCCCTAATCTACTGTGACTGCCGTTCTAATAGGAAAAGGAAATTGGGACACGGACACACAGAGGGAAGACCATGTGAAGACGCAGGGAGAAGATGGCCATCTGCAAGCCAAAGCGAGAGACCTCAAGAGGAACAACCCTGCTGACACCTCGATCTTGACCTTGTAGCCTCCACGACTGTGAGGAGATGAATGTCTGTTGTCTAAGTCCCTCAGCCTGGGATCCTTTGTTGTGGCAGCTCCAGCAAACTATTACGCCAGCAACAGAGAGGGGCTGCTGGAAGGGGTGCAAGAGGGAAGGGGTCTCCGTTTCCACCACCAAGACATGGACCACGTTCTCATGAAAACTCTCCAAGTCTTTTGAAATGGTTACCTTTACTTTCTTAAAAAATGTTTTTATTATAAAAGCGATATATACTCTTTATAGAAACAATGGAAAATAGAGGGGCTAGGGTGGGGGAGTCACCCATATCCATTGCTACCCAAGTGCAGCCACTGTTATCATTTCTGGAGGCTTTTTTGCCTTCCCATTCCTGCCAGATCATCCACCTGCCAATCACCCTTGGTGACTCAGCTTGGATGCCACCACTTACTGGAAGCCCTCCTTGGTTTCTCCCCCCTGACCATATGCCATTCCTAGGCCCTGCATTGACCTCTATCACTACCTTGGTAATGGCCCCATTATTCCACTTGTTCTCTCTGTGCTTCCAGCTGCCGTTTCAGCTGGGAGTTTGAGGCACAAACACCGGCGTCCAGCTTCTCCAGGAGGGCCTCCAAGGAGAATAATTCAAACTGATGTTTTTATTTCGGGCTATGTGTGGACAGTCGCTGTTCTCTAAAACATTCTTGGATTGCTACTTATAAAGCCATCTAAATCCACATATTCACCTGTACTTCAGGGGCACCTGCTGGTGTATAATTAGTCGTTCAGGAACTGCAGCCTTCCCTTGGGGTTCAAGCCTCATATTCATGGGGTTCTCACTTATAGGCCAAAAATTGTAGTTCATATTCTGATAAGAGAGGGTGCTTTGGGGAACAGGGAACTGGATATTTGAAACCAGACTAAGCAAATCTGGAATATTTGGTGCCTCCTACACGTCTTGGTGTCCCTTCAGCCAATGGGGGGAGGCCTGATGTTGGCCCCTAGCGGGAAAGCCCCTGGTGACACGACCAACGTGTTTTAAGGACATGGTTGAATCATCACTTTTTCTTATCTGCTCTGTATTGCTTTCATTCTGGTTCTGGGTCAAATTCTATTGAAAAGATATCGTAAATCACAGAAGCTGAATCTATTTGAAAACCCTGTGGTTCCCATCTTGCTCCAGTACTGTAGACTAATCCACAGATTGTATGAGAGATCGGACTGGAGTTCGGGGAGTGACAGTGACTGACAATAACTGAGAATCTGGAAATAAACATATGGGCAAAGCAAGGCAGAGAAAGACTGCAGGACAGCCCTCCTCCCCTCCCCCCTTCCCCCTGTACATCTCCTCTCTCCCTCTCCCCCTTCCTCTCCTTCCCTTCTCCTTCCTTCTCTCCCCTCTCCCTCCTCTCCCCTGTCTCTCCTCTCTTACTATCTCCCCCGTCTGTCTCCCCATCCCCCCTCTCTCCATATCCCCTCCTCCTTCCCTCCCTCTCTCTCTCTTCCTTGACTGGACTTTTCCTTTCCTTCCTTTGTCTCCTTGGCCAGCCTTTCTTTTCCACGACTCTCAATCATGAGTCCTTGGTCTTATTGTGCTATAGGACTGGGTGGCTTTTAGCCATCAATTGATCAATTCAACCGTCTCATTTTTAAAGTTCTTTCCTTGTATTGCTTTTTTAAAAATTGTGATAAAAAATACGTAACATCCACGATCTTAACCACTTCAAAGTGTAAAGTTCAGTTGTGTTAAGTGTGTTACGTTGTTGTGTCAACCATCTCATTTTACAGATGGGAAGCCTGAGGCTCAGAGGCAATGGAACACGTCAAGGGACACAGCAGAGTGAGGACACACACCCAGGCCTGTGGATCGCCTTCTGGCTCCTGAAGGAGGGTAGGACATGCCGAAGGGAAGAGGAAGGAGAGATGTGGAGGGAGAGGGTCCAGGCAGGGGCTGGAGACGCTGGGTCATATTTAGACCACGGTCCGTGCTCTGTTCTCTCCTTCTTAACTGGAAAAGACATAAATTATCAAATGAAACCTTGAGAACACGCTCAGTGGAAGAAGCCAGTTACAAAAGGCCACGTACTGCACCATTCCATTTATATGAGATAAAGTCAAGAATAAAATCCATAGGGACAGAAAGTGGGTCGGTGGTGGCCAGGGACTGGGAGAGGTGAGAATAGAGGGTAACTGCTTAATGGATAAAGGATTTTATTATGGTTGATGAAGAGGTTTGGGAACTAGATATAGGTAGCGGTCACACAATACTGTGAAGGCATGAAATGTCACTGAATGATTCACTTTAAAATGGGGAGCTTTCTGTTGTGTGACTGTCACCTCAATTAAAAACATGTTTTTCACAAGATTTTTAGTGAATTTGCAGATGACAACATATCACACGCCAGCTGGTTTCACAGGTGTAGTCATGGTGGTTCACACTCATCGGAGACACTGCCCTCCGTTTGCTTTGAAGGATTTCCTAGGCCACCATAACAACGGCTTGTAGGAATGGCCAGACCTGACACCGTGCTCCCTCTCTGGATGTTTCCTCACCCTCTCCCTCCTGCAGGCCCATGACAGCAGCCACTCATCCCTCACGTTAATTCAGGCGTCACCGCTTTCCAGAAGCCCTCCTTGATTGCTCCCCTCTGCCCCCTGATTACACGCCATGTTCATGTTCCCTGCGTTTACTAGGACAGTTCCTGTGGAGCAATTATCCACTGACTTGCCTGCTCCCACCCTGTCTATGAGCCTGCTGAGGTCAGGGACCTTTTAGCAGCAGAGTGGAAAGGAAACCATGTAGATCTTCGTGCCACATCGACCTGGGTTCAAAGCCTGGCTTGGCCGACTTATTAGCTGTGTGACCTTGGGGCAAATTGCTTAACCTTTAGGAACATCAGTTTCCCATCTGGAGAACGAAGTTGATACTTTCCCTATAGGACGGTGCCAAGGTGTCTTGATTATTTGATCTCATTCCCTGAGAGACTTTTATCTTTTCCTTTTTCTTGTCCAACTCCTTCTCCTTCTCCATTATTATTGTATTGCTTTTCCCTTAGTTTCAGCCCTTTCCGAATATTGTCAGACTATCTCCCTGACCAGACGGACCATAGAATGGGCAGCCTGGTGTCCACGAGGGAGGGCTGCAGTGGTGCAGGAGGGCCGAGCTGGGGCAGCAAGGAGGTGAGTCCCGGGGGTGAGTGTCTGGGGACAGCGATGCCTGCTACCATTGCCCGGGGACAGGAAAGGATAGTATTAGCTTGAGCTGCCAGCTCTTCCTGTGTGGTGTGGCCAGAGAGTCACCCTCTCTGAGCCTCCATTTCTGGTTGTGCAAATGGGGACTCATGAGAGGACTTCCTTAGAGTGTCACACCAATGGGAAGACGTAATGCAGAGAGTGGCCATAGGAATGGGTCACGCACTCAATAGCTGCACGTGAGCAGAGGTACCACCAGGTTGCCTTGCTTGTGTAGCATCACTGTGAGATGGAAGAATGATGTCTTGCACCAGAAATAGAAATATACTCAACTCTTTGCTGGGTTCTGAACAGATTCTTCAGCAGTGAACTTTCAGGAACTCCAAATTCCCACCCAAATTCTTAAAATGATTTTCAGATAAGCAAGAGAGGAGAGATCCTTTCTTTCTTTTTTTGCTTTTAAAAAAAATTGAACTATAATTAATTTACGATGTTGTGTTGTATGTTTCTGGTATACACCAAAGTGATTCAGAGATATATATATATGTATATATATATATATTTTTTCATATTCATTTTCACAGCAATGGAAACCATAAACAAAATAAAAAGAAAATGCTCAGAATGGGAGAAAATATTTGCAAATGAAGCAACCAACAAGGGATTGATCTCCAAAATATACAAACAGCTCATGCGGCTCAATATTAAAAAAACAAACAACCCAATCAAAAAATGACATTTTGATCTAAATAGACATTTCTCCAAAGGAGACATACAGATGGCTAAAAAGCACATGAAAAGATGCTCAACATCACTAATTATTAGAGAAATTCAAATCTTTTCCATTGTAGTTTATTACAAGATATTGAATATAGTTCCCCATACAATACAGTGGGACCTTGTTGTTTACCTATTTTATGTATAGGAGTTTGTATCTGTTAATCCCAAACTCCTAATTTATCCCTCCCTCATCCCTTTCCCCTTTGGAAACCATAAGTTTGTTTTCTATGCCTGTGAGTCTGTTTCTGTTTTGTAAATAAGTTCATTTGTATCATATTTTAGATTCCACATATACGTGAAATCGTATGATGTTTGTCTTTCTCTGACTTACTTCACTCAGCATGACAGTCTCTAGGTCCATCCACATTGCTGCAAATGGCATTATTTCATTCTTTTTATGGCTGAGTAATAGTCCATTGTGTGTGCATGTATATATGTATGTATGTGTGTGTGTATATATCACATGTTCTTTATCCAGTCATCCGCTGATGGACACTTAGGTTGCTTCCACGTCTTGGTTATTGTATGTAGTGCTGCTGTGAACACTGGGGTGCGTGCATCTTTTCAAATTAGAGCTTTAGGAGAGTTCCATTCTTGTTGGCACAGCTGGCACCCGGTGTTGCAGGCTGAGGGGCGAGCAGTTAAGGGCCAGAGGCAGGAAGTGATGCCCCCACTTGAATTCTCTCAGACCACAGGTGTGGGCTAAGACCCCTCCACTTCTGGAGGGTGAGAGGGAGGGGGGAGGGCCATGACCAGGACTGTCTTCCAGGGCGAGTGAAAGTCAAGGCCCACAGTTAAGTGACCTTGGAGAAGGGGGGAGGGGGGCCCCACTCTCCAGGCTGACGAGGCTACAGCAGGCAGCCCCCTAGAGACTCCAAACGCCAGGGCAAGAGTTCAGTTAAAGTCTTAGATCCACACATGACAAAGAAACGTCAGTAGGATGAATCAAACACGTGGGCTGATCCCTGAATTCCCTCCTCTCACTTCCCTCCCTGCTCATTATGATGGAAGGAAAGGTATTGCAAATTCTAGGCTGCCTGAGAACTCAAGGAAATACTCTAACCACCTGAGCTTGGTTTCACCGCCTGTCAAATGGGCACAGTCCACCCACTTCAGCAGATTCCTGAGATGCTACGTTAAGGCCCCAGTTCGCACGGGCTCAGCAGGGTTGTTCCCTCCGTTCTCTCTCACATGGAATGGAACCACTTGCCTCTCCGGACCTCCATTTCCTCCTCTGGCTAATGGGGTAAGTGTGCTGCCCCTTTTCCCATGGAGGGAAGTCTGTGAGCTGTAAAGGCAGTGATGGGACTCCCCAGTCCCCTCTGAGCCCAGGAAGTGCTGAGGGGGGAGTGCGGAGGGGCAGAAATGTCCCAGGAGCCAACCCTGCCCCAGAGCACGGTCACTCGTCCCACGGCTGCACTCCAGGTCTGCTCCCCGTTCTCCTGTACTCTTGAGCTCTGAGGAAACAAGAGATCCCAGCCTGGCTCCATCCTCACCTGTCTCCTGTGAAGCTCCCTCAGAGGTCTGCAGACTGACTGCCCATCCTGGGCCGAAAGGAGTCTTCTGTGTCCTTCTCCAGGTCCACGTTCTCTGCATTAAAGACAGACCCCAGAACCTTTCTCTCCATGATGGGAAATCAGTCAGTGGGTCCTTAGCCAGGGGAGCAAAACACCTAGGAATATATTTCTGCCCTCAAAGAGTATACAGTTACAGTATAGCTAGATATATCAATATAACTATATGCTATTTGAAATAGAAGTAGATACGTGTAACTTTGTAGCTACGTGTAAATATGTATATGCCTCCAACTATTTCTTCACCAGCTCTCTATGCCCTACAGTTCAGGCCACTGCAAAGACTTTCTTGGACCATAGTAGTAAATGTCCATATAAATATATACACACATAAGAGGTGATAATATTCCTACATGGTGTTAACCCTGGGTGTAATTCCAGCCACTTTGCATTTTTCAGCTCCTCTATCCTCTAAAGCTATCATCATTCCCATTTTACAGATGGAAAAACTAAGGCATCAGAGAGGCTAAGTATCTTGCCCAAAGCCACACAGCAGATAAGTAAAAAGCTGGGATTTGAACTCAGGCAGTCTGGCTCCAGAGCCTGTGCTCTTCATCCTATAAACTCCTGACACTCACCAGCAGCAGCCTCTAGATGCGCCTCTGTCTGCAGAATCAGCCCCTCCAACCTCCCTCCACACACTCTGAATCGACCATTCCACTGCCTAAAACCCTCCAGCCCACCCCTCACCCCTGACTTTGGGGTAACATTGAAAACCCTTGAGCAGGTCCTGCTGCCCTCCTCTGCCTCATTTTTAGAAGTGACCCTTTTGTAACACGCATTTGAGAATCAATGTCTCTTTTTCAGTATAAACCTCCTTTACAATGTCAAAATAATTCCTGAACCAAGCATGGTAATAGTTCTACTTTTAGTTGAGAAAACATCTACCAAAAAAAGCTGCCATGAATTCAGTAATACTTTAAAATACATTTGACGAATTGTGATATGGATGTATTATTTTTTCAGTTTATAAACCAGGCTGGATTCAGAGATAAATTCTCAGACCATACAAATCCTTGAACCCAGAGATCCTTATCCCTCAGCTGGGAATCTTTATCCCTTCACTCTTCCAAAATCTTGCAGGTTCCCGAGGCACATTTGAACATGCTGATCCCTTGTCCTGGAGTGACCCTCCTTAAGGACCCAGCTTAAGCACCATCTCCTCTGAGGAGTCCTCCCCTGACTCATCTCATCACCCCACCGTTGCCCAGCTCTGCTCCATTATCTCTGTACCATGGCCGGTTCTTTACCATTGCTCACATCACACTGTCTCATAGTCGTTTGTTTGCAAACACCATCGTATAATTTGGCCATTGAGTACAGGAGCTTTGGCATTCACAAGACCCAGTTTTCTGTCTTGGCTATACCGCCTTCTAGCTTTGTGAACTTGGGCAAACTTGAGCAAATACCTTCACTATTTTTGACCATCAGATTCTTGACCTGTAAAATGAGGATGCTCGTACGTACCACCTGTCTTCCCAGCATCACGTGACTTTCTGATAACAGAGCCTTTCTTTCTCTCTTCCTTTGTCTCTATTTTAAAGTAAAGTAGCCATCCCATGTGGTTTGATAGGGCTACAGTGGTGGGCAGGTGTTCCAGACCTGGACGAAAAGAGGGCTACGGGCTTCCCTGGTGGCGCAGTGGTTGAGAGTCCGCCTGCCGATGCGGGGGACGTGGGTTCGTGCCCCGGTCCGGGAAGATCCCACATGTCGCGGAGTGGCTGGGCCCGTGAGCCATGGCCACTGAGCCTGCGCATCTGGAGGCTGTGCTCCGCAACGGGAGAGGCCACAACAGTGCAAAGCCCGCGTACCGCAAAAAAAAAAAAAAAAAAAGAGGGCTCCATCTCCTGGTCACAGTGACTGGCTTAAAGATAGGCAAGTGGCTCCAAACAAGCTAATCCACGCCCGTCTGGAACTTTCTATAAGAAAATAGGAAGAGATTGTCTCTTCACTCAGGGATTGCTAAGCAAGTAGAATGTGGTTCTAGAGAGGTGGGCAGCTATCTTACCCACCACATAGAAAGAATCTATCTAAGAAATGGAGAGAAAGATGAAACACTGATTGTATCATATGAGCCCCTTGATCCAGCCATTCCTGAAGATAGATAAACTCCTGGGCTTCCAATTACAAAAGCCAATAAATCCTTCCCCACACCTTTCCTTTGAAACTTAAGTTAGCAAGTGTCAAGTTTGCTTACACCTTACACCAAAGAGAATTCTGACTATGATTGGTGGTTCCTGATGACCATGCTTTTTAGTATTCATGCCCTTGTGTTGTTAAGTCCTCTTGACTATGGGCAGGGCTTGCAAGTTCTTTAATCAATGGAACGGGATGGAAATGATGTTGTGCCAGTACTTGGGCCTAAGCCTGAAGAAGGCCTGACAGCTTCTGTGCTCCTGGGAGGCCTGAGCTGTCCTGTAAGTTCAGGAGAGACCTTCTGGAGATGCCACATGAAGAGGGAGAGGTCCAGATGCCACACAGAGAGTTAGAAGCTCAGCTTCCCGGTGTCCTAGCTGAGTCCAGCCCCCTGTCAACCTACCAGCTGAATGCAGCCATGTGAGTGATCGCAGGCGAGACCTGATGAATCACCCAATCTAGCCCTGTTCAGGTTACGGTATTTGGAGCGATGATAAAATGATGGTTGTATTAAGCCACTGTGTTTTGGTGTATCTTGTTGCACAGCAGTAGATAACTGAAGCACTGACTAATGTACTTCTTCATAGGGTTGCTGTTAGAGCTAAGTAATATAGTGCATGTAAATTGCTTAGCACAGTGCCTGGCACATAGAAAATGTTCACTAAGTATCAGCTATTCTTTTTCTTATTGTTGTTGTTATTGTTTACATGTTTGCTGCCCAAGTTAGATTGTGAGCTCACTGAGGGCAACAAGCGTATCATATGCGTTGCCGTATCCCTGGGATCCAGCCTAGAACGTGGCATACGTTTGACTTTCTATCAACATTGTTTCAACGAATGAATGACTGAATGAACAGCAAGGGAAAGTGTTTGCAGAGTGCAACACCCAGAGCATTAGGCACAGTTTGTCCTTAGAATGTATTTTTGAACTGAACATACTTCAGATGGAATTCAATCCAAAGGGTATATGGACTGCTGAGGGTCCAGACAACTTTCCAGGACAACTGATCTCCTGGTAGCAACTCAACAATCCAGGCTGAGGGGGATTTCAGAATCCTGTGGCTGTACCATCTGGAGCATGGCCTCTGATTGGTTGGCACGTCAGGTGAACACAGGCATGGAGTACAGCACATTGGCTCTTAAGTTCTTTCCCTTAGAAGGACATGCCTTACTTCCTGTTACATTTCATTGGCCAAAGCTAGTCACATGGCCCCATCTAATTTCATGTGTGACAGGGGGCTGTTCTCAAGGAGAGGGAACTGTTTTAAACCAGGAAGCCACCCCAACAGGTGCTTACACTTTATGGGCAAGATGGTCAACAGCTCTACCACTCGGGTTAGCCCTGGTATAGCGAAAAACAGGGAGAATACTCCATGCATCTCATTTTTCAGAGAGAAAATCAAGACTCTAATAAGTAAAGTGACTTTCTTAGACCTTAGGGATTGATTAATTTTTATTTAAAAAATTAAAATATATGAGATAAGCCTAGTCTACCAAAACGCTAAGAGTAATTCTCTGCAGTGGGTACCTGGTATTCAGTAGAATTCCTTCAATTTCTCTGTACATTTGAAATTTTTCATAATAAAATGTTGAAAAATTTTTTAATTTAAATTTACTTTTAAAGTAGTAAATACATTTACATGCTTCAAAATTTGGAAGGTATCAAAAGTTAAACAGTATAGTCTTCCTCCTCTGCTGTCCCAAGCACCCAGTTTCCTCCCCAAAGACAACCAATGTTATTAGCGTCTCATGATTCCTTCAAGAGATATTCTGTGTCTGGACAACCACAATTCCAAACAGATGCAGGCTTCTCCCTTTTTATTATTATTAGGAGGTAACCCACTGTACACGCAAGTATGCATCACGAATTTCCCCTGCACCAGCTAAATGCTTGGTACCCATTATCTCTTTCATCCTCATAGCAACTGTGTGCGAGAGACATAATATCCCCATTTCATGGATGAGAAAACTGAACTATAGGGAAATTAAGTGAATTATTCTAGATCCCATGAATAATAAGTGGCAGCATTAGGATTTGAATCTAGGTTTTCTGACCCCAAATCCCATGCTATGAGCCTCCACGTTGCAGCACAGGCATGGAGGGTCAGGGAGATGTTCTGGTATTTTGTCCACAGGGATGGCATTGAAACCACGCTCCTTCGGATGGGACTCGAACCCAGCTGCACCTCAGATTGGGACTTGAACCCACAATCCCTGACTTAGGAGGGGACTCGAACCCACTGTCTTTTAATTGAAACCTCTCACCTGGTCTCAGGACTTACTGAAGCTCAGGTTCTTTTGTCTCGATGCAGAAAGAATTCAGTGTGAGGCAAAGTGATAGGCAAAGAGTGAGTTTATTAGCACGGGATGCTTATGAGAGATACAAGCGGGCAGGCAAGGGAGCACAGCCCCAAGAACAAAGAGGGCTACATTTTTATAATCAAAGAAAAAGTGGGGAGGGGAGAAGACAACCTTCTTCCTCATTTTTGGGCAGACGTCAAGGCTTACATCCTTAGTTCCTCCTTTGACCCTATATGGTCTAACTGGGACTGTCATGGTGCTATTTACATCATATGTATAGTAGCAGAAGGGTGATAATATATACTAAAATATGGTAATTCATCTCAGATTTTGGTGTAATATCCCCTTTCCCGAGTATTTTCACTTTTTTTTTTTTTTTTTTTTTTGCGGTACGTGGGCCTCTCACCGTTGTGGCCTCTCCCGTCGCGGAGCACAGGCTCCGGACGCGCAGGCTCAGCAGCCATGGCTCATGGGCCCAGCCGGTCCACGGCATGTGGGATCTTCCTGGACCGGGGCACGAACCCGTGTCCCCTGCATCGGCAGGCGGACTCTCAACCACTGCGCCACCAGGGAAGCCCCGAGTATTTTCACTTTTCACCTATATTCCTGTACTAGCTACATGCAGAAATGCAATTCTTCAAGGACCGTTAACACTGTGACTTCATGTTACAAGATTCAGACCCATATCTATTGTCTTGTGTTTTAACTATCAGGATTGGTGGCTTGAGTGTGTCTGGTGCTTGAATGTGCCTGGTCTTCCTTCAAGGTAGAGTAGATTGTTGCTAGGTTACTAGCTTCTTTTCTTGAGCAGTCATTAGCTTACAACAGTCTCCCAAACTCCCTTAAAATTCCCTTTCTGTCTTTAATCCCCTGGTGGGATTTTTAAACTATTTAATGATCCTACTCTATCCCTATCAGCAGGGGATAGAATTTTTAAAATCAAGCCAGAAATGAGAACAGGTACATCACGGTGTGAACCAGGACCCATTTGAGCGTTAATGGGCCTCCAGGGCATCCTGCTAATTTTCACTGAGCCTTACCCAAGCAGTGTCCTCTGGGATGGAAATAGATTTACAGCTGTCACAGCGACTGAGCAGGTGTAACCAGAAGCAATTTCATCTCTCCTGTCCCACACCAATGCTATGGGGCTTGTTCTACTCTGGTCCTGGAGGAAACTGTCTCACTCTTAGGTAATTAAAAGCTCTCTCGTGCCGGTAGCCACCGTAGATATCAGTTCCATAGCTAGCATGTCCAGTTTTATTTAATGATTTAAACTCCAGATTTTATTCAGAGATAAAGCTTCGCCCCTCGTCTAGCTGCCAGAGGGGGAGCCTGCAGTGGGGCCCACTTTTCTTGGTTCACTGCATTTCACTCTTATGACTCATCCCCTGGCTTGCTAAGAATTGATGGTGAGGGGACAGGGAAGTTCTTACCTCTCTGGCACTCTTGGGAAGTGGTGTAGGCTCTTCCTGGGTTTGTCAGATGTTTAAAATTGAGTCTTTCAGGAGGCCACTTATGTGGGTTCTTCGGAGACTCTCGCTGCTAGGCAGTTCTCCCTCTCTTGTGGGTGACACTTCTCAGAAAGGACACTGATACTCCTCTCCTGATCCCTGGGTGCCCACCTCTACCCCTCCGGCAGTCTTCTGCCAGGGTCTCTTCACCCCTCCAGGCAGCAGTCAAGGGCAGGATCTAAGATGATCTTATGCTGGCTTGCTCTCTTGTGTGACCACGTCTACAGAAAATAAGCTCCCAGACAGCATTAGACTCTATGTAGCTGGGAGTATTGTCACCTGTCAGTCAAAGTTCTGTACTCTGCTGCCCCTGGACACGTCATCAGACAGCAATCCGTGGGGCCGGGAGTACCCAGAATACTCGGGTCAACCTTTCCCATTGGTCTGCTTGGACCTACTCAAGTACCCCATGATGGATGAATCAGCAAGGACGGCTACCAGCAATTCCTCTCATCTCTATGTACCTGCCATTGATCTCAGCAAGAGGTGGAGTCTACTCCTCTGCTCTTTTGATGGGTGGAGATGACCTTGTGACTGACTTTGACCAACCAAAAAGGTACGAGTGATTCGTGCAAGTTTGGAGCCGGACCTCGACGTACCGTGCAGCTTCCACCTTTGCTCTTTTGGGGTCCAGTTGCCACGTACAGAAGCTCAGGCTAGATTTCTGAGTGATGAGAAACCACATGAAAAGAGAGAGGCCTGGCCAGCACCCCCACCATTCCAACCACTCCAGCTTTCAGCCAAAGACAGTCACAGGAGTGACCCCAGCTGATACCATGTGGCAGGAGAACTGCCCGGCAAAGCCCAGTGGACCCACAGAATCATGAGACGTAGCGCACTGTTGCTTTAATCCACTAATCATGACAATAGAAAATGGAAACAGGGGACTTCCCTGGCGGTCCATTGGTTAAGACTCTGCGCTCCCAGCACAGGGGGCATGGGTTCAATCCCTGGTCAGGGAACTAAGATCCCACACGCCACACAGCGTGGCCAAAAAAAAAAAGAAAAAAGAAAAACAAAACGGAAATAGAATTTGGTACCTAGAAGTTGGTGCTGCTGGAACAAGACCTAAACGACATGGCATTGGCCTTGGGACTTGGTGGCAGGTGGAGAGAAGGGTAGGGAGGAAATTGTTAGTGGAGGCTGCAAGAGCATTGAGAAAGTTTCTCCTAGAGGCTGGAGAAAGGTGGAGCGCTTTGTGTAGCAGCAGAAGTTTTAGCAACACTGTTACCTGCAATAATGCACATGATAGAAAACGTACTTCATGAATTTGTGGATCTTCTAAGGAGATTTTCAGGCAGAATGTTGAAACGACACCTAGTTTCTTTTACTGACCTATAATAGGTATTTCAAAAGAAAATTAAGTTAAAGAAGGAACCGTTCAATTTTCAGGTAAAATTTTTTAAAACTTTATTTATTTATTTATTTTTGGCCACATTGGGTTTTCGTTGCTGCGCGCGGGCTTTTCTCTAGTTGTGGCGAGCGGGGGCTACTCTTCATGGCAGTGCACAGGCTTCTCGTTGCAGTGGCTTCTCCTGTTGCAGAGCATGGGCTCTAGGCGTGCAGGTTTCAGTAGCTGTGGCACGTGGGCTCAGTAGTTGTGGCTTGCAGGCTCTAGAGCGCAGGCTCAGTAGTTGTGGTGCATGGGCTTAGTTGCTCCACGGCATGTGGGATCTTCCCGGACCAGGCCTTGAACTCGTGTCCCCTGTATTGGCAGGCAGATTCTTTTTTTTTTTTTTTACATCTTTATTGGAATGTAATTGCTTTACAATGTTGTGTTACTTTCTGCTGTATAACAAAGTGAATCAGCTATATGAATACATATATCCCCATACCCCCTCCCTCTTGCGTCTCCCTCCCACCCTCCCTATCCCACCCCTCTAGGTGGTCACAAAGCACTGAGCTGATCTCCCTGTGCTATGCAGCTGCTTCCCAGTAGCCGTCTATTTTGCATTTGGTAGTGTATATGTGTCAATGCTACTCTCTCACTTCATCCCAGCTTCCCTACTTCACCCTTCCTGTGTCCTCAAGTCCATTCTCTACGTCTGTGTCTTTCTTCCTGTCCTGCCCCTAGGTTCATCAGAACTATTTTTTGTTTTTAGATTCCATATATATGTGTTAGCATACAGTATTTGTTTTTCTCTTTCTGACTTACTTCACTCTGTATGACAGACTCTAGGTCAATCCACCTCACTACAAATAACTCAATATCGTTTCTTTTTATGGCTGAGTAATATTCCATTGTATATATGTGCCACATCTTTATCCATTCATCTGTCGATGGGCATTTAAGTTGCTTCCATGTCCTGGCTATTGTAAATAGAGCTGCAATGAACATTGTGGTACATGACTCTTTCTGAATTATGGTTTTCTCAGGGTATATGCCCAGGTGTGGGATTGCTGGGTCATATGGCAGTTCTATTTTTAGTTTTTTAAGGAACTTGCATACTGTTCCTCATAGTGGCTGTACCAATTTACATTCCCACCAACAGTGCAAGAGGGTTCCTGTTTCTCCACACCCTCTCCAGCATTTATTATTTGTAGATTTTTTGATGATGGCCATTCTGACTGGTGTGAGGTGATACCTCACTGTAGTTTTGATTTGCATTTCTCTAATGGTTAGTGATGTTGAGCATCCTTTCATGTGCTTGTTGGCCATCTGTATATCTTCTTTGGGGAAATGCCTATTTAGGTCTTCTGCCCACTTTTGCACTGGGTTGCTTGTGTTTTTGATATTGAGCTGATGGCAGGTGGATTCTTAACCACTGCACCACCAGGCAAGTCCCATTCAGGTAGAATTTTGAGGCAACAGAGGACCCAGGACAGCCTCTCCAGTCAGCAAAAACTTCTCAAAGTAAGAACTAGTGTCAGGGCAAAGATAAAACACAGGGGCCAGTTAAATGACGGCGTCAGGTTACAGATCATATCAAGGCTGTAAGACCTCTTTTAAGAGTTTGTAAACATTTAAGGTTTTTCTTTATAGACCCTCTCAGATAGACCAAAGTTTTCAAAAATCTTAAGGGAGCTTTCCCACACACACTGCCATGCTCAAGGGAGAAAGAAATCTGTTTTGGAAAGAATTATGGGTGGGTCTTTTGGGACACAGAGTAAATCCCAATAACATGCATGAGAAACTTACAAAGTTTTTGAGGAGAGTGATTGGTGAAAGGTTAATCAGCCTGGACTCAAAGGAAGAGAGATCGTTCACATTGAAAAGAGGTCTTTGGGATCCCAACTTTCTATAGTCAGGAAGCAAGTCAAGAAAGCTACTCTGCCGCAGATGATGGCCCATTTCTTATGGAAAAGGAAAGACGACTCAGAGGGTGGACCCAAGAGCACAGAGGGTAGACCAAGAGCCAGTGGATTAAGGAATTACTCCCTAGTGAAGTAGCTTTTACTGTCCTAGAGCAGGGGAAAATGGTAACATGTGCTCAGCTGGATTTCCAGATTTTCTATGGACCAGTGACTGCTACGTGCTTCCCTTTCCTCCTCTTTTGGAATGGTCGCATCTATTACGGTGATCTCATCCCTGTCTCACCCTTGTCTGGGGGACAGAAAATTTGTCTTTTTGTTCACGAGTCTCTGAATCAAGAGGAAACTGAACTTGAGGAGCTGCCTCTGGGGAGCCTCACCTGTGCCTGTATGATGGAGATGATGATATCCTGGACCTTAAGCTTAATTGCAAAGTGAAATGAGACTTTGGGGATCTTGGGAGGGAGAAGGGTAACTTATATGCGTGATATCTGTGGCCAAAGGGCAGACTAGAGTGGACTAAGGATAGTCACGAGTTCTTTGCATCTTCTCTCATCGAGAAGTGCAGTCTACATTCCCCTCTTTGAATCTGGGCTGCTCTGTGACTTGGCTTTGACCGACACAATGCAGCAGAAAGCCAGCCATCACATAAAGACATCTGATCACCCTGTCAGACAGAGAAGACCTGGAGGATGAATGACAACAAAGGGTGAGAGAGAAGCCCTGCCATTCCACTCACTCTTCGTGGGGCCAGGGAGCGTTAGAAAAACCATCTTGAATCCTTTGCTTTAGCTGAAGCAACTTAGCCAACACCGCGTGGAGCAGAGATGGGCCGTTCCCACCAAGCTTTGCCTCGTTGCAGAATCATGAGCAAACAGTTGTTGTTATTTTAAGACACTACATGTTGGGCTTAACACTAACTCAGCAATAGAAAACTGATACAGGAGTTATTACCAGAAGTGGGATTTGAACCCACACGAATGTTGAATGCACTGGCGACATGTGCCTCGCTGGATTTCAAATTGCTGTGGCCCGTGGATGGCTGTGCACCTTCTGTTTTCTCTCTTGTTTTTTAATGGAAGCATCTGCTGAAGTTATCTTTTCCCTATCTCACCCTGCGAGGGCACGCAAGGCCGTGCCACTCCTCCCATCAAAATGTGGAATCTGTTTCTCCAAACCCTTGACTCTGGGATGTCCTTCTGACTTGCTTTGACCAACAGCATGGGTAGAAGTTACACTGTGTGAGTTTCTGAGCCTAGGCTTCAAGATGCCTTGTAGTTTCTTAGGATCCAACCACCCTGTGGCAGAGCTTGAGCTAAACCACTGAACGATGAGAGTCCACATGGAGAGAGAGAGTCCCAGCCAGGCTCCAGTCCCTCCAGTCCACCCCACCTGATGTCCCAGGCTTGTGGGTGACACCCCCTTGGTCTCCCAGCTGCACCTAAATCCCAGCTGAGTGTAGCCATGTGAGTAATCCTCAAATGACACCACACAGAGCAAGAGAACTGTCCAACCACCCAACCCAAAGAATCATGAGAAATAATATATCATTGAAGATTAAGGTTGAGATGGGTTTTCCCACAGTGGTAGGTAATTGAAACATACCCCAGCAATTACCCCCTGGAGTTGGGGCACATCCTCCAACAAATCCCTCTAAGGAAAAATCTTTAACCTTCAACCTCTCTGCCTCTCCAACTTTAACCCTCTTATAGCTTCCAGTGGAGGAGAGGCCAAGGGTCACAAAAGAGTTTTTTGACCCTTTCATTTTTGCAAGACCAGCATAAGGGATCTAGTACAGGGGTTGGCAAAGTATAGCCGAAATCCAGCCAACCACCTCTCCTCTCCCAGTTTTACTGAGTTATAATTTGTTTACTGGCTCATGAGGTATGAGCTACAAAGCCTAAAATATTTAATATCTGGCCCTTTAAGAGAAATTTTCCAATCTAGAATCTCCTTTTGGCATGTGGGAACGGCTGGCAGCTCTTGTCTTGGACTCTCAGCTAAAAATTAGTTGGAAATACTTACATTTCAACACACTGTTTCAGGTGTTTGACAAATAGAGCATTTGATGGCCAAATAAACTTGAGAAATGCACCGTGGAAAAAACAAAATGTAAATAAGGTTCTTTCATTGCAGCCTTCTCTCCAAGGGGGCAAAAAGAGGCCTATAGTACGTTGTTATGCTGTTTTCCTAAATATTCTGGAAACGTTTCCACTGGAGAATCTTATGTGATTTGTATTCCACGTGACACACTTTGAGAACTCCAGTTTCCCGATGCAAAAGGTGGTGGACGTTCAGCAAAGTGCCAAGGAGCCAGGCTGAATTCTTGATCCTGTGTCTTCATCTTAACCATTTTGCTCTCTTTCCTCCCTAGGGTTAACTGGCTGCCTGCCCTTCTTGATCAGAGACAGTCTAATTCATACTAGGGTATGAGAGGCTTAATGTTCTCTAGTGGCGGGGAGGGTGGGGTTGGAGATCTCGCCTTTGAAGGATGACAGAGAAGGACAGAGTTGAATCCAGAGATGCTCACTTTTTCTATTTTTTGTCGCCATCCAAGTTGTGATGTGTCATCCAGCACCTCTCCTGTAACGGTTCTGTATTTTGCTGGAGTTACTTCTGAACAAATTTCTTTACGATCAGAAGGAATATTTTGTGCCAGGAGGAAATTAATCTGCTCAGCCTTGCCGCACGTTCCCCTGACATGATGGGCTCCTCTGTCAAGGGATGTTTTACCTTCCAGCTTCTTCCTTTGATTACATTCAAAAGGCCCCAGCAACGCTGAGCCATCATTTCAGCTCCTAAGAGCTTTTCTCTCTGTTTGCCGTCATCCCAGGAACTCCAGAAGAATTAACTTGCAGTGGAAATTGTAGAGGAATGCTCTCTTCTCTTTGTAAAGCTAATTTCGGTCTGGAGGAAGATTTATGCAGGAGGATTAGAGAATATGTTAAAAAAGAAGCCGTGATTGTGTTTATTTTCAGCCGCATTTGCACATATGACATTTGCAGATGCTCCAATAGTAGGACCTAGACACATAAAGCTTTGATGATTTATCCCCAAACGGCAATCTTTTCTTTGATGGGCATAAAATTTCCATAAAATTGATTGGAATACTGAACAACCAAGAGGCACTTTGAGTGACATACCCTGCTCTATATGTTCAATGGAAGTCAAATTAAGTGAGGCTTTACCAGGGGATGGGGGGGGGGGGATAAATTGGGAGATTAGGACTGACATATATACACAACTATATATAAAATAGATAACTAATAAGAGCATGCTGTATAGCACAGGGAACTCTACTCAATACTCTGTGATGGCCTGTGTGGGAAAAGAACCTTAAAAAGAGTGGCTATATGTATATGTATAACTGAGTCACTTTGCTGTACACCTGAAGCTAACAGAACATTGTAAATCAACTATACTCCAATAAAAATTTTTAAAAAAATTAAGTCAGTCTTTCTTGGCCATAGCTACACATGTGCAGAGTTTGGTGGTCCAGGTGGAATTTAATGGTGGAATTTGGGGCTTAACAATGGAATCATGGGGGTGATTCTTGGGCCTGGGAGCCCTCGCTCTGCAAAAATAGATGAGGGAGCCTATTCATATGCAGCTGACACTATGTGAGTGTGTGTGTGTGTGTGTGTGTGTGTGTGTATGGTTGACATCAAGTCAGGAACCTGTGGTTGGGCTCCTCCCGGGCTGGTCCTGACACTCCTAACTCAGCCACCCCCCTGGAGGTGACCGTGCATCTCACCAGCCAAGATTGGAGAGGGAGCCCGGGAGGGAGCCGTATCTATCCAGGCCTTGCTGTCCACCAGGTGTGCTGTGGTGCTTTATAACTGTTCCTCCTAGGAGCCTAACAAGCTGGCATAGGGCTGCACGTTTGACTCAGCTCTGGCTGCATTGGTCAATTCAACTCTGGAGCCGTCAACACTGAGGGCCAGACCCAGCCTGTGGCGTCTGCACAGAACGGTTATCCCCCTGCCACTCCCGCCCCAACCAGCAGCTGGTGCCTGGCGCCGGAATGCAGCATCACAGCTGGGCCCACGTACAAAACTTGCTGGGCCTGAGTCTCCAGGGATGGAGGGGCCTCTTCCCTTCAGGTGGGAAGGATGCTGCTTTGGGCCAGGTGGACCTCGCTGCCTGGGACCCTGCCCAGAGCAGGAAGGGCCTCGTGCACATCCCCAAGATGGAACAGGAGTGGTGGTGGTACCAGAAACACCGCCATTAGAGCTCAAATGTAGCTACCAGGCAGGCCTCTCTTAGTGGGAATCCATGTCTGGCCTTTCCACCATGTAGGCTGCCACAGAGGGGCAAATCCAGTAAACCAAATCCAGTAAAGATGGAAATTAGATCCCTTGACTCCCAACGTTCACCCCTCCCATGACACCCCCATCACATGTGGAAGGAAATCCCAACTCCTTCCCAGGACCCAGGACCTGCAAGCTCTGGGTGCTTCCCCCCACCCTCCCTCGGACTTCACCTCCCACCCTGCCCTTCCTTCTTCACTGTGTATTCCAGGGACTCTGGTGACCCTGCTGGTCTCGGGACACAATGCCACGTGTGTTCTTACCTTGGGGCCTTTACCCTAGCTCCTCCCTCCTCCTGGAACCTTCTTCCCCCAGATATCTTACCCTCATGGCACTCTCTAGAGCCCCATCAGGGTCTCTGCGCAAATGTTGCTGCATGCGAGAGGCCATCCCCGGCCACCAAGTCTACGGTGGCATCCAACCTTCCCCTCCACTTCCCTCTGTTCACTTGCTTTTGTTTCTTCAAGGCTCTTCGGCTGCTTGCCTGGGGGTTGCCTATTCATTTCTCCATCATTTGTCTCCCCCACTAGAAAGCAAACCTCAGAGGTTTCCCCAGAACTGACGCCTGGCAAAATGAAGCACTCGACAAATACGTATTGAATGAATGGGTGGATCCTTGAAAGAGAGGAGGTAACTCAATATAAATGATGTCCTGGTGGCGGGACAATGGCATTTCTTTCTCTTTTTTTATATTTAATGAAAAAATATTTTTTAACGTCTTTATTGGAGTATAATTGCTTTACAGTGCTGTTAGTTTCTGCTGTATAACAAAGTGAATTAGCTATATGAATACATATATCCCCATATCCCCTCCCTCTTGCGTCTCCCTCCCACCCTCCCTATCCCACCCCTCTAGGTGGTCACAAAGCACCGAGCTGATCTCCCTGTGTTATGTGGTTGCTTCCCACTAGCTATCTATTTTACATTTGGTAGTGTATATATGTCCATGCCACTCTCTCACTTCGTCCTAGCTTACTCTTCCCCCTCCCTGTGTCCTCAAGTCCATTCTCTATGTCTACTACTTTATTTCTGCCCTGCCCCTAGGTTCTTCAGAACCTTTTTTTTTTTTTTTCAGATTCCATATATATGTGTTAGCGTATGGTATTTGTTTTTCTCTTTCTGACTTACTTTACTCTGTATGACAGACTCTAGGTCCATCCACCTCACTACAAATAACTCAATTTCTTTTCTTTTTATGGCTGAATAATATTCCATTGTATATATGTGCCACATCTTCTTTATCCATTCATCTGTTGATGGACACTTAGGTTGCTTCCATGTCCTGGCTATTGTAAATAGTGCTGCAATGAACATTGTGGTACATGACTCTTTCTGAATCATGGTTTTCTCGGGGTATATGCCCAGTAGTGGGATTGCTGGGTCATATGGCAGTTCTATTTTTAGTTTTTTAAGGAACCTGCATACTGTTCTCCATAGTGGCTGTATCAATTTACATTCCCACCAACAGTGCAAGAGAGTTCCCTTTTCTCCACACCCTCTCCAGCATTGTTTGTAGATTTTTTGATGATGGCCATTCTGACTGGTGTGAGGTGATACCTCATTGTAGTTTTGATTTGCATTTCTCTAATGATTAGTGATGTTGAGCATCCTTTCATGTGTTTGTTGGCAATCTGTATATCTTCTTTGGAGAAATGTCTATTTAGGTCTTCTGCCCATTTTTGGACTGGGTTGTTTGTTTTTTTAACATTGAGTTGCATGAGCTACTTGTATATTTTGGAGGTTAATCCTTTGTCATTTGCAAATATTTTCTCCCATTGTCTTTTCATCTTTTCTATGGTTTTCTTTGCTGTGCAAAGGATTTTAAGTTTCATTAGGTCCCATTTGTTTACTTTTTTTTTTTTCCATTTCTCTAGGAGGTGGGTCAAAAAGGATCTTGCTGTGATTTATGTCATAGAGTGTTCTGCCTGTGCTTTCCTCTAAGAGTTTTATAGTGTCTGGTCTTACATTTAAGTCTCGAATCCATTTTGAGTTTATTTTTGTGTATGGTGTTAGAGAGTGTTCTAACTTCATTCTTTTATATGTAGCTGTCCAGTTTTCCCAGCACCACTTATTGAAGAGACTGTCTTTTCTCCATTGTATATCCTTGCCTCCTTTGTCACAGATTAGTTGACCATAGGTGTGTGGTTTTACCTCTGGGATTTCTATCTTGTTCCATTGATCTATGTTTCTGTTTTTGTGCCAGTACCATATTGTCTTGATTTCTGTAGCTTTATAGTATAGTCTGAAGTCAGGGAGTCTGATTCCTCCAGCTCTGTTTTTTTTTCCCTCAAGACTGCTTTGGCTATTTGGCCTTTTTTGTGTCTCCATACAAATTTTAAGATTTTTTGTTCTAGTTCCATAAAAAATGCCATTGATAATTTGATAGGGATTGCATTGAATCTGTAGATTGCTTTGGATAGTATAGTCATTTTCACAACGTTGAGTCTTCCAATCCAAGAACATTGTGTATCTCTCCATCTGTTGGTATCATCTTTAATTTCTTTCATCAGTGTCTTATAGTTTTCTGCATACAGGTCTTTTGTCTCCCTAGGCAGGTTTATTCCTGGATATTTTATTGTTTTCATTGCAATGGTAAACGGGAGTGTTTCCTTAATTTCTCTTTCAGATTTTTCATCATTACTGTATAGGAATGCAAGAGATTTCTGTGCATTAATTTTGTATCCTGCAACTTTACCAAATTCATTGATTAGCTCTAGTAGTTTTCTTGTGGCATCTTTAGGATTCTCTATGTATAGTATCATGTCATCTGCAAACAGTGACACTTTTACTTCTTCTTTTCCAATTTGTATTCCTTTTATTTCTTTTTCTTCTCTGATTGCTGTGGCCAGGACTTCCAAAACTATGTTGAATAATAGTGGTAAGAGTCGACATCCTTGTCTTGTTCCTGATCTTAGAGGAAATGGTTTCAGTTTTTCACCATTGAGAATGTTGTTTGCTGTGGGTTTGTCATATATGGTCTTTATTATGTTGAGGTAGGTTCCCTCTATGCCCACTTTCTGGAGAGTTTTTATCATAAATGGGTGTTGAATTTTGTCAAAAGCTTTTTCTGCATCTATTGAGATGATCATATGGTTTTTATTCTTCAGTTTGTTAATATGGTGTATCACATTGATTGATTTGTGTATATTGAAGAATCCTTGCATCCCTGGGATAAATCCCACTTGATCATGGTGTATGATCCTTTTAATGTGTTGTTGGATTCTGTTTGCTAGTATTTTGTTGAGGATTTTTGCATCTATAGTCATCAGTGATATTGGTCTGTAATTTTCTTTTTTTGTAGTATCTTTGTCTGGTTTTGGTATCAGGGTGATGGTGGCCTCATAGAATGAGTTTGGGAGTGTTCCTTCTTCTGCAGTTTTTTGGAAGAGTTTGAGAAGGATGAATGTTAGCTCTTCTCTAAATGTTTGATAGAATCACCTGTGAAGCCATCTGGTCCTGGGCTTTTGTTTGTTGGAAGACTTTTAATCACAGTTTCAATTTCAGTGCTTGTGATTGTTGTGTTTATATTTTCTATTTCTTCCTGGTTCAGTCTCGGAAGGTTGTGCTTTTCTAAGAATTTGTCCATTTCTTCCAGGTTGTCCATTTTCTTGGCATATAGTTGCTTGTAGTAATCCCTCATGATCCTTTGTATTTCTGCAGTGTCAGTTGTTACTTCTCCTTTTTCATTTCTAATTCTGTTGATTTGAGTCTTCTCCCTTTTTTTATGGATGAGTCTGGCTAATGGTTTATCAATTTTGTTTATCTTCTCAAAGAACCAGCTTTTAGTTTTATTGATCTTTGCTATCATTTCCTTCATTTCTTTCTCATTTATTTCTGATCTGATTTTTGTGATTTCTTTCCTTCTGCTAACTTTGGGGGAGTTTTGTTCTTCTTTCTCTAATTGCTTTAGGTGTAACGTTAGGTTGTTTGAGATGTTTCCTGTTTCTTGAGGTAGGATTGTATTGCTATAAACTTCCCTCTTAGAAGTGCTTTTGCTGCATCCCATAGGTTTTGGGTCATCATGTTTTCATTGTCATTTGTTTCTAGGTATTTTTGATTTTCTCTCTGATTTCTTCAGTGATCTCTTGGTTATTAAGTAGTGTATGGTTCAGCCTCCATGTGTTTGTATTTTTTACAGTTTTTTTCCTGTAATTGATATCTAGTCTTATAGTGTTGTGGTTGGAAGAGATACTTGACATGATTTCAATTTTCTTAAATTTACCAAGGCTTGATTTGTGACCCAAGATATGATCTATCCTGGAGAATGTTCCATGGACACTTTTTGAGATGAAAGTGTATCCTCTTGTTTTTGGATGGAGTGTCCTATAAATATCAACTGAGTCCATCTTGTTTAATGTGTCATTTAAAGCTTGTGTTTCCTTATTTATTTTCATTTTGGATGATCTGTCCATTAGTGAAGGTGGGGTGTTAAAGTCCCCTACTATGAATGTGTTACTGTCAGCTTCCCCTTTTATGGCTGTTAGCATTTGCCTTATGTATTGAGGTGCTCCTATGTTGGGTGCATAAATATTTACAATTGTTATATCTTCTTCTTGGATCGATCCCTTGATCATTATGTAGTGTCCTCTTTGTCTCTTGTAATAGTCTTTATTTTAAAGTCTATTTTGTCTGACATGAGAATTGCTACTCCAGTTTTCTTTTGATTTCCATTTGCATGGAATATCTTTTTCCATCCCCTCACTTTCAGTGTGTATGTGTCCCTAGGTCTGAAGTGGGTCTCTTGTAGACAGCATATATATGGGTCTTGATTTTGTATCCCTTCAGCCAGTCTATGTCTTTTGGTTTGAGCATTTAATCCATTTACATTTAAGGTAATTATCGATATATACGTTCTTACTACCATTCTCTTAATTGTTTTGGGTTTGTTATTGTAGGTCTTTTCCTTCTCTTGTGTTTCCTGCCTAGAGAAGTTCCTTTAGCATTTGTTGTAAAGCTGGTTTGGTGGTGCTTAATTCTCTTAGCTTTTGCTTGTCTGTAAACGTTTTAATTTCTCTGTTGAATCTGAATGAGATCCTTGCTGGGTAGAGTAATCTTGGTTGTAGGTTTTTCTCTTTCATCACTTTAAATATGTCCTGCCACTCCCTTCTGGCTTGCAGAGTTTCTGCTGAAGGATTAGCTGTTAACCTTATGGGGATTCCCTTGTAAGTTATTTGTTGCTTTTCCCTTGCTGCTTTTAATATTTTTTCTTTGTATTTAATTTTTGATAGTTTGATTAATATGTGTCTTGGCGTGTTTCTCCTTGGATTTATCCTGTATTTATCCTTGGATTTATCCTGTATGGGACTCTCTGCACTTCCTGGACTTGATTGACTATTTCCTTTCCCATATTAGGGAAGTTTTCAACTATAATCTCTTCAAATATTTTCTCAGTTCCTTTCTTTTTCTCTTCTTCTTCTGGGACCCTTATAATTCGAATGCTGGTGCATTTAATGTTGTCCCGGAGGTCTCAGCGGTTGTCCTCAGGTATTTTCATTCTTTTTTCTTTATTCTGCTCTGCAGTAGTTATTTCCACTATTTTATCTTCAGGTCACTTATCCGTTCTTCTGCCTCAGTTATTCTGCTATTGATTCCTTGTAGAGAATTTTTAATTTCATTTATTGTGTTGTTCATCACTGTTTGCTCTTTAGTTCGTCTAGGTCCTTGTTAAATGTTTCTTGTGTTTCCTCCATTCTATTTCCAAGATTTTGGATCATCTTTACTATCATTACTCTGAACTCTTTTTCAGGTAGACTGCCTATCTCCTCTTCATTTGTTTGGTCTGGTGGGTTTTTACTTTGCTCCTTCATCTGCTGCGTATTTCTTTGTCTTCTCATTTTACTTAACTTACTGTGTTTGGGGTCTCCTTTTTGCAGGCTGTGGGTTTGTCGTTCCCATTGTTTTTGGTGTCTGCCCCCAGTGGGTAAGGTTGGTTCCATGGCTTATGTAGGCTTCCTGGTGGAGGGGACTGGTGCCTGTGTTCTGGTGGATTAGGCTGGATCTTGTCTTTCTGGTGGGCAGGACCACGTCCGGTGGTATGTTTTGGGGTGTCTGTGACCTTATTCTGATTTTAGGCAGCCTCTCTGCTAATGGGTGGGGTTGTGTTCCTGTCTTGCTAGTTGTTTGGCATGGGGGGTCCAGCACTGGAGCTTGTTAGTGGTTGAGTGGAGCTGGGTCTTAGCGTTGAGACGGAGATGTCTGGGAGAGCTCTTGCCGATTGATATTACGTAGCACCAGGAAGTCTCTGGTGGTCCAAAGTCCTGAACTTGGCTCTCCCACCTCAGAGGCTCATGCCTGATACCTGGCTGGAGCACAAAGACCCTGTCAGCCACACAGCTTTTGGGAAGTCTGAGGTCTTCTGCCAGTGTTCAGTAGGTGTTCTACAGGAGTTGTTCCACATGTGTATGTATGTTTGATGTATTTGTGGGGAGGAAGGTGATCTCCACATCTTACTCCTTTGCCATCTTAAAGGTTCTCCTCAAGACATTTTACACATGCCCAACTTTTGGGGCCACCAACGTAGGTGAACGTAAAGGTGGAGTCTAAGTATCTGAAATTGGTCAGGACGTGGTCATGGTTGGGCTTGGGATGCTCAAGGTCGGGGGGAGCCCTACCACAGTGGCATTTCTCAATGAAGGGAGATGCCAGGAGGCAGGGCTTGACCCTCAGCCCTCAGGACAGATGGGGCGTGGCTACTCTCATCACTCCTCACTGGGGTGCATCTGACACACTGTGTTCACGACTCCAAAGTTTAATTTAGCTGATGCCTTGGCTGTAAGCAAGAGCTGGTAAATTTAGTTGGCGGATTAAGGAACATATAAGATGCACAGCTCCTTAAAAGGAGTGGATGTCAGGGGAGAAGCAAAGCCGATGCATCCCGAAGTTCGCCGTGAAGGTGGAGGCAGGAGGCCTCCCAGATTAAAGCAGGCCAAGGGGCCGCATTTGCTGAATCTTCTCAGGGGGAGCATCCCTGCGTAGGGGTGGTGGAGGGTGAGTACAGGGATGGAGCCAATCACTGAGTCACTGAGCAACACAGAGCAACCTGCTAACAAGGAGAAGGACAGCTCTAAAACCACCAGGTGGCCCAGAAACCATAAATAAATGGATGGAAAAATGCAACTGGAAGAAAATGTAGAACATCTGCGACACAAAAAAAAAAAAAAAAAAAAAAAAAAAAAATTGTATATATATACATATATATACAATCAAAAAGCAAACAACAAAATGGACAGAAAGATATTTGCAACACGCACAATAGAAAAGGAGCTGATTGGTGCTGATTTACAAAGAGCTCATAACCAATGAGAAAATGATGAACAATCTGATAGGAAAAAAGGGTCCTGAGCACAAACAGGAGGGTAAAAGGGAAAGAAATACAGACGGCTAATAAACGTGTTAACTTCTGCGCAGTCTCATCAGCCATAAAGGAAACACAAATCAAAATGAAATCCTTTTTTTTTTTATCAGATTGGCAAGAACTTTAAAGTGTGATCCCATCCAGCAATGGCAATGAGGAGAGGAAATGTAAATTTCCCTTTTAGGAGGGAAATTTGGTGATTTCTATCCAAATTAAAAAGGCACTGGGCTTCCCTGGTGGCGCAGTGGTTGAGAGTCCGCCTGCCGATGCAGGGGACACGGGTTCGTGCCCCGGTCCGGGAAGATCCCACATGCCGCGGAGCGGCTGGGCCCGTGAGCCATGGCCGCTGAGCCTGCGCGTCCGGAGCCTGTGCTCCGCAACGGGAGAGGCCACAGCAATGAGAGGCCCGCGTAATGCAAAAAAAAATTGCAAAAAAGGCAGCTTGATCCTCTTGCTCCCCCTCCTTCTTCTCCTTCCCCTTCTCTTCTTCTTCTTTTTTTCCCAAGACTGGGGTCTAAAGAATGGTTACTGCCCCAAATCAAATCTACCTAGTGCCTCACCCAGGGTCCAGCCAAAAAGGAGAAAGCAGTTATTTTAATAGAGAGAATTTACTAGAGGGAATTGTTTAGACAAGTCTTACAACCTAGAGGTTCATAGACGGGACCCTGGGGAACTGAGATCTGAACCACTGAGAAGGGACACTCGCCAGCTGGCTCTGGGATCTGAAGGAAATACAGTAGGGCTAGTTTTGGGTGCTGGGAAAAACCGGAGATGGTAACAAGTGCTGCCGCGGAGATGAAGGGCCATTGCTAGGGTGCAGATGTGAGGCCAGGTGATGCTCAAGGGAACAGCAAGCAGAAGGGGAAACACGAACCCGTGTCCCCTGCATCGGCAGGCGGACTCTCAACCACTGCGCCACCAGGGAAGCCCTCTTTTTTGCGTTTTTGTCCATTTTGCATCAGAAAGAACTCTTCACAATGAAGAGATGAGACAGATCTTCTCATATGACTTACTGAGCTGTCTCCTTCCTCCTGGTTTTGGTTTTCTACTTTTACAACCCTGACAGGAAGAGTGCGAGCATAGCAAGTTGAAGGTGGAGCACAGAAAGTGCAATTTCCTCACAGGCATTGGACAGGGTCTTCCCTGGAGTCTGGATCTGTCATCACTTTTACTCTGGCCTCAAGAGCTGGGAAGGGGATACTGTGATCCCTTAATGTTCCAGCACAACCAGGGACACAAACTCCTTCCTACATTTATCCTTGGAATTCAGGTAGAATCATCCTGAAACTGTCAAAAGACTTCACTGAACCCCAAGGGAGAGCAGCTGAGAAGTACACACAAAGAGGACATGAATTTAGGCACGTCTTTTGCTCAGCTCATCACCCGGTGTTTGGAACCTGCTTGCAGCCTGTCACTCAAGAGAATCCAGAGAAAGCCTGCTTTTCTTGGGTCCCTCACTAACTAGCTCTTGGCCTACTTTCCTGGGCTCAGTGCCATTTGCCACCCTGCAACCCTGGGATGTTGATACCAAGCAAGGGCTCTTGTGCCCGAGATGCAAAAAGCCAAACACTGACAGTGGGTGTTTGCAGCAAAGTGTTTATTGCAGGGCGCCAAGCAAAGGAGTAGGAGGCAAGTCTCAGATCCCCTCCAACTTGGTCTTTGAGTTGGGGGTATTTTTAAAGGAGAAGAACAAAGAAGCTGGGATGAATCGTCATCTTCTGACATTTCTTAATCATAGTCTCAGGAGTCAGGATGTCTCCAGTTTACGATTCTCTGGCCAGGTGGTCCATGGCTCAGGGCCTGTTAACCCATCTTTCCCTGGACAAACAACCTGAGTTTGTATGTTAATGATGATGTCTACAACAGCAATTTTAGTACATCGACGATGTTATCAACAACAACAATTTTAGTCATTAATGATCTTAACAACAGCAATTTTAGTCATCTGACTCCGTTGATTAGCGTTCAGTTCGCACAAGATTGAGGTCAGAGGGAATAAGAAAGGGTTTGGGTAGAGACAGCAATCATAAACTCGGGAAGGAAGTTGGTTTTAGAGGGGCTCGGTTTCAGGCGATGAGGGTGCTGAAATGGTGAGTTAATTCATGTATTGACTCATTTAACCACCCTAGGAGACAGACACTACTCTTAGCCCCATTTTATAGATGACGAAACTGAGTCACAATGAGGCTAAGTAACTTTCTAAAGTCACTCAGCTGGAAGGTAGCATGCTAGGATTTGAACCCAGTTCACCTGGATCCAGAGCCCCCTCTTAGGATGTCCCTCCGCTCCAGGCGGTTCACCCTACAGGGACCCCTCACTGCACTAGCAGACTGCCATTGACCCAAAGCTTACCGCTTCACAAGGCAGCCTGGCCTGTCAGAACACGCTTTATATGGAGCTGGCATTTCCTTCTATCCTACCTGGAATTTCCTTTTAACGACACACAGAATGAATTTACGTCTCTTCAAAGCCAGCATGAGTCTCTTTCTGAGTTTTCTCCTCTTCTCACATGGCCTCCTAGCAGCATGACCTTGAACCAGTTACTGACTCTTTGCCTTGGTTTCCTCATCTGTAAAATGGAAATCATAGGAATAGATACCTTATTGGTACTTTACATGTATAGCCCCTAGAGCAGTGCTGGAACACACAGTAAGCACTCCGTACAGGTGGGCTACTTTTATCATTCTGCAGCCTCAACATTCTCAACGTTTCAAATGGGGATGATATTGAACCTTGCTCCATACACAGTGTGGCTGTATGGAATCAGCCAGGGATCTTGGGATCCTGCCTTCTGTCTGTCCTTCTCCTCAGACCCTCCCCTAGATACAGACTCAGGCTACTGCCCAGTCTTCCAGCTTCTCGTCTTGCCCTGCTCCCGCACATCTTTCCCTTGACTTCCTTGATGTTCTAGGTAAGACGCAAATCCCATCCGGTCCCTCCCCTGCTCAGATCCCTCCCCAGGTGTTCCTGGGCTGCTGGATAAAGTTCAGTCTCCTTCATTTGCTTTTAAAACCCTCCTTGGTCTGTCCGCTGCTGACCTCTCCGCCTCGCCTCGCCTCTCTCTCCGCTTCTGCTCTATTTGCAGCCAAATGAACCAACTCCCAGATCTCTGAGCCTCACTTGACTTTGAGCTACACCTGCATCCTGCCTGATTCCCCAGGGCCCAGCACAGGGCCTGGCACACGGCAGAGGCTCCTTGGTCCGTGGAGGTGCCCGTGGGCTAATGCAGAGAGTGAATGCTCTAAGCCAGCGTGGCATCCGTGTCAGTTAATGTCATTATTTTTTCAGGGGTCCTCTTCAAAATCTGTCACCACAATTGTCTGGTCCGAAGCAGTGTCCTGGAGGCCACCTGATAGACCAGGCGTTGACCCTTTAGTTGCCGCGTTGTGAGGAGGCTGCAGAATTCCGGGGCGAGTGTTGGGGAGGGGGGCAGTGCACAGGCACCAAGGGGCAGTGCTTTTTAACTGACTGGTGTAGAAGCATATCAGTATTTTGACAATGGCTCAGCCGTGCCTGCTTCTCTGGAAAGCTCCCTCCCCATCCCTGGCCCTGTTTCCTCCCCTCTCCCCAGCTTCCTTGCCCAATTGCTCTGTGGCCACCTCCAGCCCATTACTATTTGGAGACTTTTATTTTGAAGACTGTACAGCATTAGGGTGACCCATTTTTTTCCCAGAGTTAGTCCACAGGGCTTGGAAATCCTCCCTCCCCACATGGCACTGCGGACATCCATCTGGCCTGGTTCTTTAGCCTAAAAGTCTCTCGGCCGGGGGCCACACACTCAGGATGGGGGCCAGGGAGCTCCCAGCCGGCTCCCCTCACCCGTCCCCAGCACATGCTACACAAACAGCAGGGGGGCATGCAAAACAATGATTCACCACCTGAGACCTCCACCCAAATAGGTCTGCAAATTGGATTAGCTTTTGAGACACAGTTTAGTCACCACATTTAAGAACGAAGGGTGTTTTCTCTCATATGGTGAGAATCGAGAGCTCTCGGATTGATGGGGGCCAGTGACCTTGTACCAGGTACTCAGCCTCTCCAGGCCTCTGGGTCTCCTCGGGCCAGGGCAGATGACAGTCTCCAAAGGGAAAACCCTCTCCTATGGTTCTGTTGCTTCACGGTCTCCATGGCACCCAATGCTTGTTGGATGCCTAAGCTAGGTCTGTCGGGAAACCATCTTTGAATTTGTGACAAAGGTAGAAATGTCTGCAAGAGAAGCATCAGAAAATTGTTGAAGTCAGCCCTTCGTGGAGGGGGAACTGCCCTCTGAGGATGTGCAGTTTGTCACTCTGGCGAGTCTCAGTTTCCTTGTGTATAAACAGGGACCGTCGCGGCCGGCAGTGCTGAATGAGTCAGGTAAAACACCTGGTCTGTGTGTGGCCCCTGCATCTGCGTTCTCCATCGAGGAGCGCTCTGGGCCCCAGGCCATGTGGTGTAGGGGAAGCAGCAGGCACTCTAAAATGAGAAGGATGGAACTCAAGTCCCAGCTCAGCTCTGTGACCTGGGCAATTCTTTCCCCTCTCCAAACTGCAGTTTCCTCATCTATGAAATGAGAGGAATAATGCAAATGAAGGAAAACAATATGCATTGCCAATTTTTAAAATGCCTGTAATGCTTCATTCCTGGAGGAGTTGGTAGCAGATGATGACTTCTTAGTTCAGGAAAATCCCTTGATTAATTTTTGTGTTGTTACTAGACAGGCCCCCTGGGCGAAGTCTGGATGAAAGATGTTTATAAACACAAAAAGCAATAAACTACTTTGTAGAAAAAAGGTAGCAGTGTTGGATTCTCCTCCCTCCTGAGCACGAGCTGTCGTTATAGAGAAAAAAATATAAACAGTATAATCCCACAAGGACAAAGGGAATAGAAAGGGTGCATTGAGAGAGTGCAACACACTTTTAGAAGAGGGATTTGTTTGGAATGATGGTAACATGTTTAGAAGGCAGCAGAAACCAGAGCACACAGAAGGGGACTCCAGTGAGAAGAAAACGAGTGAACCTCCAGGACCCCAACAAGGACCGGGACTTTAGGGGCGCAGGTGGAGGGGATGATGGGGTGAGTTGAGAGCCAGTAGGCAGGGGCTTACCCTTGAGCCTCCTGCAGGAGATTTATTCTCTGGAGATGGTGGAGGGGAGACTCTCAGGACACGAAAGCCACCAGCATGGCGGAGGACAGGGACAAGACCCAGGACTGAAAATGGTATTAATTGGAAATTTACATTCTGAGTGGTCAGAACATCCTCCCTATATCCTCTCACCCCCAGTCCACACTTGCCCACTCCTACATTGCAATCATAGGTCAGCTGCAAGGTAAGTACTGGAAAATTTACTAGAGAAACAGCCTTATACATGCTATCTTTGTGAGGTTCCCAACAACATAGCTGCCTCCCTGCCCCGACACCCAGATAGACACCTGTCAATGCACATGCCACCTCCCACCCTTGCAGAGCTTCTGATCAACTTTATTCGTGCATTTGTCTTAAATACTAATGAATAACCAGAGAACATTAGACACATGAGGAAAACCACCCATGTGAAACAGAGACACCAGACTAAAATGACAAAAGAAAAAGAAACTGGAAGAAACAATGTCCCACTAGATTGGACTCAAGAATGAATCACTGGGGAATTCCCTGGAAGTCCAGCGGTTGGGGCTTCACACTTTCACTGCTGAGGCCCAGGTTTGATCCCTGGTTGAGGAACTAAGATCCCACAAGCCATGTAGCGTGGTGAAAAAAAAAAAAAAAAAAGAATGATTCGTTGGATCAGAATGACTCCAGTCAAGCCACAGATGTATGAGCAAAAATAAATTCCTTATTGTTACGTGTCACTGCGATTTTTGTGGTTGTTTGTTACACAGCAAAAGCTGATGGATACAATTCATAAAACAAGAATAGGAAAATACTGAACAATCAGAGAACAAGAGAGAGATCTTGAAATTTAACATAAGGTAGCTAAAATAAGTATTTCAGTAGCAGCTTTGGAAGATAAGTCACAGAAATATCTTTTGGGTATAACAGGAAGACATGGAGATGGAAAATATGAGGGGGAAAAACAGACTTAGAAAAACAGCTCAGGAGGTCTAACATTTGACTTAGAAGAATTAAAGACAGAGAGAGAGAGCAAAGAAAATTATCAAAGAAACAAAATTTCCACACGCTGAAGATTGAGAAGGTTTACTGGGAACGAACAAGAAATAATCCACACCACAAACATCATCGTGTAACCTCAGAAGACCGGAGATAAAGAGAAGGTCCCCAAAGCTTCCAAATTTAAAAAAAAGTTTTAATCCATTGAAACAAAACTAAGAATGGAGTTGGTATTTCTGTTTTTCCCAAGACCTACACAGGATGCTAGAAAACAATGGAAAACTGCCTTTGATATTCTGTTGAAAATGATTTTCAACAAACAAGTCTCTATCCAGCTAAGCCCAAACAAGCATGAGGATGGAATGAAGACCTTTTCAGGTGGGCAAGGACTCAGTGTATTAACCTCCAATGCATCCCTCGAAGTCTTCTTTCTTGTTGTGAAATAAGTGTCTGCATCTTTTGTTCAAACGGTGACACGTCCATGAAAAGAAGTAACAGGTGCAGTCAGAGCCACTGGGTGGGGAGGAGAGTTGGAAAGGAAGGATCTTCCATGGGAGAAGATTCCTGCAGTGGGCCATGCATCTGGCCGAAGACAGAGAGCCAGCGAGGAGCCTCTCACCCCTCTGGTCAAGCCCACACCTTCCACCCTTCCGTGGAAGCCTGTAAATGTGGTTTGGGGGGGAATGAGGGGCAGACCCATGCCCCACATGGGACACTGCAGGGCCTAAGGGGGCTGGGGTAGGGCTGGAAGGGTATGGCTGCAGGGTAGTAGAGTTAAGGCCCCTCTTCCTCCTCTTTCTAGAAGAACTGGACTCTTGGAAAGAATCAGGGTTGGGGGCTAGAGAAGGTCTAGATCCTGCCATTAAGTGAAATGGGGAAAGGATGACCCCTCCTCTCACCACTATACTGGTTGGAGTGGTCAGAGCATCAAATGTCATTATGAAGGTTAAGCCCACGCTGGGATCTGATGAAAGCAGTAACCATGCTTGTTGCCAGCACCCCCAGGGCTCTAGGGTCCCCTACACATAACAATCCTAACCTCGTCATCTGAAGCACCTACTGTGTGCCAGGAGGTACCACATTTCTAATCCTTGCGACACCTTTCCTGTAGACGGTACATAGAGTCTTTCAGGAGAAGTGGGAGTTGGTCAAGCAGAGAAGCTGTGTACATGCTCGGGGACCAACCTGCGATGTGGGCTGGAGCTGGGAGAGGCGGGGAATGAGGCCGGGGAGTGGATGGAACCCGCAGCCAGAGAGAGTGTGAAGGGTGAGAAGGGGGCTGAGGAAGCAGATGCTGAGGAGTCTGGGATGGAGTCCCCGGTTACAGAATTTCTAGGACCTCCTGTTGCAAAGCTGTCCGATTCCTGTGTGTACATTTCCGGGGCGGCGGGGCACTCTGGGAAGCTCTTGCACGTTGTGGGCTAGGAGAGAGGAAGCGCTTCTTTTAACACAGAAGGCAGAACCATGAGGCAGAGGAAACGTATTACCTCGGTCACCAGGGTCCCAGCCTGGCCCAGGGAGAGGGGAGTTCCTGGGACCAGAAGCTCAGTCCCAGCCGGCTGCAAGCCCCTCACCTGCTGTGCCCCTTCTTCACCTCCTCTCTCCCACCAACTCCTGTTGGTCCTGCTTTGGACATTGGAGATTCATAGGTGAATATGACACAGTCCTTGACCTGAATGTGCTCGTGGTACATAATCTTCAGCAGGAAGAGGTGGAAAGTCTAGAAGACGATCTGATAGAGACCCCCAACTCCCAGGAGCTAGAGAGAGAGGCCGCCCAGCCTTCAGGAAAAGTCTTTGACCAGCTTAGGTGATGCAGAGAATTAAAAGGATGAGGTAAAGCCCTAGAGTCACAGCAGTGGGAGGAAAGTGGGGCGAAGGCATGGAGAGAAGCCAAGTTGATCTGTAGGATACAGAAAAGGCAGGAAACAGGAGAACATGCCCTGGGTGCTGGGACTGGAGGGAGAGCCTGGGCGAGGGAGGCTTCCCTTTTGGTGTCTTAAGAAAGTCAAGTTAGAGGGAAGGGGGAGGGGCAAGATACGGATAGAGTATGAAGAGGTACAAACTACTATGTATAAAATAAATAAGCTACAAAAGTGTATATTGTACAGCACAGGGAATATAGCCAATCATTTATAATAACTACAAATGGAGGATAAACCTTTAAAAATCACGGATCACTATGTTGTACGCCTGAAACTTATATAATATTGCACATCAACTCTACCTCCATTTAAAAAATGTGAAAAAATAAATGGAATCATTAAACAACATCCATTACCAACATCGCCAGGCTGTACAGACCACAGTCAGAGGAGCCCTTCTTTTCTGGGGCAGAGTTTTAGTTAAAGACAGTGGCATCATAGTGGCACCAAGTAACAGAAGCAGATCCCCAGGAAGGAGGCGACCTTGGGTAGGGGCAGGGCATCATCCCCACCTGAGCTCTCCTTAGCTCTCAGGAGAGCCTCTGTGAACCGTTATCAGGGAGACGCTTGGTTCTTAAGTCTGCTGCAGGGATCTGCAAAGTACGGACCAAGGGCCGCATCTGTGGCCTATTTTTGTAGATAAAGTTGTGTTGGAAGCCGGCCGCACCCATTCAATTATTTATTGTTTATAGCTGCTTTCACGCTGTGACAGCAGAATCCCGTAGTTAGGACTGACCGAGAACGGCGCCCCGCAAAGCTTAGAATATTTACTACCTGGCCCTTTCACAAAACACGTTTGCCTGCACTGCTCTAATGCGTGAAGTCGGACACAGGCTCAGCTGCCGTAAACGAAGGTCAAAATGTCAGCGGCTTGAACACAATAGAGATTTCTTTCTTTCTCATGAACGGGCTGAATGCGAGTTGTGCAGCATGGGTCCAAGACCCAAGCTCCCTCGCCTTTGCTGTTCAACCATTCGCTACCCTGGGCCTCTCTAGCCAGCAGGAAGGGGAGGAGGGAAGTGGAGGATACGCCTTCCTCCTTTGAGGGTACAGCCCAGAAGTCGTGCCCATAGCTTCCCCTCCCATCCCACTGACCAGCCCTTGGTCATGTGGTCACACGTAGCTACAAGGTAGTTTGGGAAATGGTACCTTTACCAGGGGGACACGAGTCCAGCCCAACTTCCTTTGGACTTTATTACCAGAGGAAGAAGGGGAACATGGATTCTAGAACATTCTGTAGTCAAGAACAAAAGCACAGAGTGAGGAGGGAGAGGAATTTGCATTCCCTGTAAGATATTGGAATAAAATTTGTAACATGCTCAAACTGAGCAGGCGTCTGTAACTAATACAAAATACCTCCTTCCCCCATTTCCTTCCTCAAATATTTATTGAGCCCTCAATTAGATCAGGCTCTAGCTTGGTGCTTTTTACAGATACAGGAACTGATGGTCAGAGTGGTTAGGTGAGTTGTCCAAGGGCCTGTCCTCCTGCTTCCCTGGGGACATTCTAGCTGGGAGGGAGACTTGTGGCCTGCGAGGCTGGCTGGGTGTTGGGGAAACAGCAGACAAATTATTTTATCAGTGAGAATTTAATATAGGGAATTGGTTGAACAGATCTCAGAAGACTGACAAGGCAAAAGGAGACACTGAGGTAACTAGATAGTAACTGCTTCCTACGACCATGGGAACAGGAGAAAGAGAGTAGGGTTGTCACAACCTAGAAGCTTGGAGGAGGGAGATGGTGGAGGGGGTGTTTTTGCCCAGCTGCTGCTGGTGCCTTAGAAACTTGGAGAAGAGACCTTAGGTAGCTGGAACTCAGAACTTCAGATCGCTGAGGAGGGGATGAGGTGAGCCTCATACTGGGAATGTGGAAAAAACTAGAAACTAGAATCGATTGTTACTGGGACCACCTACAGCTTCCAGGGCAGCACTGCTGGGTACAGTGAACGAATATAAAGGAATAAATGCCTGTCTACTCTCCATCCTTCCGGCCTCCCTCTAGTGCCCCCTAGTGGCAGAGATTACTGGGAATCAGTCGGCAAAGCAGAAATGTGGTTTGGAGACCCAACCCCAGCTCAAGAAAGCTGAGCACAGAAGGGTAGGTTTGGAGCAAAGAGGAGATAATAACTAGCCCACAGGCTACGGACGCATTTAGACCCCTGGTCTTTACAAACCCGGTGCCCCCGTCTCTGAGCCACCGTGGATCTGGAACGTTGAACATATATGCCTCCTGTTAACTGGCTGCAGGGAATGCAAAATGCTGCAACCACTTTCTAAAATGGTTTTCTTAGAAGGTTAAATAGGCACCTACCATACGACCCAGCACCTCGCTCTTAGATATTTACCCAAGAGAGATGAAAACTCATGTCCACACAAGCCTTTGTACGTGAATGTTTCTAGCAGCTTTGTTTTAATAACCCCAAACTTGGAAACAGCACTGATGTCCATCAACTTGTGAATAGATACCAAATTGTGGTATATTCATACAATAGACTGCTACTTGGCGATAAAAAGAATAAATTACTGATGTACACACCAACTCTGATGAATTATACCATGTGAAAAAAGCCAGAGACAAAAGACTACATACTCTATAATTAATTCCATTTGTATGAAATTTGAGAAAAGGCAAAATAGAATGATAGAAAAGAGGTCAGTGGTTGCCGGGGCCTGGGGTGGGGAAGGCAGGAGACTGATGGCAAAGGGGCACGATCTTTTAGGGGACCTTTTAGGAATAATGGAAATCTCCTATATTGTGATGTGATGGTTACAGAATTGTCAAAACCCATTGAATTACACTTTAAGTTGGTGAGTTTTATCATATGCAAATTATACCTCGATAAAGCCAATTCTTAAAAACAATGCTGTTAGAAGGGGGCACATGGTCTGTTTACTTCCAAGTCCACCTCCCGTGAGCCACCGTCCAAGTAGCAGACAAAGGGATCTTTTAAACATTAATCAAGGCTTCCCTGGTGGAGCAGTGGTTGGGAGTTGCCTGCCAATGCAGGGGACACGGGTTCGAGCCCTGATCCTGGGAAGATCCCACATGCCATGGAACAACTAAGCCCGTGAGCCACAACTACCGAGCCTGCGCTCCAGAGCCTGCGAGCCACAACCCCTGAGCCCATTGCCACAACTACCGAAGCCTGCGCGCCTAGAGCCCGTGAGGCCACTGCAATGAGAGGCCCGTGCACCTCAAGGAAGACTGGCCCCTGCTCACCACAGCCGGAGAGAGCCCTCGCGCGCAACGAAGACCGAATGCAGCCATAAATAAATAAATTTTTTTAAAAAAGTTAATCAGATTACATCACTCTTTTTTTTAAAACACTCTCATGGATTCTCTCTCCCCTTTGAAAGAAATCCAGAGGATGACTGTGGCCTACAAGTTCCTCTGCCCTACTTACGGACCCCAACACTACGGGGACTGGAGCGGTAGGACAAATGGAGGCCCGTGTACCATGTGTCTAAATACATAAGGCTGCAGAACGAGCCAACAAACCGCAAATAAAACAATTCTGCCCTTCTACCTTGACAAGCAGACCTTCATGGCAAGCTGGAAGGCCAGGTTCAAATTTAGAAATCTTGGAGTCTTTTGGAGTTCTGTGCCAGAAGGTGATGGCATGGAAGGCAGACCCTAAGCCGCAGCTTGCCCACCCCCTTGCCTTTCCACCCTGGCTCCATCTGAAGCTGAGGATACCTGCCAGGTCCCTGGAGACATTTGTGTTTGCAACCCCCTGGGGGCTGAAGACAGCATTGGGCAAAGAATCAGGGAAACTGGATTCTTAACGTGTATCTCCTGGTTTCTCCCCGTATTGTGCTTTGTTCTGTATGCACGTGTAATGTGTGGGCATGCATGCATGTGTGTGTGTGTATGTCTCCATGTGTGCGTGTGCACACACGTCTGTGTATGTGCATGTGTGTGCAGGTGCATGCATGCCCGTGCGTGTGCATGCATGTGCACGTGTGTATGCATGCATGCATATTTACGTGTGTACTTCAACAGGAGTGTGAGCTCCCTGAAGGCAGCACCTGTGCCAGATTCATCTCTCTATCCTTTCTACCTGTGACGAGTGGTTGCTAAATGCTTGTGGAATGAATAAATGAATGAATGGGCCAGTATAGCACAGTTATTAACAGTGTGGGTTTGGAGTCAGCCAGATTTAAGGTCAAAATCTTCCTATGCAGCTCACCCTCTAGGTCACTTTGGTTCAGTTTCCTAATCCCATAGAGCCTCGGTTTCCTCATTTTCAGAGTGGGGATAAAAATATGACCTATTTTATGGGGGTTGGTGTGAGGATTAAGTAACAATAATCAGAGCCAACATGCACTGAGCTGCTTTCCGAGCCAGACACTGTTGTAAGGGCTTTGCAAGTGCTAACTCATATACTCCTGCAATTTTTTTTTGGGGGGGGCGGCTGTGTTGGGTCTTCGTTGCTGCACGTGGGCTTTCTCTAGTGGCGGCGAGCGGGCGCCACTCTTCACTGGGTGCACGGGCTTCTCACCGCCGTGGCTTCTCTTGCTGCAGAGCACGTGCTCTAGATGCGCAGGTGCACAGGTAGTTGTGGCTCGCGGGCTCTAGAGCGCAGGCTCAGTAGCTGTGGTGCACGGGCCTAGCCACTTCGTGGCACTCGGGATCCTCCCAGACCGGGGCTCGAACCGGTGTGCCCTGAATTGGCAGGCGGATTCTTAACCACTGCACCACCAGGGAAGCCTCACTCCTGCAATTTTATGGTGGAGGGTTAGTTAAACAGTAAACTCAGAGCATCTCGGCCGTTATCATACTTATCAACGGAGAGAATATTCAGGATCCTTAAGCCTCAGGGAGCATCTTCTCATGAATCTTGCTCAGATTCTGACTGATGAGGCCGTCTGGAGAGGGCTGTGAGATCCAGCAGGCAGCGCTCTGCCAGGCTCTCTCACACAATTTGACCCTCTGGTCGGACCGGTAGTTTTCTTGCGGTTTACGACATTCTGCCTCTACGTAGCGAGGCAGAGTGGGAACTGGGCCTCTGGGTCGCAGCGCCCCCTGGTGGTCTATTTCCGTAAATATTTTGATTACGTGCAGAGCCGTTTCCACAACTCAAGTGCAGGGATAGTGGATGACATATATGGGGAAAACAATAGAATTTGATGTGATGTTTTAAGTCAGAGGGGAGCAAGGTGTGCAGGGAGAGATAGACCAAGAAGGGACCAAGACCTACTAAGGAAATGATCATCAATAATAACATTAACATCAATGATTTACTGCCCACCTTCCACGGGCCAGGCATTGTACCGAGTGCTTGGCGTCCAACCACCTTATTTAACACACTTCCAGAAGGTATGTGTCACAAGAACAATGACTTTCATCTGGAACTTAGCACGCAGTAGGTGTCTGGGATGTAGAGGGTGCTCACTGCATTTTGAGCAAATGAATAAGGCAATAATCCTATGAAGCAAATATTATCTCTATTTAGAAAAATGAACAAGGAAACTGATGGTCAGAGAGGTCACAGAGCTCGTGTGTGCCAGAGCCAGGGCACCTGAGTTCCAGACCCAGCTCTGCTGCTGGCGCGTCACAGAGGAGGGCAGGGCACTACACGTGGCCTCACCCACACACTCTCTGTCTTCAAATACTGCTCTTGAGGACCTGCCAGGGTGGCTCTTTATGGCTCAGAGAGGAGGTCCAGTGAAGCTCCCCTCATAAACTATAAAGAGACACATGTGGGTCAGGGTTGGGGAATTCAGGGCATGAGGGATTCCCCAGGAATCTTGTTCAGTCTAATCTAAGATTTTCCTTCTCTTCCCTAAGAGAGTCACTGATTCAGGCAGCAGGCATTTACTGCGTTCCCATGATGGGCTTCTGGGAGCATCTCCTGGTCCTGCAGAAGCTGCACACCTCCTTCCCAGCCCCTGACCATCACCACGCTCCCTTTCCTGCAGCTGGAGCTCTTAGCCCCAACAAATGGCTACTCAGAGGTAGGTTTCCTCATTTTATCTCGCACACCCACAGCCCCCGAATGAGTAAGGTTTGAAAAAGGCTGTGCATTTGGTGACATTTAGATCCAGTCCTCATTCAGGCTCTTGCAATCCCTCAGATATGTTCTGAGTGTATTGAAACTTTCCTTGGAGACGTGGTTATGAATGGATATTAGTAAACCTTCATAATGCAGCGATGCCCCTTCTCTGGGTGGCCCCCAGCATTTGGTACTTGAGCCTATTTATTTTTCATATTGCATCCTCTTTGCCACTGTCTGAATGTCACTTTACTGTCATTGGCTTCCGACTGCCCCTAGCAGTTTTCTTCCTCCTGATTCTGTGCTTCAAACCTCTGAGCTGTTAGGTTTGGGTGTAACCTTCAAAGTAACCTGGCGGAAAGGGAGGGCCAGCGTGCATGCTTCTGTGAATAAAATATGTGAGCTTTACTGCCCGGACCGGGAGCTACCAATTCAGACAGCTGGATGACTTGTGTGTGAGTTTTACTCACGGGCTGTGGCGGGGGGAGGGGGAGGGGGGAGGTTATCACAAGTCAGTTCTCGAGATGCAGGAGGTCACTTCAGGCATTTCTTTGTATCTACCCAGAAAGGCTGGATACAGATGTGCTTTGCTGGAATGTGTGAAGGGTTTGGCTCCCCTCCCTGGCTATTCCTCTGCCTCGTTCTCCTTCTACGGCAGTAGCAGCAGCGGAAGACCAGTGGTAGAGGCGGAGGGACACGGGGAACCGCAGCGGCAGCGGGACGGAAGCCCGCTGCTGACAGTGTCTGGCCTCAAATTACACAGTATCAGAGCTCGGGCGTAAAATTAGCAGCAGTGTTCTGTATACGAGGAGCCACAGGGAAAATACCCATATTCAGCAGATCCACGGGCAGGGACAGAAGAAAGGGAGAGAAGGAGCTGGGGAGGGAAAGAGCTGGCCCACCGCAGGCCCCTGGCCCTTCCCTGGACATCCTTGTCCCTGCCCCCTACCGCCGAGTCAGGGCCACGGGAGGCTTCTGGGGGTGGAGGGGGCCGGGGATGGGGAGGGAAGACCTTGAGAAACCTGGGAAGGTGAATTTGATGGTTTGTTCTACCCTACACACACACACACACACACACACACACACACGTACACATTGAAAACTTTGAATAAGATTTAGAAATTCCCACATCTAGGCACTTTTCACACATTTTTTTCTTGTTAATTCTTACTACAACCCCATTCGGTAAACCTATTTTACACATGAGTAAAGAAAGGATGAAAAAGGACATATTAGCTCACCCAGGTTCACATGCTGTAAACGTATTCATGTTTATGGTCATTTTGTGCCCACTTAGATTCCAGCATTTAAATATATCCTCTCTGCAGCCACTATGGAGGACAGTATGGAGGTTCCCTAAACGACTGAAAATAGAGTTACCCTATGATCCAGCAATCCCACCCCTGGGCATATATCCGGAAAAGATGGAAACTCTAACTTGGAAAGATACATGCACCCCAGGGTTCATAGCAGCACTATTTACAATAGCCAAGACATGGCAGCAACCTAAATGTCCATCGACAGATGAACGGATAATGAAGATGTGGGATATATACACAATGGAATATTACTCAGCCATAAAAAGCATGAAATAATGCCATTTGCAGCAATACGGATGGACCTAGAGATTATCATACTAAGTGAAGTAAGTCAGACAGAGAAAGACACACATCATATGATATCACTTATATGTGGGATCTAAAAAAATGGTACAAATGAACTTATTTCCAAATCAGAAATAGACTCACAGACACAGAAAACAAACTTATGGTTACCAAAGGGAAAGGGGAGGGTAAATTAGGAGCTTGGGATTAACATATATGCACTACTATATATAAAATAGATAAACAACAAGGACCTACTGTATAGCACAGGGAACTATATTCAATACCTTGTAATAGCCTATAATGGAAAAGAATTTGAAAAAGAATATATGTATATATATATAATGGAATCACTTTGCTGTATACCAGAAACTAACACAACATTATAAATCAACCGCAATAAAAAATTTTTTAATAAATAAATATATATAAATATATCCTCTCAGACTCACAATGTCACTACTGTACACATCACATGCTTGGATAGACACAGCATAAACACACTCACGCTTGTCTACACAGACTTGTACGTGTTTATAAACACGTTTGTATACAATACGTGTTTTTAACTATACACGTATGATGATGCACACAATCGCATGTCAGTGCTGGATCCTACTTTCTGGCTAAAACTGTTGTCACTTCCTGTCTTTCCTGACCAACTCTAGGCCAGCGTCCTCCTGGACCCCAGCCGCGGCTCAGCGCTTGCCCCTCTTGGAACTCACAGACAATGGCCACATCGGCCACAAGTAACCCTGTCCTGTTACTGATCATTTAGTTGTTTCATCTTCCAGTTGAGCGGAACCCTGAGACACCAGGGACTGGGTCGGAGTCATTGTTTGTATTATTTCTGGCTCTTTGGGTGTGAATTCTTCTGTACGTTCGGTCTATGAGCTAGCTTTCATAGTGGAGAGGCTCTTTCCACAATTTGTAATCTTGGTCTGTGAGCCCATGGGACAGTTTCGTTATTGCTCTGCAGGCTCATGGACTCCAAAGTATTTTGAGGTAATGCTTCAGCTTGGGAATTCTATACCATGTGGGCAGCTTAGATCTTAGATCAGTGCACGTTTCAGGCTTGAGGCTCTGATCTGGTGTATGTCTCTCTCATTCCACTCATGGCCTGGGAGAGTATCTCAATTCCTGCAGTGACCCCAGGCTGATAGCTGAGACGTTCTATTCCTTTCATCAGTTCTGACACTCAGTTTCACACTGGGAGCGCAGGTTTGACTTCCTGCCAACAGAGCAGGACCTATAGCCTGGACCTAGTCCCAGATTAGGCATTAAAATCTCAGCCCTATGAACCCATTTCCACCCTTGGTTTTCCCATTGGGTGTGGCGTGCCTCTCACTGGTATAGATTTCCCCTCTCTTAAAATCGGAAAATTACACGTTCTTGCTTTTGAGCTGGACTCTTTGTGTTTAAAATACCTAAAAATTTATTATCTAGCAGTTTTTATATGCCTGGAGTAGGATGGGAAATTTCAACTTGTGTTCACCCTGCCATGTTAGTTTATATCTATATTCTAAATGCCTTTCTTGGTAAATAGTTGTTGATTGGGTGTCTCTCTCCATTTTTCTCCTTTCTTGTCTTCTCTTCTGTCCTTCTCCAAAGCAGTCTCTGCCTCCCAAGGAGTCCATAAAGGATCTTGGTTTCAGAAGAGCCTTTGGCCCTGAAGAGAGGGAGGGAGGTCCTCACTGGGTCAGGACTGTAGTGCTGGGCCCAGAGCATATTTCCTCCTGGGGACTCTGCCTCCACCCTGAACTCTCCTGGGGGCAGAAGGTCCCTTGGGGTGGCTGGGTAGAGCGGGACGAGGTTCAGAGGAAGGGCTTGAGGCTCCCAGCTGCCCTTCATTCTTGGAGCCAGACAGCCCTTGGGATCCTGAGAATGGCTCGTATTCCCAGTCCCTGTGTCTGGGAAATAACAAAGGAACTGCAGTGGGAAGTCCTGGTTCCAGGCTCCACCCAGCCGGCTTTGTCCCCGCAGAACCCTGTCCCAGTCCTGGGGGGGTCTTAATTCAGCATGGGTTTGGGGCAGAGCGAGTCAGAAGGGCCCATTCTGTGATGGCACAGGGCACGGTTTCCCCATCATCTATATCCTCTTCCTGCTGCCTTTCTACTTTGTATCTGTGATGCATGAGTTTATATGAATGGGAATATGAGTGTGTGTGTGTATGTGTGTGCGTGTGTGTGTGTGTGTGTGTGTGACCAGTTGGGGGTTCCTGGGTGTGGCTGTGAACTTCTAGGGAGAGCTCCCTCGGAATCCAATAGCCAGACATGTTAGAGGGGCCACAGGATCACCAACTAGAAGCATTGTGTTCATTTCCTGAATATTGGGTAAGCATTTGCAATGCGCTAGGCACTGCGCTAGCTGGGAAGACAGTGGTCAAACATATAAATGCACGAACAAACATGAAGTTACAATAGTTCCGAATGCTCTAAAGCAAAAGTACAGGGATCTGGGAGAGAATATCAGAGAGAGGGTGACATACGTAGGGTGAGTGTTCAGGGAAGGTCTCCCTAAAGAGGTGACTTCCAAGTCGAGCCCTAAAGGAGACAGGGAAGAACATTCCAGCAGGGGAACAGCATGCACAAAGACCCAGAGGAGAAAACATCTTGGAACATTCTAGAAATGGACTAGTGGCCAGTGTGGGAAGGAAACAGCCCGGGAGAGGGGGCTGGGGAAGCCAGTAGGGTGTTCAGAACTTTGGAGGCAGACAGGGCTAGAAGTTTGGACTTTCTCCTAAGTGCAGGGTGAAGCAGTTAAAGTTTAAGCAGGGAATGGTGTGATCAGGTTTGTAATGTGACAGCCCTGTAGGGAGGATTGGCTATGGCAGGCCCGTGCAGGCCCAGGGATCTAGGGATGAGGAAAATACAGCCCAGAGCTCCAGGAAAAGGGGAAGACGGAAGCATAAACCAACCTTCACACTCTAATATGACACAAGCACCTGTGAGCGCTAACTTCGTTGGGGGAACCAGGGAGGCTTCCTGGAGGAGGTGGCTTCTGACCTGGGCCTTTGGGAAGGTAGGCAAGGTGGAGGCCAGCACTCCAGGCCTAGGGAATAGGTTGGGTAAGTCTCAACAGTGAAGGGGTGCAGGCTGGATTTGATGAGTCAGTGGATGTGAAGTGACTCCTCAAGGTTAAAGTCCCCATGGTGGCTGAGCCAGCACAGGGACCCGATCTCTGATGGAGAGGAGGTCTCTGATGCCCAACTGAAGCCTGGCCCCAAGAACTGACATCGAGGAAGTCCCCAACACCCCCCACATCAGTGCACTCCTGCATACCCAGCGTCAGCGGGTGCGTACTTCCCCACTTGTGGTAGAGCTGGGAATTGAGGAAGAGGAAGTGTGGGCCACAGGCCAGCCCCAGAGGGCCTGGGGGAGGAGCCTCTTCTAGAGTTGAGAGAAGCCAGGCTGGGGTTTCCCTAAAGGCAGCTCCTGACGACTCCTGGGACCACAGCCGAGACGTAGGGTGGCTGGAGGGAAGTGAGGGGCAAACTCAGCCTGGGCCTGGCTGGGAAAGAACCTCCGCCACCCCCTCCCCTGGACCACTGACAGCCATGGCCACGGCCCAACAGCTGCGTGCTGAGAGGTGAGTGCAGGGGCGCTGCCCTCCCGGGGCCTCCTCACTCTTCCTGGCAGGCCTTGGGGGATGGAGGCCTGCCCTCCTGCAGCCCCTTATCAACGTCGAAAGTTGAGAGACTGGAGTTGAGTCAGAACCCAAATACTCAGAAATGCAGGCTCTGAGAACTGTTTTAAGGAAACTCCAAGTCATGGCTCACCTCCCTCAGGCACGGATGAAGACACTGAGGCTCAGAGAGGGGGAGTGACTTTCCCAGGGTCACGCAGGAGTGGGTGGTAGAGTCTGGACGGGAACTCAGGTGTCCTGGGGCCCAGGCTGGGCCTTGCTGCTCCACACTGTTCAGTAATGGCTTTTCATTTTCTGTTCAGACAGAGGCGTAGAATCTGGCTCTTTTCCAGGGCTTGTCTCAAATATCACCTCCTCCGAGAAGCTTTCCTTGATAGCCCCCTCTGAACACTTGCCCTGTTTCCTTTTCCTGTGTAGTCCTTACATTGCAGGCATAATAGTCTATACTCAACTCATTGGTTTTCTTTACCACTGGCTCCCCAATTAGAAGCAAGTCCCATAGGGTATTTATGTCTTTTGATAACTGCTATATCCCCAGGGTTTGAACAATGCCAGTACAGACTAAGTGCTCAGTAAATGCTGGTGAGTGAATGAATGAAAGAATAAAGGCATGAATGGACCACTGAGCTGGAAAATGTTCTTAGATCCTTGTGGTCCAATCCTGTCACTGTATGGGTGAGGAAACTGAGCCCCCAAGGAGAATAAATTACTTACTGAGGGTCACATGGAATGAATGGCAAGGCTGGGGCTCAGAGCACAGCCTTGTCAGGGCCTCGCCTCGTTTCTCAGGAGATACTTTCTGGATGTTTCCTCAGTAGCCAGGCCTGTGCTCCGAGCTCTAGGGGGACCTGAGGACACAGGGATTGGCCCCTGCCCTCCTGGATTGGAACAGCAGGTGACACCAGCAGGGGACATCAGAGTGTGGTAACAGTGTGGAGGTGGCTCTGAGGGTCACTGGAGATGGGCTAGGCTGCTCTGGGCCGAAGTGGGCAGCAGAGGGCCTGTGGGGGAGTCTGTGGCTGGAAGTGGAACCCGGGGTGGAATTCCCGAAGGCTTGTGTGTATGGCGGGAGGGGCAGCAGAAGCAAATGCTTGGAGGGTAGTTCAAGAGTGGCCTTTGAGAGCCACAGAGGGTGGTGCTCGGGGCTGGGGTGAGGTTTTCCCACCAGATCCCAGCCCCTCCAGCCCACGAGTCCTCCCTGGAGACTGGGCCTGGCACGCCAACCCAAACCTTCGGAAAACAGCTGCTGTTTGAGGCTGGTGGTACTTCCTATTTCTCAGAGCACGTGGGTCAGAGAGAGGATGACCAGAGCCGGCCAGCCGGACAGTGTGTCCCCTCCCTCCCGCTCCCCGTCCCTTTGCAGATGTCCTTGGCCCTCCACGGAGGAAAGGCGCCCTGCTCCCCTCCTTCATGGAGCTGTAGAGCCAGGCCCTGGGGTCTCTCAGCCTCCCTGCACCTGGATGCCTGTCTGAAAGTGAGCCCCGATGCTTGAGGCCGAAGCGGAGGATGTAATGGGAGGGCAGTAGATTTCTGGCAGTAGGACTTTCTAAGACCCGAGACGTCTAAAAGATGGAAAGGACTTCCATGGGGGGAGGGAGTTTGCTTCCCACAGACATGTTTTGAGCACCTACTGTGTGCAGGCAGCACAAAACCTGAACTAGCTGCTGCCTAAGGGTCTTTCCACGCCTTACTCAGCCCTTCCCGTGCAGGCCCCCAAAATGCACTTCTCATGAGCGATATGAATCTATGGGCTCTGAGTTGACTTCAGCTCAGAGGGGTCCCGGCTGAGGTGTCTAGGGGACAGCTATTCTAGTGGGACTTGCAGCCGGGTTTGTTGCACCCCTGGCATTGCCCTGATACAGCAACTTCCAGGCTCAGCTCCCCGCATCCAACCCCCTGGCAGCCAGGCTATTTCCATGTGGCGCAAAGCGGACTTGCTGAAAGACAGACACAGGGAGTGGCCTTGCATCTTCCTGAGTACCTACTATGTGCCGGGGCTGTTCTGGGCCCTGGGGATGCAGCAGTGAGCAGGGTCCCTGCTCTCGTGGGGATTCTCCAGCTGTGCTTGTTACAGATGTGACCTCTGAACCCTCCAGGGATGTAAATACTTCCATGGTCCCCATTTTGGAGTCGGGGAGAGTCCAGAGTGCAGAGAGGAGTCTCCCCAAGGCTGCTGACCTTGGTGACGGCAGAGCGCGAATTCAGGTCTTCATCTTTCACCTGTGCTCTCCCGCCCCATGACACACAGGTCTCCCGACGTAACCCCTTCCTCACCCCACCACCAAAGGGTGAGGCTCAGGGGCCCTTCGTGAGCAGGCCCTGCCTGTCTCGCTGGCTTCGTCCCTCATAACGTGCCTCCTCTTGCATGGCTGGGGGTCTTTGCACTCGCTCTTTCACTTGCCTGTCATCCTGGGGCCAGGTCCTCTTTACTTCTCCCCCTGACCTGGTGCCACTTCTTCTGGGAAGCCCTCCCTGACCATCCTCAATCTGAGCGCACCCTGCCCTATATACACAGGACCCCTGATTCTCTCTCTCTGATAAACGTCACCCCTGTCTTAGAATTTTCTGCTTGCCAAGCTTTTTTGCCCACGACTACCAATTCGTTGAGGGAATACAATAATGGCCAGACTCCTGCTGCAGCTCGAAACATCGTGGGCTTTTCCTTCACAGCTTCTAGGACCACTGAAATTATGTAATTATTTGTCCAACTCCTCCACTCAACTATGAGGCCCAGGAAGGCAGAGGCCATGTCCTCATGTTCTTAACAGGGTCTGAGCTACAGTAGGTGCTAACAACGTTATCATTATTATTCTGGATGCGGTGACTGAGGCTGGGAGGGAGGGGCTGCGGTTCATCTGAGTTCACGCAGCAAGCTGTTGGGAGCTTTCAGACCAGGGCCAGTGCAGCAGTGTTTGGGAACAAAATTCTGGAGCCAAATCCCAGCTTCTTTACTTACTTGGGCAAGTTCGTTAACCTCTGTGTGCCCCAGTTTCCTTGTCTGGAAGAAGGTGACGCTGTCTTAGAAGGCACCTGGTGCTCGGTGTGTGCTCAGGAAATCGTCAGCTGTAGTTACTATTACCCAACCCTCCTGATTCCCCGGAAGGGGCCATTTCTACCTCTCTGGTTTCTTCCTGCCCCACCCCCATCCTACTGTAGGTGAAATACCCAGGAAATGCACAGTCTCAGGGGAGAAAGTGGAGGAGGAAGCTTCTCCCATGGGTGCTACCACAGGACCATGTGTGGAAAGTGAGTGGGGAGGATGCCAGCCGCCACCAAATTGCTCTGGAAGTGCTGGGGATTTCCTCTTCCCGCCCTCTGGCACCCTGAGTCACCTCCCCGCCAGCCTCCAGAGTCCTGAGGTAGCCTGAGACCCCAAGCAGCCCAGGTCACGTGGGGACCAGCAAGGGCTGGGACTGGGTGTGTAGACTTTGAAACCAATATCGACTGAGGTCCCAGCCAGCTCTGAGGCTCGGACGGGGCAGCCCTGCTCCCCACTCCCACTCTGTTTCCCAATCGCTGCAACAGTAACAGGATTGCTAATTGCTTCTCATTTCCTCATCTGTCCACAATCGGCTGGACTCAGAGACCCCTAGCTGTTCCTTCTCCATCTCCTTGGCGGTCCCTTTCCTCTTCCTCCATCTGCCCCTCTCAGCCCCCTCCTCTGCTCAGTGATTGCTCTTCCCTGGGGGTCTTAACCGCCAGTCACAGGGCAGATGGTTTCTACCACCCCCACTCCCGTGGGGTTCAGCCCCACCCCCGCTGAACTCCAGAGAAACACGCCACCTTTTGCCAGACTCGACCTGTGTGCCCAAGGGACCTCTCAGATTAGCATGCCTCAAACTGAGCCCATCAACCAGGCTCCCCCCCACCCACCCATTCTGGTCAGAATACGGGTGACATGTGGGTGTCACTCCTGACACTGCCCTTTCTTTCATCTCCACGTCCAAACCGTCTCCAAACCCTGCTGGTCGTAACTCTGGAATGACTCACAAAGTAGTAGTGTGTCTGTCAGATATGCATAAGGCTGCAGAGAACAGAGGAACTGATAGTGGCTGAAACAAACAGGGGTTTATGTTTTCACATAACGAGAAGTCCAGACGTAGAGGCCACAGCTGCTTCTGCAGCTCAGTGACTTCAGGACCAGCGTTCCAGAGATTCCTGTGATCAGTCTCATGGTTTTGCCTCATGGATGCAATGTGGCTGCTGCAGCTCCAGATGTCTCACCTGCTTTCCAGGCAGGCAGAAGGGGAAAGGGCAGGAGACCATGCTAGCCTTGTCCAATCCTCTGGATCTTGAAGTGAACACTCTCCTAGAGGCTGCTACAGCCTCTAGGTTTCCTCTTAGGTTTCATTGGCCAGAACTGCTCGTAGGGCTGCTCCTAGCTGCAAGGGGGTCTGGGAAACAGCAATGGGATTAGGATGTTTGGCTCAGACCAATGGTCATCGATCACCTTGGGGCTAGGCATTGCCACCCTGAAAAAAAATGGAGCTTGATTAGCAGGAAGAAGCAGGGGACACAAAAATGGAAGAGTGCCTGCCAAGGGTGGTGTCCCTTGTGTCTGTCCTCTCCTCCCGTCCCCACTGTCTGGCTCAGGGACACATCTCCTCTCAGCTGGACCCCTTCAGGGCATCCCAGGGGCGCTCTGTCCCTTCAGTCTCTGCCCTCCTTTTCCTCTCCATGCAGCCACCCCAGATGGCTTCCTAAAGCCGGGGTCCTATTGTGTTTTCACTCTCTTCTGAAGCTTTACATGGCTCCCCGTTGCCTATAAAACTCCTCAACTCAGCACTGGAGACCCTCCTCAACCTGGCCTCATCCGCCTCTTCAGTCTCTGATCACACCAGACTCCAGCCACACTAGACCTGGAACCACTCCTGGGGCCTCAGACCCTTAGCACATGCTGTTCCTTCTGCCGGAAGGCCCTTCCCCCTCCCCGGTCCTACCTGGTGGACTCTTACTCAACCTTCTAGACCTGGCTCCAATGTCACCTCCTCTGTGAGGATTTTCCCCCGGGTATAATGAGCCATTCTCTCTGGGAGGTGTGTGTTGACTTTGTTTACCCCTGTGATCCAGGGCCTAGAACAGGGTCTGATAGGCAGGGGTGCTTGATTCCCTGTTCCCGGATGAATAACGCAGCCCCAAAGCGATTTGCTAGACTCTCCTATGGCTGTTGATATATGGCTCCGATTCCAAATGCCTTCACTGTCAAGGTCTGGTCTGTGTCGCTGCCTGGCACGAGAGGGGTGTTGAACGGGGTAATGCAGGTACACGGGTTCACTTTGCACGGGGCCTCACACCCAGGGGCCACCCAACACAGCAGGGTGATGACCAGGGTTTCTTCTCCTCCCGCCTCCCTCAGCGACTTCAACCAGCTTCCCGACGACATTGCCACCTCAGCCAACATCGCCGACATCGAGGAGAAGAAAGGCTTCACCAGCCACTTTGTAAGAGACACCCCTGGACCTTCACCCTCTGACCTCTGAGCCTCCAGCGCTCTCCTCTCTTCACTTCTATCCCAGGGGTTCTCAACAGGGCGATTGTGCCGTCCAAGGGACGCTTGGCAGTGAATGTCTTGAGACAGGTTTGACTATCACAGCTTGGGGCAGAGCGTCTACTGCCTGGAGTCCGGGGATGCTGCTTCACGCAGTGCGGTGCACCGGACAGTCCCCACGACAAAGAATTACCTGGCCTCACATGTGATACCAAGGTCGAGAAATTCTGCTCTGACCCTAGGACCTGTGGACCTCTCCCCTGCTCTGGCCCTGGCCTGCGATGCCCCACCCCCTGGTCTGCAAAGGCCCACCCCCTGGCCTACGAGGCCCCACCCCCTGGCTTGCGAGGCCCCACCCCCTGGCCTCTGTCCTCCTTAGGTTTTTGTCATCGAGGTGAAGACGAAAGGGGGGTCTAAGTACCTCATCTACCGCCGCTACCGCCAGTTCTACGCCTTGCAGAGCAAGCTGGAGGAGCGCTTCGGGCCGGAGAACAAGGCCAGCCCCTACACCTGCGTCCTTCCCACGCTCCCAGGTAGGCCACCAACGGGCTGCCCCAGGATGGAGCGGCGCCCGCCAGCCTCTCCTCCCAGCTCTGCGGGCGCTGATCGGTGCTTCTATTTTGGCACAAACCCTTCTATTTTAGTGAAAACCGTTCATTTAGTCCACGGCCCCCCTCCTGCCAGCCATGGGCTGCCTCCTCTGGCGCTCCGGACTTACAGCCCTTGACCCCCTGCTCTCCAATGAGCGTTACGGCCGCCCTGCTTCAGCGATCCACCGCCAGCTTCGGAGCGCATCAGCCCGGGCCTCTCCTCTTCGAGACAGGAATCCCCGCGTCTCCCACGTTAAACACAGACTCATCTTCCAGCCCTCCCTCTGTCCCCTGTGCGGGAGCTGCCCTCTCACTCCCCAGGTCCCCGCGGCTCCCCCTGCTTCCCTGCTCTGCTGGGACGCTGTGGGCGCGCACCTCTGCTTTTGGACAGTCCCCTCACCCCTTGTCTCCTGACCTGCCTCCCCTGCTCCGTCCTCACCTTGGACAGGCCCAAACCTCTGGCTTCTCAAGGCCAGCCTGCATGAGCCCAGCAGGAGAAAACTCCACCAGAGTGGGGGTTCGGGTCCACGGAGTGGTCTTGGCTGTGCCCTGCACACGCTGCAGGCTGCATCCAATCACCGTTCCCCTAAACAGCAAAGACACTTCCTGACCTTCCCTTCCTCAAAGTCCAAACCCTGCCTCCAGCTTGCTTTCTTCTCTGCCTCAGCCAGTGCCCGAGGTTCCCTGCCTCCAGTGTCCAGCATCCAGCCCCAGGGAGGAGACTGTCTCCTAGGGGTTCGCCCATTCCCTGGCCCCGCACCGCCCCCTCCCCCTCTCCGAGCAGCAGGGAGGAGGGGTCCCTCTTGATCTCAGCTGACCTCTCCTCCTAACAGCTTGTCCCATGCGTTCCCTGTAGACTCACCTTCTCCTTTATCTTCTGATTCTCTGCCAATCCTCGCCACGGGAGGGCTCGGTTCTCTTCCATCTTTAAACAAGCACGTGCCCTAAGTGGGCATTCCGGCCACAAGCCTCCTTGAGCCCCGAGGCCCCTCAAAGATCTCTGCCTCCTCTGGTGCTCCTTGGAAGGCGGGCATCCTCTGTACCGTCATCCTCAGTTCTGTCTTCTCACTCCCCCATAGGCAATCTGACCCGTGCCTGTGATTTTAACTGCCCTTTTCTGGCTACTAATTCCCCAATGTCTCTCTCTACCCCAGACCTCAGACGCTACCCTCCTTACACCGCCAGACACCAGCCGGTGTGTCTCACAGGCAGCGGGCAGCAGGAAGCCGACCGTCTCACATTCGCTTTCTGGGGGGCTCTCTGGGTGGGCAGTTCTCCCAGGACCCCCACCTGAGGCTCCTGGAGAGGACACTTGTCTTTGGTCAGCCGTCATCGCTTTCCCTTTCCCCACAAACACTATGCCTTGCTTGTGAAGAATGATTCACTCATCCACTGCACAAATATTTTATTGATTTGGGCATTATTCTACACCATGGTTCCTAACCTTGGTGACATATTGGAAGTACCTTGAGATTTAAAGAATCCTGATGGGCTTCCCTGGTGGCGCAGTGGTTGAGAGTCCGCCTGCCGATGCAGGGGACGCGGGTTCGTGCCCCGGTCCGGGAGGATCCCACGTGCCGCGGAGCGGCTGGGCCCGTGAGCCATGGCCGCTGAGCCTGCCGGTACGGCTCCGCGGCTGGAGAGGCCACAGAGGTGAGAGGCCCGCATACCGCAAAAAAAAAAAAAGAAGAATCCTGATGCCCGAGTCCCACTCCCAGAGATTCTGATTTAATTGTTCTGGGGTGAGTCCTATGCAATGAGATTTTAAATGCTTCTCAGGTGACACGAATGTGCAGCCGGGGTGATGAGAACACAGCTGTGAGCATTGCAAAGATCCTGTTCTCTCAGAGCGAAGAATTGTGTGTGTGTGTGTGTGTGTGTGTGTGTGTAGGAACAGGCAATACATAAACAATTAAAACAAGAAAAATATCAACTGGTGATAGTACAACTCAGAAAATGCACGTTGGATGGTGGCCACCGCAGTGCTGTGGGAAGAGGAAAGGGAAAAGCGCTGAGCCAGTGTGGAGGGTTCCTGGCCCGGGTGGGCAGCTCCGGGCCCAGAGGCCACACTCTTGGGTCAGATTCCCAGGACAGCTCTTTGTGTTTCCTCAGCCAAAGTCTACGTGGGTGTGAAACAGGAGATTGCCGAGATGCGGATACCCGCCCTCAACGCCTATATGAAGGTAACAGAGGGGCCAGGCCAGGTGGCCCATGGGAGGGCCCAGGATGCTGACGATGGGCGGGGCCCAGGTACCATCCCTGGGCCTGGCTTTGGGAACTAGGGCTGGCTCTTCTGCTCTGATGGTCCCCATCTTCAATCCTTAAAGGCCAAGCCTAGGGAGAGAAACAGGATGTGTCCTCAGGGTTCCGGGGGATGGGACAGGAGCAATGGAGAAAGTTCAGAGAGCCACACTTTGAACTGACAAATCTAATGGCTGTGCCGGGTGTCCTGGTGCAGAGGAGAATAGGAGCCAGTGCCTGCCCCAAGGTCCCCGCTGTCCAGGGGGAATACAGACAGGTGGGTCATGAAACCATAAAGGGATACGGTCTGTATAAGAAGGGCACGGCAGACCAAGGCCCCGGCTTTCTCACATAGCACCTCTGTATGAACAGGCCACAGGCTGGATTTTAGTTGCAAGCATGGGCCTTGGATGGATGCCCGTGTGTATTCCCCAACCTATAAACTGTCTACCTCCTCAGAAGACGGGAACACAGAGGAAGGAACATCTTAAAGGCAGAGAGCCAGGCTGGTCAGGAAAGGCCTTCCACCAATTAGAGCTGGGCAAGAGAGGGATAGTTTTCCTCATGAGGTAGTGAGCACCCTATCACTAGAGGCATGCAAACCTTGGCCTGATGACAACCTTAGGAAACTGGGGCGAGAAGCCCTCTTCATAGCCCAGAGGCATCGTCACAGACAGTGAGGCCTCCCTGTTCTACTCTTACGGGAAAAGAGCACCGAGCTAAGTGCTCTGGTCTTTGCTCTGACACTGAGTGGGTGATTTAGGGCTATTTGCTCATTCTGTCTAGGACTTGGTTTTCTCACCTATGAAATGGAGCCATGCCCCCAGCTCTCCTGTCTCACAGGAGGGGAGTGATGTTGGGATCTATTGAGAAAAGGACAGGAAGGTGCTTTGTAAACTGTGAACCTGCTTCCAGAATGTGAGAGAGCATGACTCCTAGTGGAATGAGGGGACCCCAGGAGTATAAAGGGGATGGGGGAGGGAGGAGGTGGCCGCCTGCCCTCCCCAGTGGCTGCAGGAATCCTGGGCTCTGGGCAGAGGAGAGGTAGGGTGGGAAAGCCCACGGGCTCCAGTACTGGAGGCATCTCCCCTCCAGGGGGCGCTGTGACAGCTGCTCCTTCTGGGCAGCCGGCGGCTCCACTCTCCTCCAGCGGGGCTGGAAGGAGGGAGCAGGGGCTGTGGAGCTGGAGCTCTTCCATCCACGCCTGGTCTTGGCAACCAGCAGCCTGAAGGATCTCATCTCTGCCTGTCTGTGTCTGAGTGGGTTCCTCGAAGCTCAGAGGTCAATCAGTACTATGGGAACCTCACCCTGGGCTTGAAACAGTCAGAGACGGGGAGCTCACTACCACTCTCCCCTGACCCAGGCTGCTCGTCCATTGTTGGACAGCTATTAGAAAAGCCCGACTCCCTGTGACTTCTACCCACCGGTCTCACCTCTGTGCTCATGAAGAATAAGGCTCACGTGACAATGACAATTGCCTAGAACTATGTGGAGTGCTCTGACTGGCAACAAGGAAGCTCTTGTTATACATTTATTGGATAAATAAATAGGCTTATTTAATTCCCTCAATAACCTGTGAGTTCAATACTCTTATCCCTATTTTAAAGTGAGGAAATGGAGGCACAGAGAGGTAGAGTCACTCACTCAGTGTCACAGAGCAGTTAGGTAGGTAGGATGGGATTTTTTTTTTTACATCTTTATTGGAGTATAATTGCTTTACAATGGTGTGTTAGTTTCTGCTTTATAACAAAGTGAATCAGTTATACATATACATATGTTCCCATATCTCTTCCTTCTTGCATCTCCCTTCCTCCCACCCTCCCTATCCCACCCCTCCAGGCGGTCACAAAGCACCGAGCTGATCTCCCTGTGCTATGCAGCTGCTTCCCACTAGGTATCGATCTTACATCTGGTAGTGTACATATGTGGTAGGATGGGATTTGAACCCACATCTCTGTGACTCCAGGGTTGTGCTCTTTCCCACTGTGCTGTATTGTAATAAAAGTAACAGCAACGATGATAATATCCAGCTTGGATAGGGCCCTTGCTAGACGCCCAATGCTGTTCTAAGTGTTCTGCACGTATTCAATTATTTAATCTTTACACAATTCCACGGGGGAAATAATATCACCTCCATTGTATTAATGAACATACAGAGGCACCCCTGCTCCACGTCACGCAGATGGGCGGCAGAGCTGGGATGCCACCCCGGGCATCACCTGCCTCTCTCTGTGCCCTTGGGCCCATCTCTGGGCTGGCCCCCTGCCCTCCCTATAGGACAACTGTGTCTTTTCCAGGCTCTGCGTTCCCAGTTCCTCTGGAGAGGAGTTCCCGCCCCTCCCCATGCTGCTGCCCCCGTGGAATTCTCTGAGGGGGTCTGGGTGCCTCTGGAGCTGTAGCGCTCAAAGCCAATCACAGTGCTCCTGGGGACCCGTGCAGCGGGCAGCTTGGGGGGATGACCCTGGCAGGTCCCGGGCGCTCTGCATCCTCACAGCCTGAGGGTCGTTGCATTGTGGTGGGTGTAACCAGCATCTGATTGAGAGTCCCGACCCCACCACTTCCTAGCTCTGCCCACGGGCCCGGGCACTTTCTCACCCTGAGCCTCAGTTTCCCCAACTGTGATATGAGATGAAGTATCAGGAAGCATGTTTTTAGGCTGTAATTCCACTAACTGTTGTTAATTTGGGTTATTTGGGGAATACGTCCCCCACCATTGTCTCGCTTTGATGTAAGGGATGAGCCTTGGTGGCAGACGGCTCTGGGTGTCACTCGCTAGGCTGTGTGGCCCTGGGCAGGCCCCTTCACCTTTCTGGCCCTCACTCCCAGGTTATTGTTAGATGGAGCGAGGTCACACCGTGAGGCACTCAGTGCAGTGCCTGGACAGTCACCACCACATCACGTTACCTGTCGTCACCATTATCGTCATGTCTGAAGGCCTTTGGGTCTTTTCCAAATGAACAGTTCTCAAGCAAGTTGGCCCCCTCCTGACCTTGAACCCAGGGGCAAATCTTGTGACGTGTTACCCTCAGCCTACTGAGATTTTAAAATATGTCTTACTTGTTATCAGGCAGAGGACCATTAGTGGAGAGAGGTGGGCCCAGCATGGGGGACGGGGATGGAGCAGCTGGGCTGCGATGTCGAGAGCTTTCTGCTGACCACCCCACCTGTCCTGCATCCTCCCCAAACGCAGCACCTCCTCAGCCTGCCCATCTGGGTGCTGATGGATGAGGACGTCCGCATCTTCTTCTACCAGTCGTCCTATGACGCGGAGCAGGTGCCCCAGGCTCTCCGACGGCTCCGCCCGCGCACCCGGAAAGTGTAAGTGACCGGCCCCTGTGCCCTCATCAGCTAGAGCCCTGGGCCACTTGCTCCTAACCAGGCGCTCTGTCCCAGAGGCCTCTGCGGCAAAGGCTCTTATTTTCCCTGAAAGAAGCAAGGAGTAGAGGCCAGGTCTATACCTAAGCACTCCGGGGTGGTTTGGCTTGTTAGGTGAGCTTGGGAAATCAAGCGTAGGGCCTAGAGGACAGAAAGTGTGTTTGACAGTAAGGGCTGGAGGACGGGGGCTGGGCCATTGACAGGGGAGAGCTTAGTGCCTCACAACCACTGGGGATGGTCCGAGGGCTTTGGGTGCCTGGGGGGAGTAGGGAGGAGGGAAGGGAGGAGGGATCGTTCTGTCTGCAAACACTCCTCCCAGCCTCTCCCGGGATGCCTTGTCCCTGGTTGGTTTTTGTTCCATGGGGCCGGCTGTGCCTCCTTGGTGTATCACACTGGTCCCCAGGGGGCGCTGCTACTCACTCCCTTATTCCAAAGGGCCCGCAGCTCCCTCCAGCCCCTCCTAAGCTGGAAAAAGTCTTCAAAAATCCAAGCCACCGAAATAGGGCTGGGCTTCCAAACAAGAGGTTGCTGGTGCTAAGAATTCCAGGGCAGGGCTCCTGAGCCCCGCCCTCCCACACAACTCCTCCCTCCTCCCTCTGGCCAGTATCTCTGAGCGTCCTCTCTGTGTGGTGCCTGGCCATCTCCCCTGTGCACCCAGGCAGGTGTGCTCTGAATGCCAGCTGTGCCCCACAGCAGCCCTGTGTCCTGGGGTGGAGCTCAGCACTTCTTGAAGCCCATTTCCTCAGCTGAAAAATTAGGGGTTGAGTGTGGGAGTAATGTGAAAGGGCTGGCAAGCTATGGCACTAAGCAAATGTATATCTGAGCCTATGCCTCCTGGTCCACAGAAGGGGATGCAATCCTCCTCCAGGACAGTGAAAGCTGTGGGGAGTGTGCTGGTCCAGAGGAGCAATTGTAGCTGCATCTTTAACACCCTCTCCCTCCCCTGCCTTTCCTGCCTCTGCTGAAGGTCTCCTCCGGGCACAGAAGCAGGAGAGGTGACAAGCCCCTCTTCTCTCTCCACAGAAAGAGCACGTCCCCACAAGGCGCCGGCTTTGATCGCATGGCAGCTCCACGAGCGGAGGTACCTCACCACTGGGCAGCAGCCTAGCTCCACCCTTCAGCCACTGAGCCCGTCCTGCTGGCGCCCGCTGTGTGCCCAGGATGCGGCTGGGTATTGGGGGGGGTGGGTGGAAGGACCCACAACCGTGGCCTTGGATGCCTGAGGACTCCCAGCCAGCTGAGGGGAGGGCATGTGAGGAGCACACAGAGGCAAAGGGGAATCCACCCATCCATCATTCATTCAGCAAGCTCTTCTGGGTCAGCCCTGCCTTGGGGACTGAAGCTTCAGAGGTGACTCAGACCAGGCCCTGTCCTCAAGGGGCTCACACAGCTCCCCAGGGATGTACCCTTAGAAATGGGCATTTCAAAACCAGTGTGGTCAATGCCCTAGGGGTTATGGGGGCATTGGAGTCCCCAGTGAGGCCTGGGGGATGGGGAGTTGCCCAGTCCATGGAGTCTGGCCCCTTCCCTCTCATGCTTATCCTGGCAGGCCTGGAAGGAGCACCATTCTGGAGTCAGGGAGACATGGGTTCTAAACCCGGCTCCTCCGCTAACAAACAGAGTGGCCTCAGACTAGTCACTTATCCTCTCTGAGCCTCAGTTTCCTCATCTGTTAAATGGGATGCTGAAGCATGTAAGCACTTTAGCAGGAGCTCAGTGAATGTTTCCTCCCTCCCTCCTCACTCCACCTTCTCCCCAGGCCCTGTTTGACTTCACTGGGAACAGCAAACTGGAGCTGAATTTCAAAGTTGGAGATGTGATCTTTCTTCTCAGTCGGATCAACAAAGACTGGCTGGAGGTAAGGTTGGAAGTGAGGATGGAGGTGAGGATGGAGGTAAGGTTGGAGGTGAGGATGGAGATGAGGATGGAGGTGAGGATGGAGATGAGGATGGAGGTGAGGATGGAAGTGAGGTTGGAGGTGAGGACAGAGATGAGGATGGAGGTGAAGATTGAGGTGAGGTTGGAGGTGAGGATGGAGATGAGGATGGAGGTGAGGATAGAAGTGAGGTTGGAGGTGAGGATGGAGGTGAGGATGGAGGTGAGGATGGAGATGAGGATGGAGGTGAGGATGGAAGTGAGGATGGAGATGAGGATGGAGGTGAGGATTGAGGTGAGGTTGGAGGTGAGGATGGAGGTGAGGATGGAAGTGAGGTTGGAGGTGAGGATGGAGGTGAGGTAGAAGTTAAGTTGGAGGTGAAGTCACTTCAAGTCTGTGAGGGGATCAGAGAACATGGAGGTATCTGAGAAGGCCCCAGGGAAGAGATGCTGTCCAAAGGTAGTCCTGGGGATCTGGGCAGGTGGACCGGGGAAGCCTGAGGAGATACAGCTGTGTGTGGCTGGAGCAGCGGGTTCTGAGCCTACCCTTGCCTTTGGTACTGACCCCAACCAACGGTCGCTTTAGGCAAGTCAGTTAACCTTCTGAGTTGAATTTCTTGGTCTATAACAGGGTATCTCAGCCTGTTCACTACTGGCATTTGGGGCCAGGCAGATCTCTGTTGGGGGGCTGACCTGTGCACTGCGGCGTGTTTAGCGGCGTCCTTGGCCCCCATCCACTAGATGCCAGTAGCACCCCTCCAGATGCAACAATCAAATGTGTCCCCAGACCTCTGGCCCTGGGGGGCAGAATCACACCCAGCTGAGACGCACTGTCCGTAATCTGGGGTAACGTTACTCACCACGCAGGGAGCGGGTGAAGGTGATGAGGGAGACTTGAGCTCCAGAGTCTGGCGTGACATCCTAGCTCTGTTTTTAACTAGCTTTGCAACTTTGGGAAACTTACTCAACCCCGTGGTTTCCTTTCCCATAAAGGGGAAGTTGTTGTCTCCCATGGAGACAACTAACAGTGGCCGTTTCTTCACAGGTTTCCGGGAAGGGTTGAAGGAGGCGCTGCTGTTCAGGGCTCGGCCCATAGGGAGCCTGGGCGTGTGGCATCTTGGCCATGCTTTGTCCCTGCACACGGCAAGCGTGACCCATACAAGGGTTCATAGCATGACTGGAGGTGGGGGACGGGGGTCACCGGGTGGGAGGCCCTGGCCTGGTGCCAGCCTTTTGGATTAAGTCCTATAGTTATGAAAGACTCTCTTTTCTCAGGGCTCCTGGGGGGGGGTGTGTGAAGGAGGTCATGGCACAGGAGGCAGGGCCAGCCCCCGGGGGTCCTGGAATCCTTGAGGGAAGGGGAGGGTCCCCGGCATCCAGGGGCTGGAGAGGAGTGTGGACCAACCGTTGGTCTCGCAACTTCGCGGTTTTGATTTTACGCCAGTCCCGGAGTTCTGTCTCAGGCAGTCTACAAGCTGTTACAGCTGAGGGGTATTGCTGGGTCATTCTCCAGAAACAGGAAATGTTTGTTGACTTCTTGTTTTCTAGAAGGTTCTATGAGTCAGTATGCTGGCCGACTTCTGGCCTCAGATGGAAGGGAGGGTTGGGGAGGAGTGAGGGTAGCACTTCAGCCTCAGTTTATACGTCTGTAAAAGGGGGCGGAAACAATATGTCTTCCATAGTATTGCGAAGGTTAAGAGAACAGGTGACAAAGCACAGGCAGTGGCTGGGTCTTGGATGGAGTTTAGGAGAGAGGCCTGGCTGGAGGGAGATTTCTGGCGGTCTGGTCTAGAGCAGATGGAATCCGTGGACAAATGAGTGACTTGGCCCCACCCCTCCCTCCCCCCTCCCCCCTCCCCCCACAGTTTTCTCCCTGAGCGCCTACCACCACCTGAGTCCCCGTGAGGTCCACCTGTTTACCTGTGCATTGTCTGTTGCCCTCCATCACCCTGGAAGCTCCAGGGGGGAGGGCAGGGATTTTCATCCCTTCTGAGTGCCCAGAGCCTGCTCCGTAGCTGGCACTCAAGAAGCCTTTGAATGAATGACTGAGTGAATCAATGACTGAGGTGAAAGCAACTTTCCAGATAAATTCAGGTCTTAACTTGTTCTAAAATGGATGCCTTGGGGTGAACAGCTTGGTGACCTTGCCCACTTTTTCTCCTCCCTCTGCCTGAGGGGACCCAGAGCTCATCCGCCTGTCCTGTCATTATAAAGGGGCGGGTCCCCGGGGCATGGCCCCCGCTGCCTCTGCTGATACCAGGCAGGGCAGTGCCTTCTCCCCCTCCCGCCCCCGCAGGGCACTGTCCGGGGAACCACAGGCATCTTCCCGGTGTCCTTTGTGAAGATCCTCAAGGACTTCCCGGAGGAGGAGGACCCCACCAACTGGCTACGCTGCTACTACTATGAGGACACCATCAGCACCATCAAGTTAGTGGCCTGCTGGGAGGGAGGGGCCTGTCCAGCCTCCCTGCCCCTCCCCACCCCTCCCCCACCTCCATATCACACTCTGGGCTCTAAGACGCAAACCAGATCGCATGTCCCCCCACCAAACACACACACTTAAAAGCCCGCAGGGGCTCCCATGCTCCAGCATGACCTGGCCAGCCTCATCCGCCTCTCCCCCTTCCAGCCTGCGGCCTCCTCACCCCTGCCCCTTGTCCCCTTAGGGACATCGCAGTGGAGGAAGACCTCAAAAGCACCCCGCTCTTCAAGGACTTGCTGGAGCTCATGAGGTGAGGGGCTGGGGTGGGAGGCGCTGGGGGCGTCCGACACCCTGGAGGAGAGAACAGAAGGGGAAACAGTGCATTCAGGGGCTGGGGGTTCTGCAACTATTTCGCCTTCTTGTTTTATCCACAGCCCAGCCCTGAGGGGTGGGTGTCGCCTCTCCACATTAGAGATGAGTGGGGGGCTGCAGAGAGGTAAAGGGGCTTACAGTTTGTGGGCCTGGATTTGCTAAAGTCTCTCTAGGTTCAAAACCTTGGACTTGGACCCTCCGCCCTCAGGGAACCACCACCTCCCAAGATCCAGTTGAGTTATGAACAGTCATTTTACAGAATGGAAATAGCATCGTTATATTCCTGACTGCAAAAGCGATCGATATCTATTCATTATTTTTTTAAAAGAATGTCAGAAATCACAGAAAACGTAAAGCGGTGAAATCCCCTCGCATTTTGCTCCTCTCATTATCTGATACGCATTCAGATTTCTTCAGCACACACCCCACCTGCACCCCGCTCCCCCTTAAATATTATTTAATTGGCTGCACAGCATCGTTCTGCGGATGCACGGTAACTAATGTAGCCACATCCCCTTCTGTTGCCATTGAAGTTATCTTCCACGTTTTTACTACTGTCAGTAGTGCTGGGATTCACATATTTGCTGACTTGCCTGATTATTTCCTTAGGACGACTTTCTAGAAGTGAGATTTGGGGATCAAGGTGTTTGCAAGTCTGATGGGGCTTCTGACCCATTTTGTCAGATTACCTATGGAAAATTGGATGGCTTTTCGCCCATCTACCTGCACCCCAGGTGGGACGGTTCCAATCCTTAAAAGGTTCTTCTCCATAGCCACACACAGGGGCTTTTTTCTGCTCTACTCTGCGCCCAGCAAAACCCGCTCTTCTTCCCTATGACGGTTCTTACGTCTTCAGCACATTTATGCACAAGTCATTTCAAGCTGCACCACTAATTTGTTGTGAAAGTCCCGTTGTCCCCTGGAGGTCTCAGTTTCCCCATCTGTATAGTAGGAGGTTGGACCACTCGGATGACAGGGCTGGTGTCCAGCTCTGACCTCTTCTGATTTTTAGATCCCGACCCTAAAACTCCCTCTGTCCCCTCTCCCTACCCCCACGCTTAGGCCTAAGGCCGCTGGACCTTTCCTGAACCCTGATCTCTCCCACCCAGGCGGGAGTTCCAGAGGGAGGACATCGCCCTCAATTATCAGGATGCCGAGGGGGATCTGGTTCGGCTGCTATCAGACGAGGATGTGAGGCTCATGGTGAAGTGGACCCAAGGTCTCCCCTCCCAGAAGCACCTCTTCCCCTGGAAGCTGCATATCACCCAGGAGGACAACTACAAGGTCTACAACACGGTCCCCTGAGCCAGCGGCATCCCTGGGGCAGTGAGGGGACACCTAGCAAAGAGCCCTCGGAGAGGATTAAGACCAAGAAAGGCTGGGAGCACGGGACACACTTCCTGGTTCTGCACCAGATGGACCTACTGGCCTCGGCTTGTACCATCTCTACATTTGGTCTCTGAATTAAATAAACCATTTCATCTCAAAGTGCTGGACTGAGGAAGATAGTGTCTTTTAAAGAGAGAGAGGAGAGAGAGGAAAATACCCATTAATGAGGATCACTGAGGGGTCATTTATATACGGAAGGGGGCCCTGGCTTTGGGCCGCTAATCCAGCTGCCCTGTTCCCTCGCCCTGTCCCCACGTGTGGTGAAACCCAGCGACACTCGTGTCCCTTCTGGTCACTCCCTTTTACGCCCTTTCCCAGGAGTGGCCGCCTGCCTCACGGAAGTCATACTCCCCCGGGAACCCTCTGGGTCAGGCCAACACCAAGCCCTCTGCATGACCAGGGTCGAGGGCTTCCTCTGCCTTATTGCTGCTGCTCTGCAGAGGGGCAGAGACCTGGGTCGTGGTGTTGGTGGTCTCCATTTTAAGTAGGGGGTGAGCGGAGGGAAGACTCTGGCCCCACTGGGGAGGAAGAGGAAGCAGAATGACGGGATCTTCCTCTGTGAGCTGAAGCTTTTTCTCTCCTAAGCAGCTAAAATGGCAATAGCTATCACCTCCAGAAGGGCGGCAGGAGGAGCTTGGCGGACGCCCCTCCCCAGTGACACAACCACTTAACTGATGAAAGATACTAAAAACCAACCATTGAAAGTTTCTGGAAATTGTTCTGAGGGCATACAGGAAGTGGAGAAGCATTTATTCTAGAAAAGCCTACTAAGTCTCTAAGAACAATGAGTCTGTGGCATTTGAACCTCCATGTGCTCCCCTCCCTTCCCCATCCCCTGCTCCATGTGATGGAAACTCTGCTCCAGATGCGCTATCCTGAGTGAATGCAGCCAAGAAGATGGGGGACCCCTCTCCCCTCAGCTCCCCGCCGTTTGCCATTTCAGCCCCAGAAAGGGCAGGCGGCCAGTGCCTCTCATCCCCACAGCCCTGTGTTGTGGAAGCGCTATTCCAGGCCATCACGGCCCCCTACATCTGTGTGCTGGGGCCGCCATAACAAAGTACCACAGGGATGTCGCTGGCAGTCCAGTGGTTAAGACTCCATGCTTCCACTGCAGGGGACACAGGTTCGATCCCTGGTCAGGGAACTAAGATACCACATGCCGCCCAGCGAGGCCAAAAATAAAATAAATAAATAAATAACCACAAACTGGTGGCTTTCACAACAGAAACTTATTGTCTCACAGTTCTAGAGGCTAGAAGACCGAAATCAAGGTGTCTGCAGGGCAACGCTTCCAATGAAGCCTGCTGGGAAATCCTCCTTTGCCTCTTCTTAGCTGCTGGTACTTTTCTGGCGTCCTTTGCCATCCCTTAGCGTGTAGACACCTCACTCTAATCCTCCATCTTCATGTGTGTCTTCACATTTTCCTTCCCTCTGTGAGTGTCTGTCTCGGTGTCCAAATTTCCCCTTTTTATAAGGACACCAGTCATATTGGATTACAGCCTACCCTGATCATTTTATTTTGACTTAATAACCTCTGTCCAGACCCTATCTCCATGTAAGGTCACATTCTGAGTCACTGGGGGTTCGTATCTTTTGGGGGAGTACAATTCAACTGTAAGAATGCACTAGAAACATCTGTTTAAGAATCATTAAACAGGGCTTCCCTGGTGGCGCAGTGGTTGAGAGTCCGCCTGCCGGTGCAGGGGACACGGGTTCGGGCCCCGGTCCAGGAAGATCCCACATGCCGCGGAGCGGCTGGGCCCGTGAGCCATGGCCGCTGAACCAGTGCGTCCAGAGCCTGGAAGCATGTTTGGATAAGCCGGATAAATTAAAAGTGGTCACAACTGGCTACAATATTTCAAAACTACAGAACATGGAAGTGCAAGGGAAGATCTTAAAAGCAGTCAGAGAGAAGTGGCGATCGCTACAAAATAACAACAATTAGAATGAGAAGTGGACTTTTCAACGGCATCAATGGAAGCCAAAGCCAATATAATTGTATCTTCAGATTTTTGAGACAAAATAACTTTCAAACTAGAATTCTATGCTCAGAAAAACTCTCTTTCAGTAATGAAGTCAAGTGTGGCTACAAACTGAGGATCTGCCATCGAGATACCTGAACTACGCTGTACGTCAGAAGTTAACACAACACTGCAAATCAACTATACTTCAATAAAAAAAAGAAAAGATACCTGAACTAAAAGTATCATTAAAGTACATACTTCGAGAAGAGGGAGAATGGCCCTAGAGGGATAGTCTGAGATGCAAGAACAAATGATAAACAAAAAGGTGAACATAAGTTTTGGGCTTGTGTTGACTTAGCTAAGCTGGAACTATATTTCCAAGAACGTCCTTCCCTGCATGGATCCAGGGTAGCGTGGGCCGGAAGAGACATTTTGCAAGAGACTTTTAGAAAGCAAATGTGAAGCAGCAGCCCTTTTCAGTTCAGATAAGAAGTGCTGTCCAGAGAAACCAGACAGCATGGGTAACCAGAGAAATATCTCCTGACTGATTAGCAACTGCTTGTACCAGTGGTGCATATTCAGTGCAGGGACGGGCGGAAAACAAACAAACAAACAAACAAAAACACTGGTGAGATGTTACCATCCTTCCTGGAAAAATGCTACGCACGCCCCCTTCCTGACCTTCTAATGAAAAGCAGTGTTTCACATGAAAGAATGCTCAACATTATTAATCATTAGAGAAATGCAAATCAAAACTACAATGAGGGCTTCCCTGTTGGTGCAGTGGTTGAGAGTCCGCCTGCCAATGCAGGGGACACGGGTTCGGGCCCCGGTCCGGGAAGATCCCACATGCCGCGGAGCGGCTGGGCCCGTGAGCCATGGCCGCTGAGCCTGCGCGTCCGGAGCCTGTGCTCCGCAACGGGAGAGGCCACAACAGTGAGAGGCCCGCGTACCGCAAAAAAAAAGACATTGTAAAGCAATGGAAAAGAAAATGGTGTGATATTGGGACAGGGATTGACAATCTAGCAACGGAGCAAAACAGACAGCCCAGGAATACCATGCGTACATGATTTTTGATATGTGATAGAAGTAGCTTTGCAGATCTGTAGGGGAAAGGAGGAAGAAAATCAAAGAATGGTACTTGGGCAAATTGCTCAACTGTATGGAATCCCAAACAAATGAGACTGAATCCCTAAGTCAAACAATTCCCAAAGGCAGTTTTAGATATATTAGATTGTAGGAAAGAAAAGCAATGCTTTGAGAAGATATATAGAATACTACCTATCTAATCTTGGAGTAGGGAAGACATTCTTAAATAAAACAAAAATAAATATTAATACATTTGACTACGTTCTGTCAAACATACAAAGTTCTGTTCATCAAAAGATGCATGGGAAAAGATAAGGCAAAAACTAAAAGATATTTGCAAGATATATAAATGACAAAAGATTAGTATCTAAAATATTAAAGAATTCCCACATCTAGAAAAGAAAAATACAAACAATTCTATAATGTTTAAAATGAGCAACAAACATGAATATGTATTCCACCAGGGAGGAGAAAATAAAGGGCGAATTAATATATGAAAAGATGCTCAGTAATAATAAGAGGAATGTAAATTAACTCAGTTTCTTTGGGAAAACATTTTCCATTATTTTGGAGAGTTAAACATTTGTGTATTTTATGATCCAAGAGTGAACTCTTGCATGGGACCAGGAGACGGCAGCTCTCTTTGCAATAACTGCCAACAGAGGTTATCCATCCAAAACTCTCGTCCAGAGAATAGTAGGTTCATTCGTTGATTAGAGCACAATGGTGAAACACACAGCAACACAAATGATGTTTAGAAACATAACTGAATGAAAAACATCAAGTCTCAGAAGATAGGATTCTCTTTTTATAAAGCTCAAAAACTATGAAGAAAAAATAGCAAACACAAAATTCAGGATAGAAGTTGCTTCCGGGAGGGAGGCAGGAAATACATAGGGGAGGAAGACAGTTGGATACAGATGGTGGGTAATGTGTTGCAGTACTCAGGGTGTGAGTGGTAGGTTCACAGCTGTTTGTTATACTTTGTAGCTTACATACATGTTACACATGTTCTTTTCTATGTACCACTAAGACATTAAGGGTATATTAGAGGTTAAAAATGTAAGAGGGGGAGGGATAAATTAGGAGGTTGGGATTAACATATACACACTACTATATATAGGATAGGGAACCAACAAGGACCTACTGTATAGGACAGGGAACAATACTCAATATTTTGTAATAACCTCTAAGGGAAACAAATCTGAAAAAGAATATGTATATTCACCTGAAACTTTGCTGTACACCTGAAACTCACACAACATTGTAAATCAACTATACTTCAATTTTAAAAAGTTTAAAAGTCAGTTTCCATGGGAGATTCATATTCTCCAGGCTTCAGAACTTTGCGTTCATTTTGTGTTAATTAATTATTTGATCTATTATGCTAAGAGAGCATTGGCTCCCTCCCTTGGGTCAATTTGTACATTTTTGGACATGAAGAGAGACTGATCAATTCTTTCTCTCCCGGCTCCAGAATGGCCATGGCAGGACTGAGGGCTGACATTTCCTGTCTCTACAATAATTGGAGGAGGAGGATTTTCTGAGAGGGAGTGACTTCTATGCTTTGCAGTGCCCAAGGCTGCAGTCCGTGAATGTGACCTTAATATGTTTTCTCAACTCTTCTGGCTGACGGACGTGATAGAAATGGGGTTTTCCGGGATGAGGTTGTGGATTGGTGAGCCTGGCCTTGGAGAAGAAAGACCAAGGCAGGGATCCAAGTAGGCGCTGTTGTGGCGAGAGACTTGGAAGCCTCTTCCCAACCTGTAAACTTTGGGACTTTCCTCCTTTGAAATTCTGGCTAATGTTCCATTTCCCCAGAAGCTGGTGCAGTAAACCCGCACAATAGCCCCGGTTTGGAAGTCTGTCTTTAGGAGCAACAAGGAATGGACAAAAGGAAGGAAGGGGGGCCAACCAGGAAGGGAAGAGGGGGAGGGGGAGGAAAGTGAAGCAGCTGACAGCGGTGGGGGGAGGCTGTGAAGAGAGTGAAAGCAGGGGAGGCGCCTGGCTCAGTGAGTGAAAACATGGCTCCTGTCTCCATCACTTCCTAGCTGGGTAACTTGGGTAAAAGACTCAGTTTCCTCCTGTATAAAATGGGCTCATGATAATAGTACCTCCCTTTGTCATAGGGTTTGGGAAAATAAGGAAATATATCTTGTATTCCCTGGCATACCCCAAAAAATGCAGACTTAATAAAAAGAAGACCACCTAAAAAGAAATCACTAAGCCTTAACACAAACTCTGAGCATTTGAGCTGGGGCCCATGGTCCAGCGGGGAATGGGGTACAGTGCAGCCTGGCTGGAGTCTGGAGGGAATCGCAGACACTGTGGTCATATTTTCCCACCCCAATCCACCCACCCCATCCTATGACAATTCCCTCAAGGAAGAAATGCCCTTATAAACATGAAACTGCCCAGGCACTGTGCTGGAGACGCGGTTACTACTGTTAAGTGGACTTTTATGAGCCATGTCCTTTTCCTCTCATGCCTGTCCAGAATACATCAGGAGGTTTCCGGTAAGGCTGGTTTGACATTAAACAGTGTACACTTGGACCCAAATAACACCCGTTGGGATGTTTGGTGGCGTTGGTCCGGGGCTTATGTCCTTCCTGTTTGGAAATTGGGGCCTTTGAGAAGGAACATTAGCTCCTGTGGATGCTGAAGTCTTATAACTTCAGAAACCTGGGCGACTGGAATCCTGGAATCCCCATGATTGAGTCACAGAACCTCTGAAGATCAGGGTGGTGTTTGGAAGAGGCGGGTGGGGCAGAGGCTTCCCAAACAACAAACCAACGTGGGACAGATGAGACGAAAGTCGTACAAAAAGGACAAAACATTTCGCAACCTGAAGCCAAAAGATACCTGGTGATGGCCCAACAGTGGTGCTACCTGCCCCCTTGTCCCAGGGAAAGCAGAGGTCATCTGGTAGGGGCCACTGCTGCCAGCCTTCTGGGAATGGGTGGCCAGAGGATGAAGCCAGATGAAGCCAGACTTTCCTCTGAATAATATCTCGTCAAGGCTGTTGGCACCTGTCCTGCAGAGTTAAGGAAAGATGTAAAGGAAGTCAGTGAAAGTCTGCAAGTCAGAAAATATCAACAGCTGGAAAGTGTTAAGATCTCTTGCCAAAGGGGAAAAGTAAAGTTCTTTTGGAAAAATATAATTTTTTTTGGTAATAAGTAAATAAAAATAAGTAAAATATTTTTTCTATGCACTGAAAGCATCCACTTCTATCAGGTGAATGGTTCAAAGATTAAAATATACTTGAGGAATAGCAAACGATTTGCTTGACTTAATCTGACCGAATGGAAGAGGTAAATTTGCTCCCAGTCAAAAACATCCAGGATATGGACCTAGAGATGATCACACTAAGTGAAGTAAATCAGACAGAGAAAGACAAATACCATTTGATATCATGTATATGTGGAATCTAAAATATGAACTTACTTACAAAACAGAAACAGACTCACAGACATAGAAAACAAATTTACGGTTACCAAAGGGGAAAGGGAGTGGGGGAGAGATAAATTAGGAGTTTTGGATTAGCAGATACAAACTACTGTATATAAAATAGATAAACAACAAGGTCCTACTGTATAGCACAGGGAACTATATTCAGTATCCTGTAATAAACCACAATGGAAAAGAATATGAGAAAGAATATATATATGTGTGTGTGTATATATATATATATATATATATATATATATATATGTAACTGAATCACTTGACTGTACACCAGAAACTAAAACAATGTTGTAGATCAACTATACTTCAATTTTTAAAAGGCTGTACTAAGATATACACTCAAAAACAAATCAAAATTAAATTAGAGAAAATTCTAGAATGTGACCTACAGAAAAGGAAGGAAGAAAAAAGACAGAAAAACAAAAAATAAAATAAAACCAAAACAAAAACATCCAGGATCATATATTGAGCACGTCCCTCTGCCCAGGGCCAGCTCTAAGCACTTCCATGGATCACCGCACTGAATTTTCCAAGTGGTCCCGTGTATAAAGGAAAGTAGCATCCCCAGTTTGGAAATGAGGAAACGGAGGTATGGAGAGACTGAGGAAGTTGTTTGAAGTCCCGCTGACAGTAGCATTTGGACCCAGGCAGTCTGTCTCATTCTTTTAAACACTCCCGATCGTACCACGAGAGCATCTGCCTTTATTTTTGGAACCCAATTCTTTGAATGCTTCAGTTCCTTCCAATATTTTCCCTTAATTTTTGAAACATCATATTTTCTCCTGTCAAACTCAAGGACTGCACCATTCCTGGGTTTCTTGACATGGTGATCGGGTTAGAGAGAGGTCCACTGTAATTCCTCTAACGTTGAGTTGTGGATGCTTGCCATGTTTGGAACAAGTTCGAGATCTTATTTTTACCTCTGGTCTAGTGTCAGAATCTCCTTGGTTAGGCAGAGGAGGCTACTGGCTTCAAATCCACACCAAATGTGCTCTCGTGGGGAATGGCATCGCAAAAGGGCTTCCTCCAACTGTTCCTTGGAGTTGTTGCATCTGAAGATCATGAAATTTAAAGAATATCTCGACCCTTGGGCTTTCAGTAGCGTGTCAGAGAATAAACTTACCTCCAAATACTTATCCTGATCTCTGCATGCAGACACCCAGAAGCCGGGTGGCCCTTCTGGTGGCACATGGGTCTGTTGTAGGAACAGAAATAAACTGGAGAAATAATGATCACGATGAGCATTTCTTCAACTTTTATCATGTGCCTGACACTGATCTAAGCGCTTAGCATCCATCAGCACCTTCCCTCTTTGTGACACCCCATGAAGTTCAAGAATTGGAGATATAGGGGGCTGTTAGGAGTTTTGCCCCCAGTCTCAAGCTGGGGAACAAATGACTCCAGGGGAAGAACATTTCTCCTTTGTGATCCAGTGTTTCTTTCTGTCTCAGAGTTCTGAGAATTTATTCTTTTGCATAGAGGATGAGGTTACATTACCTTGGGGAATAAACTTGTCTTTGATGACAACTCCAGGCAGTGGCTGGACCTCGCTGCTTCCTAGGGGCCCGAGGTCTTCCATTAACTAGCCCAAGTGGTGACCTCACGGGTCAGGGCAGAGAGCAGTGGCCCTGAGAGCCGGAAGCTCCAGGCTAGACCACGCCCCCTTCCCCCTCCGCGTCACCTCGGCTTATCAATTTACAGCAAGAAATATAATTGCAGGGACACGGAACACTTGCAGTCTCTATCCAGTATTCTCTCGGAGCCATCCTGGGGAGATGAATTCTAATCCTCAAGGCCTGGGATGGGGAGATAAGTGGGTGATTAACATGTTTAATTATTTAGCGGATGGTGTTCATCTCACGGGAGAGATCTGTGCCTTAGTTTCCCCAGGGTCCCATCCTCTGAATAGGACTTGAATGGCTTTGGACTCTGTAGCTGCCCTTGTCTGTCTGCCCTGCCGAGGGCTCTACGCCTCCTTCCTGATGGGCCCAGCTGTCTTTAGATACATTAGCAGTTTCAGTGACCAGTAAGCTTTTGGTTCTCTTTTCTTGCCCTGTTCATAAATAATACATGTTCTCTTTTCTTGCCCTGTTCATAAATAATACATGTTGAGGGCTTCCCTGGTGGCGCAGTGGTTAAGAATCTGCCTGCCAGTGCAGGGGACATGGGTTCGAGCCCTGGTCAGGGAAGATCCCGCATGCTGCGGGGCAACTAAGCCCAGCCTGTGCTCTAGAGCCCTCGAGCCACAACCACTGAAGCCCGCCTGCCTAGAGCCCGTGCTCTGCAACAAGAGAAGCCACCGCAATGAGAAGCCCGTGCACTGCAAGGAAGGGTAGCCCCCGCTCGCCGCAACTAGAGAAAGCCCGTGTGCAGCAACAAAGACCCAACGCAGCCAAAAATAAATAATTAAAAAAAAATACATGTTGAAAAATTAGAAACTACAGGGGCTTCCCTGGTGGCGCAGTGGTTGAGAGTCTGCCTGCTGATGCAGGGGACACAGGGTCGTGCCCCGGTCCGGGAAGATCCCACATGCCGCGGAGCGGCTGGGCCCGTGAGCCATGGCCGCTGAGCCTGCGCGTCCGGAGCCTGTGCTCCGCAACGGGAGAGGCCACAACAGTGAGGCCCGCGTACCGCAAAAAAAAAAAAAATTAGAAACTACAGCTAAGCAAAAGAAGTAAACAAAAATCACCCATAGTCCTAGCCAGAGAAAAAAACTTTTGACATTTTTCGATGTATGCCCTTCCAGTCTTTTCCTTTTATATTTTTATATTTATATTTCCTCTTATATTTGCAAAAATACATGATTTATAATTTGAGGACAAAAAGTATTATTTTTCAACCAGCATTTTCACTTAACAGTACATTGAGAACATATTTTTATTCATGAGTATGCCCCATAATTGATTGACAGGGAACTCTGCTCAATACTCTGTAATAACCTAAATGGGAAAAGAGTTGAAAAAAGAATAGATGTATATGTATGTATATGTATATATATGTACATGTATATGTACATGTACATATGTACATGTATGTATATGTATATGTATATATATGTACATGTATATGTATAACTGAATCACTTTGCTGTACACCTGAAACTAACACAACATTGTTAATCACCTCTACTCCAATATAAAATAAAAATTTTTTAAATAAATAAAATTTTAAAAAATTTTTTAAAAAATAAAAAAACAAGGGATTCCCTGATCAACTTAGCCGTAGGAATTCAGTGATGGTTTTTCTTGGGGGGGCGGGTAGGTAGGGAAGATTTTTAAAAATTGTATCTCCTTCAAATATACAATAAATATATAAAATATATAGGATATAACTTGCCATTATAAGTGCACAATTTATTGACATTAATATGAAATTCATGTTTTGATTGGACAACCCATCCCCTTCCCAAGCCACCCTGCCACACACATTTCCTTATTTTCCTCCCATATCGATAACCTGCCTGTGCTGGTTATTAAGCTGTTGTCTCTCAGCTCCAAATCGGTCCTTCTGTCCTCTGCTTTGTTGCCATTTTGAGCCTGGGACTCCCCAACCACATTTCTGCTTTTTCAGCTGGTACCCTCTTAGCGTCTGTTAACGGGGACCCAAGAGAGATGCTTTGAGGCTGGAGGAGGAAGAAAGGACTTGCCCCTTCCTGCCTCCTAGCTGTTCTCATGGGCCTCACTCTGGGAACTCTACCTCACCCCAGCCGTGACAATACTTTCCTCTCCATTTTGTGGTTTTTCCAGCACTGGCAGGACCAGCTTCATTGGGCAACTCTGCCCCCGACCTCCCAAGACACTGGCACCAGCTGAACAATGTCCCTTCTTCAGGCATCTGAGCTTCACCTGAAGCTTCACCTGAAGCTTCACCTGGTCCCTTCTCCCAATTTCTACGTTTTTATAATTCCAAGCTCTTCCCTTTTTTCCCCCAGCACTTGGGCTGGTAGCTACATTCTGCAGTTGCTGCCTCCATGATACCTTAAAGTGCCCGCTCTCTCTTTTTAACCTTTTAGTTACCAAGTTAACAACTTTATACTTAACAATTATTTATGTCAGATTCTCTCTGGTCAAATAAATCGTGTGATTTCTTTTTTTAAAATTTATTTTAAACATTGTAAAGCAACTATACTCCAATAAAAATTAATTAAAAAGTAAGACAAATGAATCAAAATAAAGTTTATTTTATCGATGTATAGTTGATTTACAATGTTGTGTTCGTTTCTGCTACACAGCAAAGTTAGATATGTAATCTCTGGATCGGACCTTGACTTATACAATAAATATAAATTAATTTTATTTATTGCATTGTCATTTTCTGGGACTTAGAAAGTCTGTATTCCAGACCTGATTCTACCATTAGTATATAAAGTAGCTAGTATATAAAGTATATAGCATATAAAGTAATTAAGTAAACAATTCCTCAGCTTGTCCTCTCACTCTGCTGTCATCTTCTTGGGATACAAAGTTCTACCTACTAGACTGCTCTTATTTCCAGGCTATATTAATACTAATACTAATACTACTCATTTATTATGAGTTTTTTATGTGCCACATAGTTTCTTAGTTGAATGTTCTAATTTAGTCCTCAAAACAGCTTCATAAAGAAGACACTAGTCTTATCTTTACTTTATAAACAAAGACATTGATACACAGAGAGGTTAGAAGATGGCAGTGCCCAAGGACTCACAGCTCTAGGTGGCAGGGACGGAAATCAACCCCAGGTAGATGGACTCCAGAATCCAGGTACTTCACCTGTTGGCTGTGGGATTGTAGAAAGAAACAGGCTCTGAACCACAGCTCTGCCACTCATGTGATGAGTGACCAAGAGGCTGAGGTACTGGATGGATTGGATCTTGGAAATGATGCCCTAAGGAGTGGAGGGAGGGAGACAGCAAACCAGGTCCTCAAGCCATCAGTGATTGACAGGGGTCGACTGTAGCATCAGCAGATGCCAGCAACATGGAAGGAAGCTGGGTAGAGTCTGATGCCGTGAACTTCAAATGAGCTGGGGATTTTAGAAGACAGGAATGGGAGAAAAAATCCTCTGCTGGAGAGAGCTGTAGAGGAAGCAAATGTCCTCAGGGGAGGGCAGGCTTGATTCAGAGCTGGACGGGTATCATAGTTTTCGGGACTGCCTTAACACAGTAGCATAGACTGAGTGGCTCAACCAACAAAATCTGTCTTAGCTCTGGAGGCCAGAAGCCTGAAGTCAAGTTATTGGCAGGGCTGGTTCCTTCTAAGGACTGTGAAGGAAGGATCTGTCCCGGGCCTCTCTCCTTGGCTTGGAGATGGCAGTGTTTATATTCACAGACTGTTCTTTCTGTATGCATGCCTGTTTCCAAATTTCCTCTTTTTATGAGGATACCAGTTCTATTGCCTTAAGGGTCCATTTTGACCTCATTTGACCCCTAATGACCTCATTTGAACTTGATTACCTCTGTAAAGACTCTATCTCCCAATAAGGGCACATTCTGAGGTCCTGGTGGTTAGGACTTCAGCATATGAATGGGGTGGGGGTGGGGTTGCAATTCAACCCTTAACAGGAATTAAGGGAACAGTCAGAGAAGAGAGCCTGAGCTGTTGCTAGACCAGGAGTTCCCAGGAGTGCAGGGTAGGGTTTGGAAAGGCTGAGGGATCAGACGAGGGGTCCAATTAGGAAGCACACAGAGAACTTGGGAATGAATTTCTGGGTCACAGGGGAAAGCCTTGGGAGCCTGGAATTCTGGCAGTGACTGGGATGAATCAGAAAGTCAATGTGCTGGGTCTGGCCCTGATGGTCTCTTGGGGAAGATGGTAACCAGTTCCAGCTGGCCTGGGGCCACCAGACAGCTGACCTCTCTTCCATTGTTGATAGTTCAGGGCCAAGTTGGGAATGAAGGCCTCCTCAGGGCCCTCTCTCAGGCAGCATTGAGGCTGGGTGTGGTTTCTCCTCCTAAAAACAAAAGGACAAGGGACCTTCCGCAAGGCCATCAAAGTCGAGATAACATCACTGAGCACCACTGACAATTCTGTGTAGAGGAATGTCCGTGGAATTTCCAGAACCTTTGTGACTTCTCTCAATGAGCCAGGTTCATTACCCCTGTCAAGTTTTATCTTGTAATCAGCAGGGAAACAAAATCCTAAGAATGTGGAACGCCCTTATGGCAGTTTTGAGGCCTCCTGCCTTAGTGGATGTTGAGGGAGAAGGAGGCTGCAGAGGGAGTGGCCCCTTGAAGAGAGACAGTGAGGCAGAGAATCTCTGAAGCCTACAGGAGAACTAACTGAATGGAAAGCCACCCCATCGTCCAGGCTGGGAGGAAGGATCAGAGCTGGGGGTCAGGTCTTGGGGCAGCACCCAGATGGGAGAGGCCCTGATGGCCTTGTACCCCAGGGCTGATGAGCCCATGCAGTCTGGATCTACTCAGCTCTCCTCATCTGCCTTCCCACCAAACTCCAAAGCTCCCCCCTTACCTGAGACAGCCTGGTGTGAGAGGACCTATGTGTCCCGTCAGCTCCTCCATTCCCATGCTAATCACCCCAAAACACATGCTTGCCATTTCCTCTGTCATACTCAAGAAACCATCAATTCAACAGAATCAAATTATGCAACAGAGAGAGCAGTCTAGAGATAAGACTAAAACCACAGTCTAGAGAGAAGCAGAGTCTCATGCAGAACCCCGGGGAAGATGTGTCTGAATCTAGGAACAGAGTCTAAGCACTCCCTGAGTCTTGGGCAGGTCCCTGCCAATGGTGGGGTTGGATGGCGGTCCCCAGGATGGGAAAAGGAGGCCATGTGAGCCTTGAACTCCCTCCCATCTCTCTGTTGGCTCCCTCAACCAGTGCCAGTGCCCCATGTTCCCCAAGGCTGTGCGGGATCCCAGCCTAGGCTGCCGTCTCTGAGCCCAGCAGTCCACACCCACCTCTACTGACTGTTCTATCAGACTTCTGCCTTCAGAATGCCCTCAATCAGAGGCAGCTTCATGCCTCGTGTCACACTCACAGGAACTGTTTGTCTAGGCCTCTCCCCAAGATGCCTCCCAGGGGTCCCTGCATTCTCACCTGGAGCATGGCCTTTAACCTCACAGGTCAGTGGTCTCAGAGATAGTCTCAGTTCCTCCTTTCCCCAAGGCTGAACCTCCTCACTCCCCAGCTGGAGGCTCAGATCCATCCTCAGCCTTAGAACCATTCCTAACCCACAAGAGGAGGAATGAACAGGGTCGCAGCTCTTCCCCACCCCTCCTTGAGGCTCTGTTCTCACCTCCGGGTCCAGCCTTGTTTCTGAAAGCCGGGGCTCTCTTATGCCTGACAGCTGAATTCCTACGTTCCTCCCCATGACAGAGTCTCTAACCTAAAAAGCTCAAGATGATCCTCAACTTGATAAAGAATATCTACAAAAAGCCTACCACTAGCATCACACTAATGCTGACAAATTCAAAGCTTTCCCACTAAGATCAGGTACAAGGAAAGGATATACCCTCTCACTACTTCTTTCCAACATTGCACTGGAAGTTCTAGGTTATGCAATAAGACAAGAAAAGGAAATAGAAAGGTATACAGCTTGGGAAGGAAGAAATAAAACTGTCTTTGTTCGCAAATGGCATTATCGTCTATGTAGAAAATCAAAAGAACTGACCAAAAAAAATCTGCTGAAAATAATAAGCAATTACAACAAGGTTGCAAGATACAAGGTTAATATACAAAAGTCAAAAGTCAATCACTCTCCTGTATATCAGCAATGAAAATGTGGACTTTGAAATTAAAAACACAATATCGTTTACATTAGCACCCCCAAAATGAAATACTTAGATACAAATCTAACAAAATATGTACAAGAGCTATATGAGGAAAACTCTGATTAATAAAATCAAAGAACAAAGTAAACAGAAAGATGCTCATGGATAGAAAGACTCAATATTGTCAAGATGTCAATTCTTCCCAACTTGATCTATAGAGTCAACGCAATCCCAATCAAAATCCCAGGAAGTTATTTTGTGGATATCAACAAACTGATTCTAAAGCTAATATGGAGAAGCAAAAGACCGAGAATAATCAGTACAATATTGAAGGAGAAGAACAAATTGGAGGATTGACACTACCCAACTTCAAATCACTGTAAAAACTACAGTAATCAAGACAGCACAGCACTGCTGAAAGAACAGACAAATAGATTAATGCAACAGAATAGAGAGCCTAGAAATAGATCCACGGAAATATAGTCAACTGATCTCTGACAAAGGAGTAAATGCAATACGATGGAGCAAAGATAGTCTTTTCACAAATGGTGCTGCAGAAACTGAATGTAGACACAGACCTTACATCCTTCACAAAAATTGACTCAAAGTGGATCATAAACCTAAATATAAAATGCAAAACTATAAAATTCCTGGAAGGTAACACAGGAGAAATTCTAGATGACCTTGGGTTTGGTGATGCCACCAAAGGCACAATCCATAAATGAAAAAATTGATAAGCTGGAAAATTTTTAAAAATCTGCTCTGGGAAGGACAGTGTCAAGAGGATGAAAAGACAAGCCACAGAGTGGGAGAAAATATTTGCAAAAGACACACCTGATAAAGGACTATTATAGAAAATACACAAAGAACCCTTCAAACTCAACAATAAGGAAATGAACAACCTGATTAAAAAATGGGTCAAAGACCTTAACAGACACCTCATCAAAGAAGATATACAGACATCGAATAATACGTCGTCAGGGAAATGCAAATTTAAAAAACAATGAGAGGGCTTCCCTGGTGGCGCAGTAGTTGAGAGTCCGCCTGCCGATGCAGGGGACACGGGTTCATGCCCCGGTCCGGGAAGATCCCACATGCCGCGGAGCGGCTGGGCCCGTGAGCCATGGCCGCTGAGCCTGCGCGTCTGGAACCTGTGCTCCGCAACGGGAGAGGCCACAACAGTGAGAGGCCCGCGTACCGCAAAAAAAAACCAAAACAACAATGAGACATTATTACACACCTATTAGAATGGCCAGAATCCAGAACATTGACAACACCAAATGCTGGTGAAGATGCGGAACAGTAAGAATGCTTATTCGTTGCTAATGGGAGTGCAAAATGGTACAGTCACTTAGGGAGCCAGTTTGGCGGCTTCTTCCAAAGGAGTTGAAACCTTACGTTTACACAGAAACCTGCATATAGAGGTTTATAGCAGCTTCATTTAGAGCTGCCAAAACTTGAAAGCAATCAAGATGCTCTCCAGTAAGTGAATGAATAAGTAAACTGGGATTCATCCAGACAATGGAGTATCATTCAGTACTAAAAGAAAAAAGGAGCTATCAGGATGTGAAAAGACATGGAAGAAACTTAAATGCATATTACTAAATGAAAGAAGCCGATCTGAAAGGCTACATACTGTGTGATTCCAACTATATGACATATTGGAAAAGGAAAAACTATGGAGACGGTCAAAAGATCAGTGATGGCCAGGGGTTAGGAGAGGGATGAATGGGTGGAGCTCAGACGATCTTTCGGGCAGTGCAGCTGCTTTGTGTGATACTGTAGTGATGGATACACATCTTTAGACATTTGTCCAAACCCAGAATGTACAACACCATGGACTTTGGGTGATAATGATGTGTCAGCGTAGGTTCATCACTAGTGACTAAAGTCCCACTCTGATGCAGGAGGGTACCAGCAGAAAGGGCGTGGCAGTTGCACTGCAGTCCCATTGAGGAGTGGTCTTGAAAAACCAATGAAAAATCCTCCCAATGGGCATTTTTGAGCACAGCATTTGGCTATCTACTTAGTATGGAAAGAGAAGTGGCCCAGGGTTAGAGTAAATATAGACTCATGTGTAGGCTGTGGTTGTGTCAGCAGCAGAGCTCAACTTCTGCTGTTAGTCTTGCTTCCTGTCCTTCCCTCTTACAGGTTTTGATCCCAAGGACACATCTTAATAAACACCCCACAACACGCTAAACACCAGCTCAGAGTCTGCCTAACAGGATCCCAGCCTAGGACACAGAGAGAGAAAGCAGGTGAGCGAGACCCTGCGATGGAAGAGCCCGTGGGAGCCATGAGTAATACAGGGAGTCGGGCTGAGGGTGCAAACAGGCAGGGACAGGAGGGAGGGGGCAGAAATAGAGGGGAGTGGTCACAGTGGTGACAGGTGCTACTGCTGAACAGCTGACAGTGTAACCAGTCCCTAGAGCTGTCTCAAATTCTCAGCCACACGCAAGTCCCCATCTACTCTCCCAGTTCTGCAAAGCTTGGCTCTATGGGCTCCCGAGGATTCCCATCATCCTGCAGAGGGCACAGACTGCTCATTGCTCCCCAGTGTCTGTATTGCCCTTTTCCTAATAAAATAATTTGTGCTGGATACAGAGTGTAGTGGGTTCCCCAAAAGATATGTCTGCATCCCAACCCCCAAAACACGTGAATGTGAACTTATTTGGAAAAGGAGTCTTTGCAAATGTAATTAAGTTAAAGATCTTGAGACGAGACCATCCTGGAATATCCAAGTTGCCACTAAATCCAATGACAAGTGTCTTTATAAGAAGAAGGCAGGGGATAGACACAGAGAGAAGGGAAGACCATAGGAAGACAGAGACAGAGATTGGAGTTTTGCAGTCACAAGCCATGGAACGCCTGGAGCTGGAAGAGGCAAGGATGGCTCCCCCCTAGAGCCTCCAGATGGAGCACAGCCCTATGACACAACAATTTTGGACCTTTGGCCTCTGAAATTGAAAGAGAAAAGATTTCTGTTATTGTAAGCCACAGAGTTTGTGCTCATTTGTAACCACACCCTAGGAAACTAACATACATAGTTGCCATGAATAAAGACCGAGTTTCCCAGTTTCCCTTGCAGCTGAGTGTGGCCATGAGACAAAGCCCCATCTGTGGGAGTAAGCAGAAGCATACTTCTGTGTGCCTCTCCCAAGCTCTGTTTCTACCAGATGAGGCAGCTTTGAGAAACTTAGAATCCAGGAATAGAACAAAACTTACCTGCAGAGATACCCTCACAGGAAGAGCAACAAACAAACTGTTCCCAAATTTGTGGCCCAGATCAAGCTTTCACCTGTCTGAAGTGTAATGGGGAAAATTAAAACAATTGTATTTAAAATTTATGACTATTTATTCTGAGATTATATCCTTTCCTTAAAAAAAAAAAAAAAAAAAAAACCAAAACAAAAAACATTCTTTCTCTAGTGAAATCAACAGTGGTAGGTGGTGTGGTGACAGGTTTTGACTTTTTTTTTTTTACGGTACACGGGCCTCACTGCTGTGGTCTCTCCCGTTGCGGAGCACTGGCTCCGGACGCGCAGGCCCAGCGGCCATGGCCCGCAGGCCCAGCCGCTCCGCGGCATGTGGGATCTTCCCGGACCGGGGCACGAACCCACGTCCCCTGCATCGGCAGGCGGACTCTCAACCACTGCGCCACCAGGGAAGCCCTGGCTTTGACTTTTTTAATTCCATAGTTCCTTTTATTTACCTAACATTCCAGGAAGGGAACTAGAAAAAAGATGAACATCCCCAATGTGAGAATCAGGAATTGATGGCAAGCTACACAAGCAGCCTCGAACAAAAAGGGAACTGACTGACCCGTGGTTGCTTTTGAAAATGTCCGTACCTAGCACCGCCCTTCCACCCAAATACTGGCAACCCTACGGTGGTCACCATAATAATTTGGGGAAAACTGGGATGGGAAGCTTTACCGGTGTGTAACTTTGCAAAGTCTGAGACATCTGAGGTAGAGCACAAGGTAGGGCAGATGTCAAGGGTCTGACAACGTCTTATTCAAGGAATCCATGTCCTTAGAGAACAGACTTGTGATTGCCAAGAGGGAGGGATGGATTGGGAGTTTGGGGTTAGCAGATGCAAACCATTATACATAGAATGCATAAGCAACAAGGTCCTACTGTATAGCACAGGGAACTATATTCAATATCCTGTAATACACCATAATGGAAAATAATTTTTCAAAGAATGTATATATATGTATAACTGAATCACTTTGCTGTACAGCAGAAATTAACACAACATTGTGAACCAACTATACTTCAATAAAAAAACCCAAACAAACAAAGAATCCATGTTTCTGTGAGGGTTAAAGATGGGGAAACCTGTCTGGGTGGGGAATTAAGGAAAGTTTCATGGAGAAATGGAATGAGTTTGAAATGGGTTTGAAATGAGCTTTAAGGATGAATAGAATTTATATTTTTTGTAAATATTTTGAATAGGTAATACAATCAAAAATTAAAATTATATTCAGTGAAGGTTCTCATAACAATCTCCTTCCCACCCGAGGTGATATTTAAAAATTGAGTTTTATTGTAATTTTTAAATGATTATAACAGTAGTATATACCCACAGAAAAATTTGGAAAAGTCCATCTAGTGTATATCTTTCTACCTGTCTACGTACCTCCCCATTCCATTTCTCCTTAGAGGGAAGAGAGAGTTTGTTTCTTCTCTGGAGTCGTGGGAACCCAGGACCACTGTCCACGCCTCCACACGACACTGCCACGGTCACAAGGCCATGCTGGGTCCTAAGGTTCAGAAAGCCAATTTGCAATGTAGCGCTTTGTCCTTCAGGGGAAGAAAGCATGGAAAAGAGTGGATATCTGGGATCATATCAAAGTGAATGGCAGGCTTATGACGCTGCCCATCTTGTGCAGTCCTGTCAAAGTTTCTCGGCTGGACATACTAAGTGATCAAGGAAGATACCCCCAATTCCTTGCAGACACACAGTTACTTCCTCATAACTTCTTGGCTGCCTGTACAGAAGCAAAATTTCCTGTTATTTTCTTTTCTTTTGTTTTCTTTTGTTTATTATATTTTCTGGCCACACCTTGAGGCATGCAGGATCTTAGTTCCCCGACCAGGAATTGAACCCATGCCCCCTGCAGTGGAAGCACGGAGTCCTGACCACTGGACCGCCTGGGAGGTCCCTCCGGTTGTTTTCAGATTGTAAGGAAATTATGATCGTAGCTGCTCCTTCATGGCAATGTTTATTACCGATCAGCTCAGGCATCATGCAAAAGAGCTGAATGCATGAGAAGCTTCAGACACCAGAATCTCTTCAGGAATATCAAATGAATACGCAGAATTTCAGGGGAACATTTTCAAAGCAAGGGAGTTTTAAAAAATGGTGTCCCTTGGGTAGACACTGGCCTGTAGTCATGCCCCACGGCACCTTTGCACAAGGCTGTGTGGGAGGCTGAGTTGCTGGAGGTCTAAGGCTCACAGATGGGGTTGCATCTGAGCACCAGACACGAAATACCAAAATGTTGGGGAGATGCATGGGGTATTGATCAAATGGAGCTGTCTATGATAGAAAGCAAGGAAAAGCAACAAGTTAAATAGGTAAATTCAGTGGTGTAAGTTACGCAGCTTTCAGTTAAGGAGTTTAAGTCATGCCTTTGCTCTGCAGTCAGATCTTGTGTGGGAAAAAAAACCCAAAATGAGGCCAGAAAACAAGCAATCACTGGGGATCAGCTTACGTACTTCGACCCTCAGGAGTGAGGGGCCCTGGAGCAGAGCTCCAGCCTAGCCTGGTAGAGTCGAGGAACTCAGGGCCACCCTGCACACGCTCCACTCTGGCTGCCCTGCCATTGGTAACAACGGCATTACAACGAGAAGAGTTTAATATACACGAAAGAGACAAGTAGTCGAGGTGAGGCACCATCTGGAGTCATTCTTCACTCCTCGAGCTTTGATGCGCTTACGCATCACCCGGAGAATCTTGTTAAAATATGGATTCTGGTTCACTGGATCTGCAGTGAGGCCTGAGATTCTGCTTTTCTGCTAAGATGCCAGGTGATGCTGCTGCTGCTGATCGAGGGGCCACGCTTGGAGTCACAAGGACTTGGCTGGCATCACTTTGGGGGAAGATCTGGGAGGGTTTGTGGAGCAAAGAAGGATGCCATGAATGGGGGAAGAATATATAGTATATAAAAGGGTGCAGCAAAGAGGGCCCCCTCAGCTGCAAGCGACCAGAAAACCACTGAAAGTAGCTGAGCAGTAAGACATGGTGCCTGGAGGGGGAACAGAACCGGGTGAGTCAGTGCAGGGTCTCGACCTCATCAGGAACCCACGTGCTTTCCCTCCTTCTGCTCTAACAGCTCAGAATGTGGGGGATGATGGCTGGCATGGCTCCAGACGTCACAGGCAGAGGACAATGTCAGGAGGTAGGAATGATGTCTTCCCTTGGAAAGCAAGGTTACCCTTCCTGACTCTTTGGCCAGATTGAGTGCACATGCCTCTTCCTTAAGCCCATCCCTGGCAAGAGAAGAATTACCATACATAGCTCAGACTGATCCAGTTCTGCCTCCCTGGGACTTGGGACAAGAATATATCATAGCCAAGATCTGATTATTCCAATATCTTTGGTCTTGAGGGTCAGTATCTATTGTTTGTTGTTTCCGGCTCATTTCCTTGTGAATATGGTGATCGTTCATCACAGGCTTATGTGGCTGGGTGGAAAGTCAACATGGTTTGGCCAAAAAAATGGTGTCTTCTACTAGAAGACAACTAGATCTTAGTGCCCGAGAGGCGTTGGGGTTCAGCTGGCCCATTGCTCCTTCTGGTCAAGTTGGTATTGTAATAAGTCACACGGTTCCGTAGCCACACGGACACACCTGCTCCCTCTTTCATTATGGCCGCCTGGAGGGAAACCACAGAAAGCAAAGACCCGGCACAGACAGAGAAGGATGTTCTCTCTTCTAACACCCTGTGCTGGGGTTCACAGCAATCTAGGCAACCTGCCTTTACCATGACTGCAGGGTTGGAACAGAACACACCACCGGAAATGGCCATTCAGACCCCAAACAGCTCTCACTGGTGGTCTCTCTACTTGGGCTTCACTTGTGACCGTATTTACAGGGTCTCTGCAGCCCACCACAGTCCTTCTCCTATTACTCCTCTTAGCTTAGACCATGGGCTCTAACCTAAATCCTCCACTTCCTTCTTCCTGCTCTGCCAGGGACCCTTCAGATTCCTGCAACTTAGTTATGCGGAGCAAGTTTCTGGCTAGAGAGCAAGGGCTTCACCTTTCCTAAGCAGAAAGGATCCTGTAGATTTCTCCAGGGTTCGGGGATAAAACAGATCTGGGTTTCTCAGCATGTTATATGGATGAAACTTTCTTGGGAAAGCAACTTGAGGTGAGCCGAGGGCATGGATGGGCCTTGGAAACGCTGTCACTTAAGGGGTGGGCAGAGAAAGAAGAGATGATGAAGGAGAAATCGAAGAAAATAGGAAAGCGTAGTGTTCCAAGGCCAAGGCACAAACATGCATCAGGTACCGAGTGTTCAACAGCGTCTAAGCTCTATTTCCACAGTGAGGTGACCATGGATTTGGCAACGTGGAGGGCCTTGCTGGCCTTGTCAGAGGCAGTGTAGACGGAGCAGTCTTCCCTGGGCTGAGTAAGTGGGAGGTGAGAAGTGATGGTGGTGACTGTAGACAAGATTTTTAGAAGTGGCACGTGTCTCTTCTGCCCAAGGAGGTGGACCCGACCATCCCATTTAATGCTGCAAACTGCTCTTCCCTCACCCACCCAATCCCCTTACCCTACTCCACCTGTTTTTCCCATGGTAGCCTTTATCCCCTTCAAAAATATTACATGCATTTATCCTTCACTAACTATGACCTTTGGTGAGTGTGTCTCTCCCTCGTGAGACCAAAATGGTCCCGAAGACAGAGACCCTTGTCAGCTGTGCTCACTGATATATCCTAAGCGCCTAGAACAAAGGGTTGGCACCCAGTGGGTGTTCAAAAATATTGGTTAAGTGAATGAGGAGGAGGAGGATGGTGATTGAGAGGAATGCTGGGGCAAAGGAGGGGGTTGTTTTTAAAGCTGACAGCAGCCTGTTTATGTTTATGGCTTAGAGGACAGTTTGAAAACACGAAAGAGAGAAGTGGAAAATAATGACTCAAGGTCTTAGACATGATGAGTTTCAGAGAACACTTAGAGAGGACGGTCTGGTTGGGGGGAAGTTGCAAGCGGTGACATGTAAGTCTGGAAGGGTTGATCCATGGAGTGTTTTAAATTACTCCGATGGACTCAGAGTTAACGCCCTGGGTAATGAAAATCCCGGGGTTGCTGCTTTTTTTGAGCAAGGAGGTTGACAGATCACTCTGGTGACCACTCGGGGTCACAGTGTTGCAATGTCTCGGGACATACCATTCCCATACAGCACAAGTGAATGGTGTCTTCTGGAGTTGTGCAACACGGCAGCCCTCTGAGGAAGGGCTGGCACTGAGAGTGGCGCAAGGCAGGGCTGTCTGATGGGAAACTCTTGGAGACATAATAAGGCCTGACTAGGGTGTGGCAGAGAGGCAGGTAGAAAGTTCTAGAAGGCTGAGTTTTTGCCAGAGCGGAATCAACACAAATTCAGATCTATTAGCAGGTGGGAAGGCAAGAGGGTCAGAGGTACTGAATGTAAATGGTTTATGGAAAGACCTTCAGGACAGGGGCTGGCTGGGCCGAGGAGATAATGAGCTGAGGTTCTGGTGGTTGCAGTTGCTGAAGAAAGAAGAAGGAAGTCACTTAGATACCATAAAATGTTTTGTTAAAAGTATGATGGTAGATAAATTCCCAGTCAAAAGCCACAAAGGGAATTTAGAACTTACCCAAAAAAGGACGATTGGAAGAGCCTGTGACCTTCGAGATTGACGTAGGGAGGCCACCTATGAGCTACTGAGCTCGTCTTTTGCTGCTTTTATCATGCTTATTTGATTCCATCCCATCCTGTCCCCTCTGTTTGATCTAACTACTTTCTAGTCCATTCAATAGACGTTAATTGGGTATCGACCAATCCTTGGCATCAGAATAAGAAATAAATGATAAGAAATAAACGGTATGGTCCCTGCCCCTGACTGGTTGTCAGGCTTCCAAGGAAGACAGAAATGCAAGCAACTGCTGTAGACCGTGGACAATATGCTAAAATGAAAACTCTGCAGGGATTGGGGAGGGCAGAGGCAGGAGCAGGTCGGGACCATTATGGTACCTCCTCTCACTGAGTTTCCTAGTGAAGAGGTGGGGCGATGTTGAGTTTTCCTTGGTCATCTTGCTTCCCGAGGCCCCAGGAGCTGGAGTGTGCAGTGGGAGGAAAGGGTAGAGAAGGTTCAGGATTTCCCATTTGCTCCTGGGATCCCTGACTCTCCTCAAAGTCATCAGAGGTAGTGCTGGCCTCCACTCAACCTCTAGCTAGCTCTGACCTTGGAGTGCCACTCATTGCCGGGGAGCCTGGAAGTGCGGGTGTGGACACAGTCCTGTGTGGAAGCCCTTTTGACCGCTTGGTGCCCTCCTCAGTGAGCCAGGTCAGTGAGTAGACCCCAGAGACGATCAGTAAAAGCCTTCACCTCCAGGAAGCCTGCCTGGCAAGAACCTCCATGAACTCCAAGGTCTAGCTCTGCGGACTTCTCCTCTGTGGAGCCTTTTCTGATCTCCTAGGAGATGCATCTCCGGTTTCCACGTGCTTCCACTGTGACTGGGAGGTCCTCACGGGGCATAGGAGGTTCAATACCTAGCACATGGCAGGTGCTCAGTGCTATTTGAATGGATGGATATGTGAGTGAATGTCAACATTTTACGTCCTCCTTCACTCCGTTGTCCCTGCCCCTGGAAGCCTTCCCTTGCCTCGCCGGGCAGTAGTCACCCCTCCATTCCTCATACTCTCATCAGACGCTCTTTGATTATCTACTACAGAACAGGGGCTGGCAAAGTTTTTTTTTTTTAGAAAGGACCAGATAGTAAATATGGCTTTGCAGTCCACACAATCTTTGTTTCAACTACTTAGGTTTCCTACTGGAGCACAAAAAGAGTGGAATAGTTAAGAACATGGCCTCTGGAGACAGATGGGCCTGTATTCAAATTCTGATTCCAGACTCCCTCCCTCCCTTCCTTCCTTTTCAGTCAGAGTTACTAGGTGGCCTGATGAGGGCGGGAAGGCAGCCAGGACTCATACAAGGAGGGTGAATTCCTTTCGTAGGGCTGCAGGAACGGAGTACCAAAACTGAGTAGCTCAAAACAACAGACATTTATTGTCTCACGGTTCTGGAAACTTGAAGTCCAAATTCAAGGTGTCAGCGGGGCGGAGCTTACTCAGACGGCTCTAGGGGAGAAGGCTTCCTTGCCTCGTCCAAATTGCCAGTGTTGGCTGACAATCCTTGATGTTCCTTTGCTTGGAGATGCACCACTACAGTCCCACGGCCTCCTGCTCCCCGTGTGTCTATACATCTTCCCTCTGTGCGTATCTCTGTCTCCACATTTCCCTTTTATAAGCAAGCCAGTCATATTGATTTCGTTTTCACTTGACTACTTCTGTAAAGACCCTATTTCCAAGGAAGGTCACATTCTGAAGTACTAGGGGTTAAGACAGCAACATATTTTTTTTTGAAGGGCCCAATTCTACCCTGTATCGGTGGATGTCAGAGCAGGGTAACAGCCCAGCACAGAGGTGGGCTACACGTGAGCCGGTGAGCAAATAAGGATAATGAAAAAAGAAAGAAAAGAGAGAGGGAGGGGAGTTAGGAGAGAGAGTGTGGGACTACACACTGTCTTTCTTACACATATATTTTATGTCCAATATCTGATTATTCCAAAGCCTTTGTTTCTCACGGGGTCTCTATCTACTGTTGTTGTTTCTGCAGCTTCTTTTGATGAGTTTGGTGATTGTTGATTTTGAGCTTATAGATGGGAAACCAAGAACGCTTTCCTCCAGAGAGATTTGCATTTGTTCCCGCCAGGAGGCAGAGGCTGTCCTACCCTAGAATCGATTGTGGTCTCCTCCTGGGCTCTGAGTTCAAGGCGAGAATCTTGAGTTCAGCCTCCCCTGTTGTTGGGAGCCCAAGGCATCCATTCCAAATGGTCAGAGCAGTTAATCTGCATTTGCACTGATCGCAAATTCGACACCACATTTCCAGTTTGCTTAATACTCGGGTTTCAGCTCACTATTTTTGTTGCTGTTTGGGTTTTTGTTTGAAAAGAAGGGGTGCCTTAGAGAATTCCTTCTCCCCTCAGGAGTCCAGCAGTGCGCTTAAAGACTAAGTGGACCCAGGATCTAGGGGTTTCGTCATGAAAGGGACCCTCGTCATATCTAGAGCATCACACCAACTGAAGTCATAGATCTTGTGCTGTCTTTGCTGCTTGATTCACTGTGGGATGCCACAGGGGAGCAGCAGAGGCTGGCCTGACTGTTTCTGATCCCGTGCAGGTGGTATGCAGGAGCCTTGGGGGCCGTTCCCCAGATTTTTGCAGGGTGTCTACTTTGTCCCTTGACCAGCTCCTCTCCGCTTTGAAGGGCTTTTCTGTTCAGATTTGCTGATTCACCCTCTTTCTCAGTATTGCTTCTGACTGAAGGGCCAGAGGAGCTTCCTGTGCTGGGTTGCTGGCCTCTTCGAGATTTCCTTGCTTCTGCGTCACAAAATTGAGAGCAGAAGGTCACTTCCACATCCTCGACTGGTTGCTACTGGTACATTTCTGCCTGATGTTCATGTTCATTTTGATTAGTATCTGGGAGATATAATCTGTGATTTTGCTTCACTCTCATTTCATCTGGAGGTCTGATATCTACATTTTTCACAGCACCTCAGAAGTTGCAGGTGGTCTTTAGACCAGAAGTTGAGAGTCAGGGGTTACCCATGGCATGAGCGAGTTAGAATGAATAACAGAACAGAGCAGGCTGTGGACGAGTCTGGAGTCAGAAAGCTTTTGCCTATCACTTTGTTTAATTGAAGCAAGTAAGATGCAACTAAGTATAAAGTGATCCCATACAAGTGAAGTTCAAAAACAGGCACAATTCAGAATGGTAGCTCCTCAGTCATTTAAACAAAAGTACTATACGCTCATCAATTCCACTTCTGGGAATATTCTCGAAAGAGGTGAAAGCAGGGACTTGAACAGGTATGCATGCATCAGTGTTCATAGCAACATTATTCACAATAATCTGAAAGGTAGGAACAACCCAGATGTCCACTGACAGATGATTAGATAAACAAAACATAGTCTATTCATACTATGGAAAGTTATTCAGCCTTAAAAAAAAAAGGTATTCTAACGTAAGGTAGACAGCTAGTGGGAAGCAACCGCATAGCACAGGGAGATCAGCTTGGTGCTTTGTGACCGCCTGGAGGGGTGGGATAGGGAGGGTGGGAGGGAGGGAGATGCAAGAGGGAAGAGATCTGGGGACATATGTATATGTATAACTGATTCACTTTGTTATAAAGCAGAAACTAACACACCACTGTAAAGCAATTATACTCCAATAAAGATGTTAAAAAAAAAAGATTAGAAACAAAACAAAAAAAAGGAATTCTGACACATGCTACAACATAGATGAACCATGAAGACATTATGGTAAGTGAAATAAGCCTGTCACAAAAGGATAAATATTTTATGATTCCACTTATATGAGGTACCAAGAATGGTCAATTTCATAGAGACAGAAAGTAGAATGATGGTTGCCAGGGACTAGGGGGAGGTGGGAATGGGGAGTTATTGATTAATGGGGACAGACTTTCAATTCGGGATGATGAAAAAGTTCTGGAGATGCATGGTGGTGATGGTTGCCCAGCCATGTGAATGCACTTAATACCACTGAACTGTGCAAAGTGGTAAAAATGGCAATTTTTTTTTTTTTTTTTTTTTTTTGCGGTACGCGGGCCTCTCACTGTTGTGGCCTCTCCCATTGCGGAGCACAGGCTCCGGACGCGCAGGCTCAACGGCCATGGCTCACGGGCCCAGCCGCTCCGCGGCATGTGGGATCTTCCCGGACTGGGGCACGAACCCGTGTCCCCTGCATTGGCAGGCGGACTCTCAACCAGTGCGCCACAAGGGAAGCCCAAAATGGCAAATTTTATGCTATGTATATTTCACTCCAATTAAGAAAAAAAAGACAACTAATTTACAGTGAGAGAAATCAGAGTCGTGGTTATCTTTGAGAGAGAGTGACAGGGTGGAGGCACAGAGGAGCCTTCTGGGGTCTGAGAATGTCCTGTATTTGATCTAGTGATGGTTATAAGAGTGTATAGATTTATTAATAATCCCTAAACCGCACGTTCAGGATTTCTGCATTTTAGAGTATGGAACTTTAAAATATTTTAAATTCAGGGACTTCCCTGGTGGTGCAGTGGTTAAGAATCCGCCTGCCAATGCAGGGGACACGGGTTCGAGCCCTGGTCCGGGAAGATCCCACATGTTGTGGAGCAACTAAGCCCGTGCGCCACAACTACTGAGCCTGCGCTCTAGAGCCCGCAAGCCACTACTGAGCCCAAGTGCAACAACTACTGAAGCCGTGGCACCTAGAGTCCGTGCTCCGCAACAAGAGATGCCACCGCAACGAGAAGACCGCGCACCGCAACGAAGAGTAGCCTTGCTCGCCGCAACTAGAGAAAGCCCACGTGCAGCAACGAAGACCCAACGCAGCCATAAATAAATAAAATTAAAAAATGAAAACAAACAAAAATGCAAATACGGTAGAGAATTTTTTTTTTTAATTCTCCAAGCGAAACTTCTTAAGTCCCAGCCAGAGAGGAGCTGGGCTCCATGGCATTCATGGCAGTTGAGAAAAGAATCACAGAGTTGAGAAAAGCCAGCCTGCCTTGAACTGGGTGGGATGCAGGCATCCTCCACCCTCCCATCAGAACAGTGCTGAGCAAACACCCGCCCCATCCTGCCCTCTGGGAGCTCGCACTCACATCATAGCCACGCTTCAGCAACCTAATTGAGCTTCTGTTGGTTTATTTTTGCCTAACTTCTTGTTGTTGCTTATTGGTTTTTATATTATTGGCAACTTTATTTTTAGAAGTGGACCATTGTTAACCTCTGATGTTCCATCCTCAGCCCACCTCCCTGCTGGGTCCTGGTCACACATTCCCATCAGTGAGTCCTCATCACACAGGGAGCCCCGAGGCTAAGGGGTACCTCTGCCCACTGAGGAAGGAGTGCGACCTTTTTTGGGAGCTCAGCTGAGCGGGGAGAGGGACCTGGGCTACCAGGTATCGGAGAGCTGGTTACAGTAACAAGCCAACAACTGAGAGAGTTAACCTTCATCACTTACTGCGATGGTGTAAGATGCTATAAGATGGTATAAGCAAGATTGTAAAACTGGTGAAAGAGCCGACTCCCCTTCCCCCATAGGGTCAGATAGATGCTCTCATTGTTGAAGGAGCCAGAACACAAGGCTCCAGCCCTTTTATGGACCTTGGGCTTGGGGGAGGACCAGGGCTAGGGCTCGGAGTGGAAAAGCACAGGGTTCTGAGTCAGAAGGGGGAAGTGTCCTCCCCTCCCCCCATAAGGAGGCCTCCACACAAGGCCTCCACCTAAGAGGCCTAGGAATGCAAAGATGCAAAAGAGGCAGGCGCCTGAGTCCTCGACCTCAGCTCCCCCAGAGCCAGCCCTGCACTGCGTGGACCCCGTCTGAGGTGGAGGGCTTGCGTGTGGTCAGGACTGCAAAACGCGCACAGCATTTTAACCGGGAGCCAGTCTTCTCAGCAGCGTGGGTCTGTTGCCCTCTCTAGGTGGGGGAAACAGGGCGGGGAGGTGTTAGGCCCTCCCCGAGGTGACACGATGGAGCCCCTCATGCTCCTTGGAGAGCCCAGCGCGCGTTGATCCCAGGTCACAAAGCTCGGTCCAGTGAGCCCACACCACCTCGATTTCTGGAAGGGCCTATCTCCTCCCACTAGTGACCAGGCCTGGGGTGGCCCCTGCTGGGTGGGGTTCCCACCCCCCAGACCACAACGGAGGAGCACAGTCCACGCTTCCTCTGCCCCGTGGGGCATTCCAGGCGCTTCCCAGCCAGGCCTTTCCTGGAAGAAGAAAAGCAAAGAACAATCAGGCCAGAAATCCAGTGGCCACAGGTTCTGGGCACTCCCCGCCCCTGGTGCCCACCCCTGCCCTGTACCCTCTTCCTTCGCTTCTCTTCTCTCCTGTCACTGTGTCTCTGCTCAGGAGAAAAGATACTGCTTCCTCCTACAGCCAGACTCCAGCATGGCTCAGCGTGAACAGTCACCAAGCCTGTCTTCGTTTAAAATTTTATATTTTGTTCATCATGGATTTAAAAAATTGTTTTACAATATTGTATTAAAATATTATCTTGATTACTGAGTATTTGGGTGTCTCCTGAAATTTTGCGCCCACGGGGATGCCACACTCATTTGGCCTTAACCCCAGCCCTGCTGTGCTCAGGGAGTCATTCATTCATTCATTCATCCGTTCCACACACAGTCGCTAAGGGCCCCATCAGTGCCAGGGCACAAGCTGGGTACTGGAGAGAGAAAGGGAGCCCCACAAGACAGTGTTGGGGAAAGACAGCTGTGAGCCCCGAGGATTGTGGGACAGTGGGGGAGGGAGGTGCAAGGCAAAGGGACCCCAGGGGAATCAAAATCATAGCAGCTAACACTTAGGGTTATCGTGCCCCAGGCTCTGAGCTAAAGTCTTGCTCTGGGACGTTTCCATGGCCCTTCGATGTTTGCAGATGCCCGTAAGTCACAGAGGTGGTTCCGGGACCCTGGTGAAGTTACATGCAGGTAATTTGCAAAAGGTCACACTCTGAGCAGGTGGCGGTGGGAGTCCAGGTCCCTGTGGCTCTGGGCTCTCGCCTGCTCTGGGTATTGCAGCCACTTCCCCCTGTGTCCCCCTGGGGGTGTCAAGGAAGGCTGCTTGGAGGAACTGTGCATTGAGCTGAGAGAGGATGCGTGGAGGTTTACAGGAAGACCAAGGATAGAAGGTAGAAGTACTTCTGGCCGAAGGAACAACGTTTGCAAAGTCAGTAAGGCTCAGAAAAAAAAATTGATATCTTGGTGTCCACAATTCTGAGAAGCTGGGCAGTCTCCTAAAGAGTCACTTGTACGGAAAGAGGCCAGGCCAGCACCGCTTCCTCTTTCAGCTTCTCTGTTTCCTAATGACGTCAGCATAAGTAGGAAGACTGAGAAGCTGGCTGGCTGCCGGCTGGAGACTCCAGCAGAAGGTCCGTCTGTCCCAGCACAGAGGTACGGCCCGGCTTTGGGGGTAGGCTAAAGGGCAGGGTGGGGAGCAGGGGGAGTGTAGGAGCCTGGGATGGAAAGGACAGGGAGAGCCCGGGGGTGCTGAGTGCACAGGTGTGCTCTGAGGACTTGGGAGGTCAGGGCTTGGTCTCTTGGGAAGTCCTGAACCCAGACTCTTAGGCAGCCAGTGGACGAGGAGACAGTGAGGGCCGACCTGCCTGGGTGTTGTATGAAGGGCTTCGGGGGGCCCAGGCCTCCCTGGAGGATCCTGCTGTCCTGGCAGCAGAGAAGATACCTGGGGCGGTGGAGATCTCAGGCCTGGGAGTCAGACCCCTGTGTACCGTTGTCTTTGCTTTGTCACTAAGTTGTCACAAAGGTGTTGGTGGCAGTGAGAATATCCTGCCCTGGGCTTGTGTCTCATGTCTGGAATAGGGAGAGCACTGATAGTTCCTGACATCCTGGTTCAAAGAGAGAGAGAGAGAGAGAAAGAGAGAGAGAGAGAGAGAGAGAGAGTGTGTGTGTGCGAGCATACGCATATACATATGTGGATGTCCACAAAGATGGAGAGATACCGGGAGACAGAGGATGAAGCCGGGAGCCTTGCTGTGGCCAGGCCCAGAGCTTGGTGCGGGTTGAGAAACTCACTTTGGAAGATAAGAAGACGCTCAGTCCCTTACTTACTTAGAGACTTGTCTTCCCCCGTCCAAGAATGTTTTCTTTACGGTCGCACTCCTCCCTGACACACTGTTGCTTAATTGGGTTTGGGCCCAGATGTGGATGCCCTGTACTGACGTGTGCTGGCTGAGTGGGGAACGTCTGGGGGTGTCTGCATCCGGATGTGTGCAGGTGTGTGCACTTGCCCTGTGGACGGGAGGGCAGGTGTTTCTGTGGGTCCCCAGGGGGGTACAAGCCTGTGGACACTTGCCAGACAGGCTCCAGTGACAAGTTGCAAATGTTTGATGTTAAGTCTTCAAAGGCCCCACTGTTACACTTTTGTATAAACAGATTCTAATTTTCTCTACTTATCATCTTCCCTGTTTTCTAATGGTTTTATGAGTAAAACCCTTCCTATTAATTTTTGGTCACCCTTTTTTTCATTCATTAGTTTTACTTATGTTGTGCTGTATCCACTAATACTACAGGATACTTCACGAGTTCTTTAATGAACGTATTTAACACTAACCAAGTAAATATATGGATACCTTCTTTGTTAAAAATTGGGGGTACATAAATGAGATCATAACATACATATTGTCCTATGACTTAGTTTTCCACTTAATATTACATTTTGGACAACGTTCCAGAATAATACATGGAGATTTAACTCATAAATTAGCCCCAAGAGATACATAGCATTTATTAGTATAGACACCCCACAATTTACCCAATCCCGTGTTGCTAGACCCTTACGTGATTTCCAATTTTTCCACACCTGTGAAACTATTTCTGCAGCTCAGATTCCTAGAAGCAGAATTGCAGGGCAAGTGATTGCACGTTCAAACTAGTAATAGGTATTGTCAAACCATCCTCAAAGTAGCTGAACTAACATACACCTCACAGTCGTGCATAAAAAAGCTGATTTCTCTTTAGGGAAACAATCTTTTTTTTTTTTTTATTTTCGATTCTCGGGCCTACTCACTGCTGTGGCCTCTCCCGTTGCGGAGCACAGGCTCCGGACGCGCAGGCTCAGCGGCCATGGCTCACGGGCCCAGCCGCTCCGCGGCATGTGGGATCTTCCCGGACCGGGGCACGAACCCATGTCCCCTGCATTAGCAGGCGGACTCTCAACCACTGCGCCACCAGGGAAGCCCAGGAAACAATCTTTTAATTGTGTCCAATGTAATGGATGAAAAGTATCTGGTTCTTGCTTGGATACATCCTTTCCCTGGTGGTGGGTGAAGCTGTGTGTCTTCCATATGTTTAATGGCCATTTGGATTCCATGTATGACGTGCATGGAAATGTCCTTTTTCCATTTCTTGATGGGTTCATTGTATTTATGTATTAATTTTAGGAGTGCTTCATTTATTATGTATAGCAACCATTTATTTATATACGTTGAAAATATATTCTTCCATATTATCATTTGTCTTTTTTATCTGACATGTTTAAGATATCTTGCATTGTATGCAAACGTGCTCATTGCTCTTAAGTCAAATCTGTCATTATTTTTTATTTCATGCTTTCTGGATTCGGCGTCTTATTCAACCGCTAAGAAATATTTTTAATGCTTTTATCATTTTAGTTTTGACTTTTAAATCTTTAATCCATCTAGAATTTGGAGAGGTGGGTAATATGTAAAGTAGTCATCTAACTTTTAAAAAAAGATCAGCTGATTGTCTCAATATCATTAAATATGAGTATGCAACACGTGCTTTCCTCTGTGATTTGAAATTCCATTATTCCTTCCCAACTTCCTACTTGGTTATTTTCCTTAAATAACCATCTGTCTACTATTACACTCATTATTTTTCTAGCTAATAGAGCAAGTCCCTCATGTTTGATTTGTTGTAATCTAGAATCAGTTTGTTAAGCCAATCGAAAATCCTTTTGGAGTCTTAATTTACTCTTAATTTACTCTTAATCTAAACTAAGGGAAGGATTGACCCCTTGACCCCAAAATAGTGGTCATGACAACAGCAGGCAGCCTTCTCCTTTTCGTCCCTTTAACTGGGAGGGCACTAACATTTCCCTTTGACTCTGATATTGCCCCAGGTTTCTAGTACATACCCAGAAATGCCAATGTTCCCTTCAATTCCTCATTTGCCAAGGTTTATTTCTTTGTTTAATCAGGAATGGCTTTTGTATTACCAAAAATTTAGGAGCAACTGTCAAGATAAACTTATCCTTTTTCTCCTTTTAATCTGTTGATCTATTTCTTTTAATCATGTATAGAGTTGATGCATTCTTAAAGTCTTTGTCAGATTGTCCTATGAAATTGTTTTTGTCTGGAGTGAATTTGTGCTTTGATTTTTATTTTCCTTTTCCAGTTTTTACTTTTATCATTAAATTTCTTCATGAGTTTGGGAATTTTTGTGTACATGTTTATTTTATTTGGAGTGAGAAAGCTTTTGGCTTTTCTCACCTCTTTCTCCCTCTCCCTCCTCCTCCTTTGCCCCTCCCTGTCATCCTCTTGCTCCCATGTTTACCCCTCACTCTTGTGATTTTTAACCCTTACATTTTAAACACACATATTTAACTTATATTTTCCGTCAGCATTTGGGCTTACTTAGAATATATACGCTCCTCCAGAACCAGACAAGATCCTTAACAAGTTTTCAGTTCTCCTCTTCTTTTCACCCCTAACCTCACAGCCAGCTGCCATGTTAAAATCATCTTAGTTTTACTTCAATATTGTTACCATATTTATTTCTTTTCACTTTATACAGTAACTATTCTTATTTACTTAACTATAAGTCTTATTGGTTCCTTCTCTCAACACTGGTTCCAGTATCACATGCTCTCTTTCTTTCCTGGACCTTTTATATTTTCTGAAATCCACACTGGACTCATTTTCTTAGAAAACATCTGAAAAGTTTCATTGTCCTTACATTTCCAAAATGTTGTGGGTTTTTGCCCTTGAACTTCAAAATAAGCTTGACTTTTTAAGATTCTAGGTTCAAACATATTTTCCTCTCAGTATTTTCAAGACATTACTATCTATTTAGAGTTCCAGGTCACCTGTGACAGAATCTTGCCAACCTGATCTTTTTTCATTGAAAATAACTCATTTGCTCGTCTTTTTCCTTCTGGAAGCTTCTAGGATTACCCTTTTACTCTTTGATGACAGAAAGCTCATTAGCATGTGACTGAGTTTGGTGCTATTAAAAAAAATGAATCTTGCTTTTCACTTAGTGGATTATCGTCTCCTTTAAAGCCCTGTGAATTTTTCTTCTGTTTCCAAGTGTATCTCTTTGGTTGCACGTGGAAATCCCCAAATAACAGTGGCATAATAATATAGAAGTTTATTTTTTCCCTCACATAGAAGATGTTCAGAAGTAGGCAGTCTCAGACTGGTATGGCTGTTTCACAGTGAGAAGAGGGATTGAGGTTCCTCTTTTTCTGTTGCATATGACCTCCACTCTCAAGATAACCTTATAATCCAAAATGGCTGCTGGAGCTCCAGCCATCACTTCCAAATTGCAGACTGGAGGAAAGGAAAAAAGCAGGAGGACAAAAATGGATTCCTCTTACCTGAGCCAAGTTCCTTTAAGCAGCCTTTCTCGGAAGGCACACCCAATGATTCCACTCACATCTTCTTGAACAACATTTTGTCACATGACCACACTTAGCAATAGAAGAGTGTAGGAAATATAATCTTTTATTCTGTGCAGCAATAAACCTAGCTAAAATCTGAGCTTCTGTTACCAAGGAGGAAAGGGACAGCTAGGTAGCTGCCACTGTCTGCCATACCTGCCCTCAATTCTCTCTGTCTTCTGCTTCTAGATGTTGGAACTCCTGGATTTCTTTTCTAGGTCTCAACTTTTCTCTAAGACTTTCCATCTCCTTGCTTATTTGCTGTCTTCAATAACTACTTTTGTAACATGACGGTTTATAGTGTTAATTCTGTGATTTAGCCCATTATTGAGTTGTGGTGCTTGTTTCTTTGTTTGTTCATTTGTTTTTTATGGCTCTCATTACCTTCAGATTCCAAGAACTCTGTTTGTTCTTTGCATAGCAGTCTGTTCTTAAATGCCTGTGATTTCTCAAATTTCCCTGAGGATGTTAATTAAGATGTTTTAAAGTTTTGTGTTGTCTTTGCTGTATCTGTGCATGTCTGTAGAATGTCTACTGGGTCAGTATACGTCAGAATAGACACATATGATACCAATAATTGGGAAATACAACCACTATTGGCATAGTGGTTAAGAACATAAACTTTAAAGCCAACCTGCTGTGGGTTTCGACGTCAGCCTGTTCCTTACTAGCTGTATGATCATGGACCCTATACCGATTTCCTCAACTACAAAGTGGAGATTTTAACCTACACGTTGATGTATTAACATCTGTAAAGCCCTTAGTACAGTGCCTGGCTAATGGTAAGCACTATAACTGTTAGCCACTAATATGTATTCGCTGCATGTATGTGTCTTTTAGACTTGTGTCCTTTGATGTCATTAATTTGCTTGAACTATTTACAGTGTAAGGGCAGTCACCTGTTCTCCATACTTCTAACACATTTATTTTGCAATTTGTCCTCTGCTTTATGGTTCAGTTATTTGTATAAAATACAGAAGAGTTCACTTTTATGCACTTCTGTCAGCCTCTGTCTCTCTGATTTCTTCTAGCGCTTTGAAGCTTAAATAGTTCAAAGATTCACTTCTATGGTTTGCAAGTTTCATATGATGTAACCACATACATTTCATTGACCTGATATGTGGAGAATGGTGTGAGGTAGGGATTTAGGCTGATATGTTTTATGTTGTTATTCAATTGTCTCAACACTTTTTATTATTCCATCACTTCACACTGATTTGTGGTTGCTTCTTCATCACAGAGTACATTCTCTGGTGAAATAGAGTTTGTCTGGTCAGTGCGTCCATTGATTTATCATGTGTGTGTGTGTGTGTGTGTGTGTGTGTGTGTGTGTGAAAACACATTTCTTTACTTAGACCTTTGCAGTAGATTTTGCCATTAGGTGGAGACTCCTTATTTTTATTGAAGTACAGTTGATTTACAATATTTTGTAGGCTTCAGGTATAGAGCAAAGTGATTTGGGGCACATGTATATATCTATTTTTTTTTTACTTTTGATTCTTTTCCATTATAGTTTATTACAAGATATTGAATATAGTTCCCTGTGCTCTACAGTAAATCCTTGTTGTTTATCTATTTTATATATGGTAGTGTATATCTGTTAATCCCATACTCCCAGTTTATCCCTCCCCCACTTGCCCTTTGGTAACCATAAGTTTGTTTTCTATGAGATTCCTTATTTTAAAAAATCTCATTAACTGTCCTCACATATATATATTTTTTCTTCTGAGTTCCCACAAAAAAAAAAAATCTTGTTAATTTTTGATTAGAACTGTGTTAAACCTATAACTGACTTTCAGATGAATTGACCTCTTTACACGTGCAGTATTTACATTTGTGCTAAGACCCAAAGAGAAGCTCTGAGTTTTTAGGCAAGTTACAGGTAGGCAGAGCAAGTTGCCCCAGCTCACACAGACTCTCCCAAGCTGGCCATGGCATTGCCCCCTGCAGGATCTGAAGTGGACAATACTGTCCCTCAGCTCCAGACAAACCCACGCTTCCTTCCTGAGCATTTCCTGGACTAACCACCCTGTAAACATCATTGAGTTTGGTTCTCCTCATGACCACCATGTGAGATACGTTGGGTTGTGCTGATGTTACAGATGCAGAGAGCAAGGTTCAGGGAGCACTGGTGAGTCAGCCAGTGCACAGGAGGGGCACAGCCTGTGCTGAAAGTCAGTTTGACTGAGCCCAGGGCCGTGCTTTTCCCAGCAAGACAGCTTCTGGGGTGCATGTGTGCATGAGTGAAGTTTTAGACAATCTTATGGGCAGAAAAGGAGTCACAGTCCTCTCTGTTCTACTCTCCTGGTACTTCCCAGGGCTGGATGAAATGAAAAAAGGAGATCCCCAGGCTTCTGCGGAGAAAAGGGAACTGGTGTTTCAGGGGGTGGTGTGGGAGGAATGAGGTAAATGGAAAAGGGCAGGGAGAGTCCCAGGCCCCTGCGTGTGTGTGTGAGTGTGCATGTGCTCACATCCAGAGGACCACACTCCCAACACCCAGCGACTCCCCCAGGCAGATGTGGGTCAGTACCAGGCGGACCTGGGGACAAATCAAACACCAGGCCTCCCTCTTAGATTTTTCTCAACTCCGGTGCACTGGGTACGCCATGTGCGATCCAACGGGAACCCACATCTTCAGAGGCCATTAAGTGTATCTCCCTCACGGTCACGTCCCAGGCACTGAGGCTGAGGAGAAGGGACTGTCCCAGGTGCCAGGCTGAGGCAGCAGTGGGAGCTGGAGCCCAGGCATCAGAGCCACTCCTGGGTCCGCCCCACCACGTGGGCCGAGTCCCAAGGGCTGACGCTTCCTTCCGCAGGCCTAGAAGAGGCAGGGTCCTGGAGAGAGGAGCCCCAAGAGGCGAGGACATGGGTCTGTCCTAGCCCCCAGCTGGGCAGGAACACAAGATTCTAGAACAATGAGGAGTCCAGACCCTACCCAGACCTGGACCCACCTGAGCCAGCCACCTGCTCTTCCAGAGCTGACTCCAGAGATGGCGCTGCCCCGGGGGCTGCTCCCCCTGGCCCTGCTGCTGCTCTGCTGGGGGCCCTGCATGGCAGGGGCCCAAGGTGAGCCCGATCGCTCCCTCCGCCTCTCCCTCCGCCTTCTCACTGCTGCGCCCCATCCCTGAGGAAGCTCCAGACCCTACGCCCCCAGTCTTCCCTCCCTTCCTTCCTTCCCCCCGCACCCCCTGTTATTTCTTTTCTCTCCTGGTCATCCCTGGAGTCCCCTCTTCCCTCCTCCCGCGTTCCCGCTCATTCTTCTCTGGCCTCCTGTGAAGGTCTCTCTGGTTGTGTGGCTTCTCTGCCTACATTTCTCACTGCGGCATCTGAGGCCTCTGACCTCCTGGCTGGCCATTCCAGTCTTTTCTCTGACCCTCCTTCGCCCCCAGACATCGGCACCTAGACGGCCTCAACCAATTCCCACCACGGCACCTTTGCTCCTGGGGACCCTCAGCCTGGGGGTCTCTCCTCCTGCCCGGAGGCCCTGCTGAGATGCTCCCCGGGCTCTTCAGGCCCATGAACCCCCCTCCCCAAGGGTTCACTGAGAGCTTGGCTCCCCTGATAACCCTGGAGACCACGCTCCCTTTCCCAGCAGCTGACCACGAGAGCAGGGTGGGGACGTCCCAGAGTAAGGCCCTGCCACACTGCCCCTTAGGGGTGGGTTTGTGCCTCTGCTCCCAGGCCGCAGCACCCAGGGGCCCAGGGGCAGGGCATGTGCCTGAGGCATGTCCCCACCCTGGGTGGGAGGGACCCTGTTCCAGGAGCAGGGCAAGGTGGGGGCTCAGGACATATACTGTGAATCAACTAGACTATGTGTTTCCGTGCAGACAGGAGGGTCCGCGGCTGGGACCCTCACAGCTGCAGAGGCCCCAGCCCCACCCAGGGCTCCTGGGGACCTCTGTCTGGCCTCCAGGAGCCTCTACGGGACTCTGGGAGACTCCTCCCCAGTGCCACACACCAGGAGGGGCTGGGAGGGGCGGTGACAAGGGACATCTGGAGGGGAGAGGTGTGACCCCCTTTCTGCCTCCCCCTGTCAGGGACCTTCCCCCTGCAGACCCTGCGCTGCCATAACGACTACACCAGCCGCATCGTCTGCAGGTGGGCAGACACCCAGGACGCCCAGCGGCTGGTCAACGTGACCCTCCACCGCAGGCTGAACAGGCGAGTGAGGCCGGGCCTGGGGCCGGAGGGCAGGAAGGGCCTCTGCTGTGGGGACTGTGCCGGGGTCAGGGCTGGACGGGGGTCGGGGCGGGGAGGCCCCTGCCCAGGAGCTGCTGCCCCATCAGGCGGCCTGCCACGCCTACGGGCTGGTGTCTGACGTCAGGTTTGGGGGAAGACCCTCCTGTGTTAATATCGTTATGATGGTGATGATAATCTTCTCTTGTTTTGTCACGATTGAACAAGATCACCAGACAGAAATTGATCTCGGTTCATCCTCCCTGTGAGGCGGGCAGGGATATGATGCCCAATTCACAGATGAGGAAACCGAGGCCGTGGAGGTGAGGTCCCTCTCCCAGGCCACACGGTGGGGAAGTGGCCTGAGTGGGACCAGGGTCCTGCGTCCAGCCTGCATGGCTGGGCTCCACGTGCCCCCCGGGCCCTGCCACCTCCAGAGTGGCGGTTTCTCCTCTCTCCTCACAGCATCTCCCGGGCCTAACTCATTTGGGAAGGTGCTCCCATCATTCTGGGATTTGGTGAGAGTCTGACTCACCATAATAGAAATGAAAGAGCTGGCATCACAGGGTCTGGGGTGTGCCCTGGAGGCCGTCCCTGGGAAGGAGCCGCTCCCACCCCACAGCGTCACTGCCCGTCCGTTCTCTCTCCTGCCCTCCCAGGAGCCTCAGTCTTCCTTGTCCGCTGTCCTCAGCCCCCACCCCATCTCCCACCCTTAGCTGTGACCCACTTCCTTCTGCTCGGGGACAACAGATCCTCCCACCCCGACACCTAGCCCCCCACCTCACACGTCTGCCGCCTTCCTGGCCCCGCCCTGCAGGATCTGCCTTGTCCCAGGGCTGCCTGAGGCTGCAGCCGGGGTCCCACCTGGTCTTGCTGCTCAAGGACATCGCTGCCACCACAGTCCCCACTGTTTTGTTTTTCAGTCGCCTTTCCCTCCTTTCCTTCTCCACCACAGCATTCAATCCATCAGCAAATGCTGTCAACTTTATCTTCAAATAGAATGTGAATCTGGCTAACGCCATGGTTCCAAACACTTCCTATCACTGAGGTAGTCCAAAAGCCTCCTAACTGGTCCCTCCCCTTCCAATATTGCCACCCCCTGCGACCCAATGTATCCCCAGCCCAGGAGCCAGAGGAATCCTTTCAAAGCATGCCAAAATGTCACTCCTTTGCTCATAACTCTGAATTTTCCCCAGTTCCAGTGAAATCAAAATAATCATATTTCCTTAAATTCCTTTTGAGCACTGGCCTCCCATCACCTCCCACAACTAGGCTTCTAGACCTCCCACCCTTACATCTCTACTCTGTGCACACTGGTTAACTGCCTAGTTATACAGCGCTCCAAACCTGTGCCTACCCCAGGGCCTTTGCACTTGCTGTTCCCTTTCACTGAAATCCCCTTTCCCCGAAATCCCCTTTCAGAATCCGCATGGAGTCCTCTCTCATCTCCTTCAAGTTTCTGCTCAGATGTCACCTTTTCTAAGAGACCTTTCCTGCCTCCCTTATTTCAAATTGTGTCCCCAACCCAGCCCTTCTGGCCTCTTCATACCTCTTTCCTTCTTGACTTGTCTATGCACAGTGTTCTCCATTTGACACACGACCTAGTTTCTTCCGTTGTTTCATGTGTGTCTCCCTCTATTAGGATGTCAGCTCTGTTGACAGGGATTTGTGTGTGTTTTGTTCCCCGCCAGGCCCCCTGATCCTAAACAAAGCCTGACACATGGGAACCACTCAATAATATTTGTGAATGAGTGATTCTTCTTCTCTCTGGGCTAACCTGCATCCTCTCCTGACAGGGGCCTTCCGCAGCCAGTGTCCTGCGATCTCAGTGATGGCATGCCCTGGTTCAATGGCCATTGTCCCGGCTGTGTGCCCAGAATGTGTGTCATTCCCTACGAAGTTTTTGTCATTGCTGACCATGACTACTTCTCATTCCGACCAGACCAGCCTCTGGGTGCCCAGCTCACCGTTACTCTGAGTCAGCATGGTGAGGCCTGGGGGCCCTGGCCAAGGGTGGTCCCCTGTGTGGACAGGGGTGTCCAGGCTGCAAAAGATGGGCCAGGGAGGGAGATCCTTCAAGGGGTGTAGACAGCGGCTTGAGTTGGGTTTGGTTCTTGGGGGAAGAGGATACAGTCTCCTTAGATGGAGGCATTGGGTCAGGTTCAAGGTGAGGAGCCCCAGCCTAAGGTACCCACCCCTCCCAGATGCTCCAGCACCTGCCACGTTATTGCCTTCCAGACCTGAGGCTTCCCGTCTAGAAGAACAGTCCTTCCTAGTCAGATACAAACTTTCTTCTTTCACCGATTTGGTCTCATGGAACGTCTGTGACAGCCCATTTAATAGATGAGGCATTTGAGACCCAGAGCAACTACGTAACTTTTCCAAAGTGCCACAATGAACCATGACGATAGTGATGGGCCGGACTTGCCGGGTGCTCTCTGCATGTTGGAGATGAAGGTCATCCCCTTACTGCCCTCGCCGCGCGGCCCCCAGTGTGTGCGCTGCGTGTCCACAGAGCCTAAGAAAGTCAATGGTCTTGGGTGGGAGTCGATGATCATTTTATATGAATAGTCGGGCTTCATTTAACTGTACCTCAGACAGAAATACAACCAGCACTTTCATTACATTAATTCAATTATATTTGTGCTTAGAATGATTCTGAAATAAACATGGGGTCATTTTTAAAAGTTAGTATTGGGCTTCCCTGGTGGCGCAGTGGTTGAGAGTCCGCCTGCCGATGCAGGGGACACGGGTTCGTGCCCCGGTCCGGGAAGATCCCACATGCCGCGGAGCGGCTGGGCCCGTGAGCCATGGCCGCTGTGATGAAACAGGCTGAGAGAGCAGGAATTTGCCCAAGGTTAGGTACTCAGATGCTAGTGTCTGAATTTATTGTCCTGGATCCCAAACCCTGGGCCACCTGCTGCTCCTTGCAAGTGTCGGATGGGGAAGGGGCTCCAGGCTTTGCTTCCCGCCTCTGTTCATCACAGCAGCACAGAGCTGTTGCCTGGAGGAGGGGATGAGTTAGGCTGTGATGAATTCACTCCAAACAATGTCTCAAAACATGTGTCTGATGGATGAGAAGGAGTCCCGTCCCGGTGGAGCTCAGAGCGTACAGGGCGGGACACACCAGATGTTGTCGGGTGTGATCACTTACTGAAGGCGGGTGCGTGCCACGTGCCGAGGGGCAGTGGACAAGGGGCCCCTGGGAGGTCAGGACAGGCTTCCCCAAGGACGGAGCTTTGCAGGGAGATCTGAAGGGTGGGAGGGAGGAGAGTGGGAAGAGCATCCTTGGCAGAGCAAGGAGTGTGTGCAAAGGCTGGGCGACTCGGGAGGATGAGGCAGGTTAGGAAAACCGCAAGTAATTGTGTCTCAGAAGCATCAACTTCGAGAGGACTGGGCAGTGGTAAGGAGGGGGGCAGGGAAGGCAGGGGCCTGACCTGGACAGGCTTCTGTGCTCTGCAAAGGAGTTGTTTAGGGGTCAACATCTAGACGATAGAGAGCCACTGAAAGGGCATGTCATGATCAGATGTGGGTGTGATGATGTCAGAGGTGGGTGATGTACAGTGTAGATGGCAGGCGACAGGAGGTGGTGGGAGGACGGAGAACAGAATGTGACCTAAGGTACTCATCCCAGAGAGAAATGATAGGGATTCAACTGCCGTACGGCCAAGGGATGGGAAATTGGAGGGATACAAATCTAAATTAGGATATACAAGCAATTCATTCATTAATCTGCTCTTCAATAGAACACTTGCACATACAGGAAAGCAGTGAACAAGCCATCAGTGTCCCTGGCCCTGTGAAGCTTAGGAGTGATGACAGGTGTCATGGTTGAGATGGGGACCACTTAGAAATGGCGAGGGCAGTGTGGCATTTGCCTGCCGGAGCATATGTTGAGTGGGAAGTTCAGTTTTAGCCCAAACCATTTAGGCAATGAATCAGGGAGGCCTTGAGGTGCTGGGGAACGGAGAGATGTGCATCTGATCTGCTCTGAGGTTACACATGTAGGGATCGGAATATTTCACTTCCTCTGTCACCTCCACCTGTGAAATGAGCTCATGGACTACATCCCTCAGGTTGGATGAATAGGTTTTCCATTGGTTTCCCAGTCTGTTCAGTTGGGAGCAGCTTCCTACGGCTCCAGGCTGACAAGGAGTCCCACTGCTTGACAGGCTCAGGGGCTAGGAGTGCATGATTGATTAGTGATGCCTGCTGGGGCTGGGGCTGGGGCAGCGGTGCTCTGGATCTGCCATTCTGGGCTGAAAATTTTCTGAGGCTCCAGCTCTGACACGCTCTATCATGCCCTGTCCCCTGTCCGGCATAGAATATTGACATCTCGTTTGTCCCTTACGGAATTTTTTGTGTTGGAAAGTCATCTCTCAGCATTCAGATATAGAAGCTTCAGGAAGTCTGCAGCCATGCCATTCATGGATGACTCTGCTCACCCAACCCTGTAGGTCCCAGCAGGTGTCTGCCTGCTGTTGGTGATGGAATGATTTCTTGAAAAGTCTCTGAAGGTGGACCTACATGTACTCATTCATTTATTCCTTCGTTGATTCATCCACTTTGTCCCCATATGCAATGAACCACTCGTCTCAGGCCCTGGGGAGAGGCAAGGGGGTCAGGACCCCACCCCTGACATCCACAAGCTCCTGGACTACTTGAGGGGACAGATGTGGAAGCATCTGTATCCTCCAGGGCTATAAGGATCATACAAAGGGCTATGGTGGGGCAGGAAAAGGAGCAAGGGATTCTGCTGGGGGAGGGGTCCAAGAATGTTCTAGAGGAGGAGACATGTCTGTTGGGCACTGAGAAGTGCAGGATGACACTGGACACTGAAATAAGAAAGTGTGGACAGGAGAGGGAGTAACATGAGCCACAGCGTCCTCTGCTGGGAAGGAGGCCACACACACCTCCTCATGGGCAGTGGGGACAGGAGGAAGGTCCACTTGGAGTGACTGGCAGCCCTTTGCATGGAGCTTATGTTCTGGGCGCCCAGCAATCGGCACATCTTCATTCACATGCACATTGGATCCTCACAGTTCAGCAGATGAAGGTCTGAGGCCCACAGAGGTGAGGGGTCTCTCCGAGGTCGCTCAGTCCGTGGCAGCAGTGCTTGGCCTGGAACCCAGGTCTGTCCACACATGGGCCATGCAGGCCCTGAACCTCCCACACAGTCATCCAGCCCCTTAGGGACGCTTTCCTTCCTCTCTCTCCAGTGCAGCCCCCCGCACCCAGGGACCTCAACATCAGTGTTGCCGGGGACAGTGTCCTGCTGTCCTGGAGTGTGGCCCATGGGGGTTCCCAGAGCCACTGGCTGTCCAGCCTGGAGTTTGAGGTGGTCTACAGGCGGCTTCAGGACTCCTGGGAGGTAGGGACCCCACCAGCTGTGCCCTGCGCCCACGGGGACCTGGCCCAGCCGTTCCTGCTCCAGCAACCCCTCTCTCCCCCAGGACGCCCCCACCATCTACTCCAGCGCCTCCCGGGCCATCCTGGGGCCAGAGCACCTCATGCCCAGCAGCACCTATGTGGCCCGAGTGCGCACCAGGCTGGCCCCGGGCTCGGGGCTCTCGGGACGGCCCAGCCAGTGGAGCACAGAGGTTCGCTGGGCCTCCCCGCCAGGTAACAGAGTCGGAATGGGACACTGCCCCCCTATGGGGAGGGCAGCTCATTACAGCTCCTGGACAGAAGGCGTCCAGGGGTCCGCCCCATGGGAACCACAGAGGCTCTGAGCCATGTGTTCACAGTGACTTCCCTGGCCCACCCCGTCCCTCCTGTGACTCTGCAGAGGCAGTGGCTGCATCTTACTCACTTCTGGGCCCCAGTTTGTTGCCCACTTTCTGTGGAGGAACAATTACAATTTAATCACAAAGGCATATGAGCATCTGTGTTTTCGTGAGAGCTGCACCTTACACAGACATACCAACGTGATTGCGTTAAATTCCCAAACCCTGAGGCTGACACGCCCTCCCAGCTTTGCACAGGGGAGTGTGAAGGCTCACAGAATTCACTCTCTGACCTGTGTTTACACAGCTGGCCCTTTGGGCTGAGTTCAACCCCCTGGTCTTTTTGGCCCCAATGCCCATAATCTCTGTGATGAGCCTCATGGTGGGCCCACTGAGGGCTAGGGAATGAATGAATGAGGACTGAATGAGGGACTGTCTCCCTCCCAGGTAATGAGTCCCAGCCCCAGAACCTCCAGTGCTTCTTCGACGGGGCTGCCCTGCTCCGCTGCTCCTGGGAAGTGAGGTCCGAGGTGACCAGCTCGGTCTTCTTCACCCTCTTCTACAAGTCCGGCCCCAGTGCAAGGTGAGTGTCCCCTGCCTCTGTCCCCTCTGCTCCTCTAGGCCTAACCATCTCCTGGCCTCCTCCTGCCCCTGGAGGCCCAGCAGAAGCCACAGTTCATCCGGAGGTCTCATCCCTCATGTGGCCCTGCCTCTCCCTGCCTCCCCTTTGCCGTGATCCTCAGGGAGGAAGAATGTTCCCCAGTGCAGACGGAGGAGACCAGCAGCCCTTACGTCCGGCACTGCTGCCAGATTCCTGTGCCTGACCCCAGGAACCACAGCCAGTACATTGTCTCTGTTCGACCGAAAGCGGAAGAGAAACTTATAAAGAGCTCAGATAACAGTGAGTTTGCCCCCAGCCTTCTGCACGGAGAGTCTTGTGACAGCACTGTTTCCTTTGTAACCCGTATAAACTCAGGGTTCCCCAGGGCCCAGTCTTCATGTTTGTCACTTTCAGTGAAAAGTCCAGGGAGCAAATTGAACAAACATGATTCCCATGGGTCCTGGAAGTTCTCAAGTGGCAATAATGCAACAGTGACGATGGTCAATAACATGAAGGAAGATGCAATTGATCTTCTCAAGAATATCAATATTAAAACCTTGACCTCATTCTTTTAACTCTATTTTCCCTTCCAGCTTTGCAGCTGCTCTGAAGTTCCTACTGTTGCCCGTGGCCTCTTGGTCGTCCCACCAAATTTTCCCTTTCTTTCCCTGTTTGATTTTTCTCTTTCAGGTTTCCAAAGTCCTCCCCTGATGGATATTTTCAGTCTTCAAGATAATTGATCTATGATTTACTTCTTCATAGAGCAAATGGACTGGGGACTAGCGCGTATGCAAATGGACTGTAATTCCTTACAGGTTAATTTTCCTGATTCCTGGTACATAGCAAGGACCTTATGCAAAGGAATCTCCTGCATTGCTTCACGATGATCAAGTTCTTCTGCCCAGTCTTTAGTGTGTGTCGGAGACAAGCAGCCAGTCTGTCCTAGTCACCTGGGTTTGAACCCACTACTTCCTCTTTGGGATCCTCCAGGTTGCAGTCTTTGTCTCTACCACTTGTTAGCTGCTTGTCCTTAGCAAGTTACCTGATCATTCTGGGGCTCAGTTCTCTGCCCGAGAAGTGGACAAATTGTGTATTTACTACATAGGGCTGCTGTGAGAATTGAGAGAAATAATTCATGTAGATTAAGCATTCATAATAATGCTTAGGACACTGTCAATACTGTAGATTAGAAAAAATTCACAGTAACTTTATTTCTACTTAAATACTAGGGGTAACCCATACTGTTGGTCACTTCACTACAAAACAAGTGTATCTCAGCATCTCCCAAGTGAAGGGTGGCTCAGGTCAAAATAGATGAGATGGTGAAGTGGGGCTGCAAAGACTCTGAGATGGTGAAACCTGGGGTCCTGGGTCAGTGGAGACAGCACCTGTGACCAGCATGGAACACAAGGGATATTCCACTGGAGGAATGTTAGAAATGATGTTCTCTAAAAGTTTCCCTCCCTCCAGTCCAGATGGCTTCTCCAACCCTCAACTTGACCAAGGGCAGAGACGGCTACATCCTGCACTGGAAAGAAGGAAAAATGAACTATGAACACATAGCTTGCATCTTCCAGGTCCAGTACAAGAAAGAAGAAGCCTCATGGGAGGTGAGGGCCTGTGCCCGAGGAGTGGCCCGAATGGGGGAAGGGGGAAACGAGAAAGACCAGGGAGAGTGCCACCTGCCAGGTTCCTGGCTCCCAGCAGGTGCCCAGTCAGAAGGAGCCACTGGGAGTTGGTGGTCGTGCCCCTGTGCAGTCAGCAGGTCATTGTCCCTTCCCTTGGTGAAGGAACTGAGACTCACAGAGCTGATGTGAACTTGACCAAAATGAACGCGTGACCCTGAATCGCAAAGGAGCTGTAGACTTCAGGACGAGAGACAGGTGGAGGAAGGGTTTTCAAAAGTCATAAAGGGGGCATTTCTTCACGAGAATCTCATCCAGAATGCAAATGTGCAGCTGCTAAGAGGAGAGCTGCTCCCTGCAAGGTGCGCGGGGCTCCAGCCTGGGACTCAGTGTCTGGGCCCCACCCCCTGGTATCCATCAGGGCCTGTGGGCAGAGCCTGGGGCTCCACAGAGGCCAGTTCAGAAACCTCGGAGCCAGCCCCAGACCTTCAGGCTGGAAATGGGGAAACTGAGGCCAGAAGGGGGTGTGTCAGTGGTGGAGCAGGAAGTGGTCCCTGGGCTCCTGAACATCTGTCTAAGGGTCCAGAGTCCAGTCATCGTGCAGTGCACCCCTGGGAAGGCCATAATTAGGGTCCAGGCTGTCCCAGGAGGAGCTGGGAGGCTGAGTGGGGACATGGTGACTGACTCCTCAGGGTTTCTGGGCCTCGGTGTCGTCATATGTCACGGGGTGCATTGCAATAGGTGCTGTCCCCCTGTGGGCACTGGAGTATGGTCCTCCGTGGTGAGAGTGATGCTGCCTCAGATCTGATGCGACTACAAGCTGGGGACTGATGGGTAGCAGAAAATCTGGGGTGTTGAGGCGGGAGGGCTTCATAGCTGTGCCCACGTGCACCAGACCTCAGCACACCTGCTCACACACCTGCACCCACAGGAGACCAAGACAGAGGACTTCCAGAACGCCCACAGCATGTGCCTGCCACCTCTGGAGCCTGCCACCAGGTACCAGGCCAGAGTGAGAGTCAAACCTGACCCCCGAGGCTACAACGGGATCTGGAGCGAGTGGAGTGAGGAGAGCTCCTGGGACACTGAGTGGGGTATGTCCTCCCGGCCCCCACTCACCCCTCCAGGCACAGCCCCACTGGACAGAGGACGGGGATGATAGGGGCATGAGATGTAGCCCCACCCCAGGCTAGCATCCTTCCCTGCCAGGTGTCATTAGGGATGAGAAAGTGACACCTGGTGTGCAACACGGACTGCAGGTGAGGTCTCGAGAGGGCAGAGGAGAGCACGTCTCACCAACAGGTCTCCCTAAGCCTGGACCTTAGCCCTCTGTTAATATGGCCCATGCTTCCCATGCTTCCATTAGCTTTTGTGGCAGCTACTACCCAGGGACCACTCAGCCTGAGTTTTCTGTTACCATAAAGAGCTACAGACTGGGGCCTGGGATTGGAAAGCTTTGGTCTGATTTCTCAACCTTCCCTCAATCTGCACTTGCTAACTTCATTTATCTGTCACCATCGCCATAGCGGCCACCAGGAGACAAGTACAGAACAAGGTCCGGGAGGTGATGGCAGAGAGAGGAAAAAGTGTTGGCAGCAAAAAAATTAAAAAAAAAAGTGTTGGCAGCAAGGTCCCCCAGCCAGCCATAGCAGGGAAAGAGCGCGAGGAAGAGGACCCCAACCAAGCAGAAAGAAGGGCTGGGCCCCTGGACCTAAGGGAAGGAGACCAGGGGAGTCCTGGAGGCGCCCAGCCTCTGAGGGGCTTGAGGCCAAGTGGAGAGTTGTGAGGGCCCCTGATGGGCCTTTGCACCTTCTTGTTCCTCCACCATCAACCCTTTCCGCGTCTCGGCCTCTCCAGGCCTCCCTGTTCTTGATGACCACCTTCTATGCTGCCTCCTTCAGGAAGTGCCCTATGATTGCCTCTGGCTGCAGTCACTGCCCACCTACAGCAACACCAGCTACTGGACAGGATCTAACCCTCTGTGTCCTGCCCGCAATCCAGCACTGTGGGTGGCTCAGACAAATGTCCTCTTCTTCTTAGTCTGTTTCTGGCCTCTTCTTCCCCTCTGCATGCCAAAGCGGCAACTTCGCCTCATCTCCTGAGCCCCCAGCCCTTTCCCTCCCCAAAATCTAATGCTCCTGTTTCCTCCTGGCTGCCTGGAAGTGCTGCCCACGTGGGTCCTGGCGCTCACCCTGGTCATCAGCACCTTGATCCTGCTCGTGTCCCTGCGCTTCTGTGGCATCTACGGGTACAGGTAAGGTGACTCCAAGATGGAGGAGGGCGCTACCCAGGGCCCCAGACGATGCCAGGGACCCCACAGCTGACTTTCTCTAGTCTCTGCTCTGCAACTCACACCCTGTGGGGCCTTGGTCAAAGCTGCCCGTTCCCTGGGCTTTACTTTCACCTCGGTACATGAGCACGAGGCAGCTGCCCTGAGGTCTTGGGCAGCGGTCACCTCCCTGCTGTCTTTCCAGGCTGAACCAGAAGTGGGAGGAGAAAATCCCCAACCCAAGCAAGAGCCACCTGTTCCAGGTAGGGGCTGGCTGTGCTCCTGCGCCCACGTCCCCACACCCGTGTCCTCCTCCCTTCCGGTGGGCCTTGAGTAGGGGTGGTATGTGGCCAGGCCAGGGGCTGGGAAGCTCTAAGAGCCGGGCCGGCCCCTGTAAGCCCAGCACTGCGATTCTCTGGGCCCCCCCGATGCACAGGGTACCCCGCCCGGGGGGACTCACGTGGAACAGCAGAGAGGGCTGGCGTGGGGATGCTAGGACCTGGGGGGCGCAAGGAGAGCCTTAGTCATATCGGGGGCAGGAGGGGTGGTGGGAAGCAGCGTGGCTTCCCCAGGACAGGGCAGCAGCGCTGAGCTCTGAAGGATAGAGGGTGGTGGCAGGTGGGAGAGGCCACTGCTGGCAGAAGGCGAGTGGAGGGTGGAGACAAGACTCCTTGGAGAGGGGACCTGAGGGGCGTGGGCGGTGAGTCTGGGGCGTAGCACGGGAGGCTGAGAGGACACCGGGGAGGGCGCCGGCACGTGGGGGGCGGGAGCCCTTTGGTCAGGCAGGTGGGGCCAGGACGGCCTTGGGAGGGTCTCACGGCCAGTGCGGAGGAGACTAGGGGTGAGCATGGAGACAGGGACAGCCCAGATGGGCGTCCTCGTGGGCACAGGCTGCCCGTCCTTGCTGCCCAGGGCCCCGGGCCAAGTCCCAGCCCCTCTCTGGCCTTGTGTTCCTGGGGTCAGGAGGGTGTGGTCGCTGCTGCCCATGCTGAGATGCCGCCACGTCTGGGGGCTCCTGAACCCTCGCCACCCTCAAGGCCCTCCCCCCACCTCACCTCCTGGGGTGCCCCCACCCCACAGGCACAAACGCCCTCTCTCCCCCCAGGACGGGCGCGCCGGGCTCCGGCTCCCACAGGGCACGCGCGCCGTCGGCAGCGGGAGCCACGCACACAGGGGGCTCTGGGGCGGCAGCTTCGCTCAGCCGGAGGGGTGAGTGTCAGCGCGGGATCCCTAGGAGGTGGGACGGTGGCTCCCTCCTGCACGTCGGGGCTCAGGGGAGGTGGCCTGGGACTGGGGCTCGATGGGAACAGGGCCCTGGAGGCTGACTGCTGTAAAGTGAGAGGGGTCCCGGCTGGACGGCGGGATAGGGAGGGTCGTGGCCAGAAGCCGGAGACTGGAGCAGATGACCTCCCTCGGCCCTGCTGCCCAGGGGGTCGCCACGCTGCCTTGGTCCCGCTGGGTGGCAGAGGATCTGCGAAACCTCATGGCCTCGGCAGCTGAGTGGCCGGCTCACCACTAAGCCTCAGGTGGGGCAGGTGAAGGCCGAGGGCATGGCCGAGCCCAGGCTGGGCGCTGACGCTGCCTGCTGGCAAGGAGAGGGAGGTGGGAGGGACCACAGCTGGCAGAGCGTGACCTTGAAGGAGAGCGCGGGGGCTGGAGGGGGACCCACAGGGAGGCTGGAGGGGCGCCCGGTCTCCTGTTCCCGGCCGGCTCCCTCACCTCGCCCTGCTCTGCGTTTCCCGTGAGCTCTGGGTGGAGCCCGGCCTCCATCCCACCCCCTGGTTCCCTGTGCGCGAGCTGAGGCGTCTGTCAAGGGTGGTGTCAGTGTCCCTGGCCTTGTTCTCCCCACAGGGCATCCCCTGTAGACTTCGGGCACAGTGAGGTGTCACCTCTCACCACAGAGGACCCTAAAAATGCCTGTGACTTGTCATCTGAGCCTGACATGACTCTGGTCACCTCGGACCTCCGCACGGAGCAGCCGCCCGGGCCCCCGCCAGAGCTGGCCACCCCCGCAAGCAGGCCTGAGAGCCAGGCTTCCGGCTTCGATTTCAATGGCCCCTACCTGGGGCCGCTTGACAGCCGCTCCCTGCCGGACATCATGGGCCAGCAGGGGCCCCTACGGACAGGCACGAGCAGGAAGCCGCAGCCCCCGGGGCCCCTGGAGTACCTGTGTCTGCCCACAGGGGGGCAGGTGCAGCTGGTCCCACTGGCCCAGGTGATGGGGCCGGGCAAAGCCAGGGATGCGGACCTGAGGTCCAGCCCAGGCACCGAAGGGAACCCTTCCCTGGAGCCAGGGGCAGGCCCTGCCCCTCCTGAGCCTGGGGTGATGGTGGGTGGTCAAGGCCCGAAGGACAGGGCCCCCCCAGGTCTGCCCACTGGCTCTCGGGGTCCTGAGGAAGGCACTGTGGCCACTGGTTACGTCACCACTGCAGAGCTGACATTCACCCCACCCACGGGGGCCCCATCTCCTTCCCAGGCTCCCCCTCTGAGCCTCCCCTCAGACCGGAACCCCAGCCTCTGTCCTGGACTGGCTGATGGTCCCCCTGGACCCCTAGCCCCACTGAAGCCAGAGTTCGAGGGCTATGTGGATCTCCCTCCAACCGCAGGCCAGTTTCCCCAGTCCCCTCTGGCCAGCCCTGCCCCTCCTGCAGCCAGCAGTCCTGTCCTGGGCCCAGGACCGCCCCGGGCAGATGTGTTCTCAGTCTCCCCAACCCCTGAGGGGCTCCTCGTGCTGCAGCAGGTGGGTGACTACTGTTTCCTCCCTGGCCCAGGGTCTGGCCCTCTCTCACCCCAGAGTAAGCCCACCTCCCCAGGACCCTGTCCTGAGATCAAGGACCTCAACCAGGTGTTCCAGGCCAAGAAGCCCCCGTCTCAGGCCACTCCCCAGGTGCCGGCCATTCAGCTCTTCAAAGCCCTGAAGCAGCAGGATTACTTGTCACTGCCCCCTTGGGATGTCAGCAGGCCTGGGGAGGTGCGCTGAGACCCTGTAGACGTTGAGGGAGGGGCATAGAAGGACAGGGTCTGCCTTTCCTCCCGCCCTGCCTTTCCCTCCTGCCAGCCCCTGGTCCCTTCCATGGTCCTTTCCGCAAAGCCAAGGAGAAGTTTCCATGTTGTAACGTGGAGACCAGAAAAACAAGTCAACCATCTACCTCCTCCCTTGACCTTCAGCAAGGTCAACCTCCTCTTTCTCTCCGTCCCTCTCTGACACACAGGCGCACGCGCGCGCGCACACACACACACACACACACACACCCACTGTTCTTTCAAATTCACTTCTTTTAGGTTCTGAATTATTAGAGATTTATACACATACTCATTTCATTTGCCCCCATTTTCCTTTTTTCCCAGTTTCCCTGCTTTTCCTATTGTCTTCTCTTTCCACTGATTTATCATTAGAGTGAGTTTGAGGTCTGGGCTAAGCCTATTCTGAGATGCCATGTCTCAGTCAGAGCCTATTCAGATTCTGACATGTCTGGTTTCATGGAGGACTTCTGTCTGTCCCTGGCGGGCATGAACGCACACGACAAGATTCCAGCCCAGGGACTTCCCCGGCGGTCCAGTGATTAAGACTCCGCCCTTCCAATGCAGGGGGCGCAGGTTTGATCTCTGCTCAGGGAACAAAGATCCCACATGCCATACCCTGTGGTGTGGCCCAGTGCAGGGAGGGGAAGAGATTCCAGCCCTGAGGCAGGAGGCAGAAGGCGTGGGGTGAGGGCTTGGGGGTTTCAGGCTTGGAAGAGCAGCCCTGGACTCAGCATGCTTCTGTCGGGCGCTGCAGCCCCAGACGTGGTAGCAAAGCAGCAGCCTCCATTGTCACTCCAAGAAATGGGCATGGTGTGAGCATCACTGTTCTGAGCTCATAGGAAGCCCTGCTAGTCTCACAGAGGTGACTGGGGAGCCTCAGGGACCCCAGGCCCTGCATCCTGTACAGGCCACTGACCTGAGCAGTGGACAGTGCCAGCTCCTGGTTGAAGTGATGTCCTTCCTACACCCAGGCTGGTGGGGCCTGGAGAAATTCAGGATGGGAGGGGAGTCCAGAACCCACATCAACTGCAGAAAAGTTGGAAAGAACTGCTCAACAAGGGAAAAAGGAAAATGACCTAAGGGCATGTACACTTGGGCTTATAGTCCAAATCTCCCAGTTGCCCGTCCTCCAGAAAGACCTTACAAATGCCATGTCCACCAGCCATGTACAAGGGGCTTTTGGTCTATGGCTTGTCTTACGCTGGGAATCATGATTCTTTTAAATCTTTGCCTTTCTGATATGCAAAAAAAATAGCATTAAATTGTTTTAATTTGCATTATTTGAGAACTATCATGTTTGCACATATTTTCATAGTTCTTGGGAGTTTGTATTTTTTTTACTGATCTAAGCCCGTTAAGGTCTTCATTGTGTTGGATGTCCACTTTTTTCTGATTAAGCTTTAAAAGCTATTTAGCTCCTGCCTTTCATAGATGGTGTAAATTTGTTTTCCTCGTTTGTGGTTTGCCTCTTAATTTTGTATGTGACGCTTTCGGATGTATTCAATGTAGACCTGTCTGAGGGATCAGATAGATCTACGGGTGAACTTCTTCACGCTTCCACTTTGGGTGTCAAATTGACAAAGCCCTTCCCCACTTCAAAATTGCATTTGTCCAAAGTTATATTTTTTTCTGGTTCTTTTTGTGTTTCAAGCTTTTCATGTGAAGTTAGAGTGATTTTGGAATATATGCACGTGAAACGGAAAGCCGGTTTTATGTTTCCCCTAAACGAGTCGCCTGGGTGTTCCGGCATCATTGATTGAATTGCCCATTCTTCGTCCATGTATCTGAAAGGTCACATTTATGATATAGAAAATCCATGTGTATTGTCATTTTCTAGGCTTTCCTTTTTATTAAGTTGTCCCCTCCATGGCACCCCACCATTCTAACTGTTCTAGCTTTATAATATGTTTTAATAGGTGGCAGAGCAAATGTTCTTGTTCCTTTTGTCCACAAATCCCTGTTCATTACAGCATTGTCTGTGATCGAAGAAAATGATAAACAATTTAAATCCTCACCAATAGTGAAATTAATCAGAACATTTGAGTCCATTCTAAGGTGGAATCCTGTGTTCAAAATGAATGAGGTGGGGGACTTCCCTGGTGGTGCAGTGGTTAAGAATCCACCTGCCAATGCAGAGGATACGGGTTCGAGCCCTGGTCCGGGAAGATCCCACGTGCCGCGGAGCAACTAAGCCCGTGCACCACAACTACTGAGCCTGCGCTCTAGAGGCCGCAAGCCACAACTACTGAGCCCGTGTGCCACAACTACTGAAGCCCGCGCACCTAGAGCACGTTCTCTGCAGCAAGAGAAGTGACCACAATGAGAAGCCCGTGCATCACAATGAAGAGTAATCCCCTCTCGCTGCAACTAGAGAAAGCCAGCCTGCAGCAACGAAGACCCAACGCAGCCAAAAATAAATAAATAAATAGGAAAAAAATCTAAAAAGGAAACAAAAAGAGTGTCTCTCTTGTGAGCTGAACAAAGGCACTTTAACAGTCAGGCAGAGAGGCAGGGTTCCCTGTGGCAGGCCATTATGTATGCTTACAGCTATAGACAATGATTGTAATAACAAAAGCAACAAAAAGCAAGGGTTAAAGGAAAAGAAACAGATCCAACATGGAGTCAGAATCGGCTCTTCCCTGTTACAGAATGACGTATCATTGACAGTTTACACAATCTAGAGTTAAGCGTCCTTACAAGATCAAGAAGGAATGTTACCTTTTGTTGTCTTGTCAATGCTGGGAGAATGTTGCGTTTTGGAGTTGAGCAGGTATCGCTGCTGATGTACACACAATGCAGGTACACAGTGCACGGTGCGGGGGAGAGAGGAGACCGAAGTGCAGAGGAAAAATTTTATGTTTACATTTTCTTCTCTTGCCATAAAATATGAATTTTATTTCACACCTTGAACGTGATGATTTGAAGTGTACCAGGGGCTGGAGGTGGATGATTATACTACCCTTGGGCCAGCGCCCAGGAGCCATGCTGGGTCAGGGACCACTCCAGAACCCTCCAAGGGGCAGACCTCCCAGGACCCTGGGAGCTCAGCCTGAGCTGAGAGGGCTCCACATGCCACCTGTGCCTGGAAGCTTCCACAGTGATGGTTCAGTTCCCAAGTGGGGTCACTGCCTCCCTACAACACTCAGGATATGTATAAGCCCCAAAGGGACCAGCAGCACCCACCCTATGGGCCAGGTAGAGGTGCCCCTCTCCAAGTCCCCTCTATCCTGAGCTGGGAAAAGAGGGGAGAGAGCCACACCACCGCTTCTGCAAAATCTTTAAACAGAGTTGGGTGGTAGAGATTGCCAGGAAGGCTCTGAAAGTCCTTAGACACATATTTGTATAAGGCAGAGAGCCATCCTCAGACCTAGGACCAACCCTGGCCCTAGGCAGCAGGGATGCTCAGGGCCAGAGCAGTGTCTGACCCCTGTGCACTTTTGTTCTCATCCTTGGGTCCAGTCTCATTCCTGAGAACTGGGGCAACCCGGTGCCAGCCTGTGACAGTAGAATCCCTGCCTTCCTTCTTATGCTGGAGTCTCTGTCCTAAAAGACTCAAGAGTCAGACCTGTCCTGTTCTGTCCCTCCCCAGCTCCTGCTGCGCTTCTGGTACCATACCCTGGGTCCTGCAAGTGGGACCCCTCATACCAGAGACTTCCTCTTGGCCCCCCTGATTAATGAGTGGGGACTTGCTTCCTCCTCTGTTACTGCCCACCCCTCTTCTCTGCTTTCCTAGCTCTCTCTACATAGGTGGTTTCCAAGCTTTGCGTTTTCACTGATATTCATGAGTTAAAAGAAAGAAAGAAAGAAAGAAAAAAGAAGAAGAGAAGCAGTACCAAATTTTTTTTTTTTTTTTTTTTTTTTTTTTTTTTTTTTGCGGTACGCGGGCCTCTCACTGTTGTGGCCTCTCCCGTTGCGGAGCACAGGCTCCGGACGCACAGGCCCAGCAGCCAGGGCTCACGGACCCAGCCGCTCCGCGGCATGTGGGATCCTCCCGGACTGGGGCATGAACCCGTGTCCCCTGCATCGGCAGGCAGACTCTCAACCACTGCGCCACCAGGGAAGCCCCCAACTTTTATATTTTTAATCAGACCAATTAAAAAGAAACCATCAGGGACTTCCCTGGTGGCGCAGTGGATAAGACTCCGCACTCCCAATGCAGGGGGCCCAGCTTCGATCCCTGGTCAGGGAACTAGATCCCACATGCATGCCACAACTGAGGAGCCCGCCTGCTGTAACTAAGACCTGGCGCAACCAAATAAATAAATATTAAAAAAAAAAAAAAAAGAAAGAAAGAAACCATCGTTTGGGACTTCCCTGGCTGTTCAGTGGTTAAAACTCTGTGCTTCCACTGCAGGGGGCGAGGGTTCCATCCCTGGTTGGGGAACTAAGATCCCACATGCCGTGCAAAGAAAAAGGAAGAAGAAGGGCTTCCCTGGTGGCGCAGTGGTTGAGAATCTGACTGCCAATGCAGGGGACATGGGTTCAAGTACTGGTCTGGGAAGATGCCACATGCCGCAGAGCAACTAGGCCCGTGAGCCACAACTACTGAGCCTGCACATCTGGAGCTTGTGCTCCGCAACAAGAGAGGCCGCCATAGTGAGAAGCCCGCGCACCGCGATGAAGAGTGGCTCCCGCTCACCGCAACTAAAGAAAGCCCTCGCACAGAAACGAAGACCCAACACAGCCGAAAATAAATAAATAAATAGCGTTCCCTTTAAAAAAAAAAAAAAAAGGAAAAAGAAAAGAAGAAAGAAACCATCATTTACTAAACCTTAGACCAGCTTCTTGACCCTAGGCTCTGACGTCCCTTTTCTTAGAGCCTTTTCTTTAGAAAACTTGTAAACTCTTTCTCTGCCCCTTTGAGATATCACATCATTTTTAAAAGCCCCTTTCCAGTTTTACAACCCAGAACTGTCTTTCTCAAGGACCTGGCTTCCAGCCCTTTGAATTGTCATCAGCAAAGAATATGTGTCTCTCTCTCCCAGTTACTGCACAGAGGTAGGTGCCTAACCACAGTGCGCACCTCACTCCAAGTTGTAAAACTACCTCCTGACATGAGATAAGATGAAGTTTACTTCTTCTTTGGCTAAAGCCAGTTGGCAAACACAGACAGCCCGTGAGCTTCCTCTCTGGTAAGCCCTTAAAAAAAACCCTGCTCTTTTTGTTTCAGGAAAGTTGAGTTTAAACTTGGTTCTAATCTTTCTCTACTGTTGCAGTGATCTTAAATAAAGTCTTCCTTGTTTTATTTTGCCGGGTACAATTCGCTTTGGCAATGGAAGCCTCAGCGGTGGGACAGTCCCTTGGAGTCCCAAACCCACCAGGGATTATGGCTTATGGAGAGATTTCTAATGTTATGGGACCTACTGGTAGGGTCCCTCCTTTAATTTATTGTGCTGATTGATTTCCTAAGTTGGCACTATCACTGCCTTGTGGGATTGAATTCTATTCAGTCAGATATCCCTTTAAAACACTGCTGGATCTGATTTGCCAATATTTTATTGATGATTTTGCACCTGCATTTGTAAGTCAGGTTAATCTATAGATCTCTTTTTACGTTAGCTTTATCAAATTTTGGGAACATGAAAGAAAAATTTAAAGAGTATGATAAGTTAAAAAACATTGCTTTCACGTTTGGATTTCAGGAGGAAAAAAGCTGTCAAATCTCAAGTATTTTAAAATTCTGTTACAGTAAAAAAGAAAACAGAAGGCTGTCTCTCTTAACGCTGCAATATGCATTGAGGTAGCATGTTCTCTGAATATCACGCTGCTTTAAGAAATTTACTAAACTTGCTGTTGCGTCATTTATGTGTACTGACATAATTTTTGAACCATCATCAGTTTTCATGAATGATATAATTTACCCTGAACAATGTTTCAGAAGCCTTTGAAACAACTGAGTTATTCAAAGATTCTTAATATGAGCAATAAAAAGTAAATGAACACGTTTATTAGCGTCAGAGGAATTCATTTTTTTCTGGGAGGTGAGTTCGAGTTTAGGAAAAGCAGGTAAAGCAGAACTGCATTGCTTTGGAGGCTTTTTCTTTAGTTTTAAACTCTAGCCTGCAAGCCTGTTTCTGCTTAGCAGCTGGCCGACCTCCATTCATCTTCCTGATCTTAGGTTTTCTTTCTAAAGAGGGACTTACGGGGCTTCCCTGGTGGCGCAGTGGTTGAGAGTCCGCCTGCCGATGCAGGGGACACGGGTTCGTGCCCCGGTCCGGGAGGATCCCATATGCCACGGAGCGGCTGGGCCCGTGAGCCATGGCCGCTGAGCCTGCGCATACGGAGCCGGTGCTCCGCAACCGGAGAGGCCACAACAGTGAGAGGCCCGCGAACCGCAAAAATAAATAAATAAATAAAGAGGGGCTTATGTGCTTTCTCCCCACAGTTTAGGGATGTGACAGCTGCATTGAACTAATTAGGAAGTTTTCTTTCCATCTTTACCTTTCCTCTGGGATCATTTAAATAACACAAGGACTATCTGTTGCTAAAAAGTAACTTGTCTTAAAAGAACTTAAAAACTTAAATGAATTTAAAAATTTAAAAGAACTTGCTTGTTAAACTGTCTAGACCTGATACATTTGTAAGTGTTTAATTATTAAATATGCTTTTCCATTTGTTTCTATGATTATTGTTTTTTGGTATTTTAACACTTAAAAGGAGACTTGGTGTCTGAAAAACACTCTACATTCACCTCTCAAGGATCTGTGTCCAAAGCAGAAGCCCCTGTCAGAGCTATGTCTGTCTTTTGCAGCGTAGTATTAATTTAATATGCTTCTGTGGCATATTTACTTTTTTTTTTTTTTTTTTTTTTGGCGGTACGCGGGCCTCTCCCTGTTGTGGCCTCTCCCGTTGCGGAGCACAGGCTCCGGACGTGCAGGCTCAGCGGCCATGGCTCACAGGCCCAGCCGCTCCGCGGCATGTGGGATCTTCCCGGACCGGGGCACGAACCCGTGTCCCCTGCATCGGCAGGCGGACTCTCAACCACTGCACCACCAGGGAAGCCCAACTTTTTAAAACTTTTATTGAAGTATTGAAGTATAGTTGATTTACAATGTTGTGTTTAATTTCTGCTGTACAGCAAAGTGACTCAGTTATACATATATATTCTTTTCATATTCTTTTCCGTTATGGTTTATCACAGGGTATTGAGTACAGTTCTCTGTGCTACACAGTAGAGCCTTGTTTTTTATCCATCCTATATATAATAGTTCGCATCGGCTAATCCCAAACTCCCAGTCCTTCCCTCTCCCCCCACCCCTCCCCCATGGCAATGGTGCATATTATTAAACTGAGCATCAGATTAAAACCAACATCAGAAAGATTCTCATCTTTTTTTTCTCTCATTAGCGTTTCTGCTTCTTTTTGAATTGGTTTTGGTGCATTATAGCTTACAGGATAATTGGGCATTTCATCCAGCTCTTCCAAATTATCGACACAAAGTTGCACATGATATTTTCCTATACTTCTATTAATTTTCTCTATCTCTACGACAATATCTACTTTTCTCATTTAAACATTACATGCTTTTGTTTTCTCTTTTAAAACTTAAATCTAGGCCAGGGCAGCATTAAGTCTTCTAAAATACTCAGAATAAAATTATTGATATAATCTACATATGCTAGATAAGATCATTAATGCCCTCAGTGCAAAATGTTTTCTAACCCAGAAGCAGAAAAAGTCCTAGTGACAACTTCATCAGTATTAACATTTCACCTTTGGCGGGTCGTTATCAGGTTCCTTCAAGAAAATTCTTTACATGGAACCTAAGACCTCATGATACCAAAACATCAGGACTTTCTTCTTCTGGTGGGAAGAAAGAGGGGAATTATTCTTCCTTCCTCCTCCTTTCATCTCTCCCTCCCTTCTTTCCTTCCTTCCTTCCATCCTGCCTTCTTGTTAGCTCTTGCCTCTTTTTCTTAAGTGGCTATGCCAAGGGCCTCATGTCCCTCCAGGTAAAGTTGGCTTACCTCTAAAAAGAAGGAATTACACCCTGTCTGCAAATTCTTCATTCTAAATTGCCTTCGCAAAATTATGTTTAAAAATAATTCAGAACTGCGGTTGGAATTCCACTTGCTCGCTGTCTCTGTACATGTATGCTTCTCTTAAAAATTAGAGAAAAGTGCGTGATTGCATCATTATCCCAAACGAGATAAAAGGAACGAGTGATTGAATGTCACATGGGCCCTGGTAACTTCATCTGGCCGTTGCAGGGGGTCTCTTGGCCACAGGCAAACCCCACTGGTGTTGCCACCATTGGAAAGAGAACTGGTAGAAAGCCAGATTCTAAGATTGCCCCAGAGGTTGAAGAACCCCGTCTTCCAGCAGAGGGCTGGGAACAGGGCCAGGGTGCCTGGCTTAAAGCAACACCACGCATTATCTCATGGTCTCTGGGTCAGACCAGATGTGGCTTAGCTGGATGGTGCAGCTCAGGGTCTCTGGCAAGGACACAGTCAAGGTGTCAGCTGGGGCCACAGTCATCTCAAGGTTTGACTGAGCCAGGATTTGCTGCCAAGTTCACTCAGTGATTGTTGGAGGGATTCAGTGTCTCATGTACTGAAGGAATAGGAGCCTCGGTTCCTTTCTGACTTTTTTTTTTTTTTTTTTTTTTTGCAGTACGCGGGCCTCTCACTGTTGTGGCCTCTCCCGTTGCGTAGTACAGGCTCCGGACGCGCAGGCTCAGCGGCCATGGCTCACGGGCCCAGCCACTCTGCGGCACGTGGGATCCTCCCGGACAGGGGCATGAACCCGTGTCCCCTGCATCGGCAGGCGGACTCCCAACCACTGAGCCACCAGGGAAGCCCTCCTTTCTGACTATTGACCAGAGCCTGACGTGCTCGGTTTCGTAACACGTGAGCTGTTCCTCAAGCAATTTGCACCATGGCAGCTGGCTTCACCAAAGTTAGCAGGAGAGACCAAGAGAGTACCAGGAGGAGGAAGTCGCGGCCTTTTACAACCTAATCTCAGAAGTGAGGTCCCATTGCTTGCGTGGTGCTCTGCTGATTAGAAGCAAGTCACTAGGTCTATCCCATACTCCCGGGGAGGAGACATAAGGGCATGACTTCCAGAAGGCTGGGATCATTGGGAATCGTTTGAGAAGGCTGCCAACCACAAGAGTCTGAAACAAAACCACATACGTGGGGAATTTACTATCAGACAAGGTATCATTTCACATCCTGGTGAAAGGGTGGATGACTCACCCCAAAATTGTTGAGATAATTAACTCTCGTTTGGAAGTTAGGTTCCCTACCTCATACTATTCACAAATATAATTTCCAAATGGACTAAAAATCTAAAAATAAAACAATAGGGACTTCCCTGGTGGCGTAGTGGTCAAGAATCCACCTGCGGATGCAGGGGACACGGGTTCAAGCCCTGGACCGGGAAGATCCCACATGCTGCGGAGCAACTAAGCCCGTGTGCCACAACTAGTGAGACTACGCTCCAGAGCCCACGAGCCAAAACTACTGAACCCACGTGCCACAACTACTGAAGCCCACACACCTAGAGCCCGTGCTCCGCAACAAGAGAAGCCACTGCAATGAGAAGCCCGCGCACCGCAATGAAGAGTAGCCCCTGCTCGCCACAACTAGAGAAAGCCCGCGCGTAGCAACAAAGACCCAACACACCCAAAAATAAATAAATAAATAAATTTATGAAAAATAAAACAATAGAATACCATAAAAATAGTAGAAGAAAATACAGGCAACGGTTTTTATGATCTGCAGATAGGAATGTCCTCTAAACCTGATTAGTGGGAACAATTCATGAGAGAAAGAAGCTCCCTGGTGTTGTTATGACTGTTGTATTCCCAGGACTAGAAACTGTACCTGGCATGTTACAAATGCTTAAGTAATACTTGAAAAATGACTGAAGGCATGAAACCCAAAAGCCCTAACAGAAAATACTGACAGATTTGACTATATATAATTTTTAAAGGTGTATGTGGTGGTGAACACTAAAAGTAAAGTCAAAAACAAAACCATATGCAGTCACTATGGAAAGCAGCATGGAAGTTCCTTAAAAAACTAAAAATAGAGATGCCACATGATCCAGCCATCCCACTGCTGGGCATATATCTGAAGAAGACTGTAATTCAAAAAGATACATGCATCCCAATGTTCATTGCACTATTTACAGCAGCCAAGACATGGAAGCAACCTAAATGTCCACTGACAGGTGAATGGGTAAGGAAGCTGTGGTATATACACACACACACACACACACACACACACACACACACTGGAATATTACTCAGCCATAAAAAAGAATGAAATAATGCCATTTGCAGCAACATGGATGGACCTAGAGATTGTCACACTAAGTGAAGTAAGTCGGACAGAGAAAGACACACATCATGTGATATTGCTTATATGCAGAATCTAAAAAATGATGCGTATGAACTTACTGACAATGCATTTCCAACCAAAGATGTCTCTGAGGAATTTCTTAAAAGACATTTACATCAGTCAAGTATCAGAGCACAGATAAAACTGACTTAGTTTGTGGATGTTGAAGCTTCAGGAGACACTTAGCAATTCAGTCAATAAATAATAAAATGAAGTATAGAGTTTTTTCTTTAAAAAAAAGGGGGGGGGAGAAAAAACTGAATAGCACTTACACAGTGCTCATTTCTGCAACTGGCCACGTGGACATAACTAGTGTTAACAACTTTCCTTCCACCACCCATTCTGTGTTTTCCTTGCCCTCCGCCAGCACTTCCACGCTCCTGGTTCTTTACCTGGTGGGGCAACTCACACCATCCTTGAAGGTGGTTCTGCCTCTCTTGGGTTGCTGTAGTTTTGTTCTAACTTTTACCATTGACCATGTAATATTAAGAGGCATTGCCAAAAGGCCCTGGGCTCCAGAGCCTCTCTTCCTTCTACATTGTGTAATAACAATCCTCTTCTCCCTTGAGAGTCAAAACTAATCACCCCTACAGGACAGTGACTCCCTTCTTGCCTGTTGGTTTAGTGATGTGAGAAACCCTAACAGGCTAGGTGGCAGCCCCAGCTTCCAGAACACTTGTGTGATGTCCCCTGTTAGAAGCATTTCTCCCTTGGGAAGTAAGATCTCTAAATCACTAAAACCCAACGTGGCAGAGAGAGGAACAAAATTTTTGCCAGTGGACCATTAAGAAAGGCCAGTCCCAGTTCTGGCCCTTGTTCCTGGACCAGTATTTTCCAAAAGTCTGGATCTTTTCCTTTCCCCGATGCACAGTCCCTTTGGAGAGGGCTAGAACATTTACTATGTACATATTTGGCAGTGTAGCAGGGTCCTTCCTTGAGGGGACCCACCCTTCCCTTCAATCAAGGGGCTCCGGGTATGTGAACTGGCCCAGACGAGGGGGTAAAGCTCCCTAGTGTGGTGATTCTAATCACATCTCTGTCCATTAAGAGTGTTTTCACTTGTACAGATTAAGACTTTCATAGGCTGCCCCACTACATCAGTCCTAAGTACCCCGTGACCAATTAACTTCTGCTAAAGCCCTCTCAGGTTGTACTATCCTTTGACTATTTCAGCTCTGCTTCCCATGATGCCAAGCACACCCACCTTTCAAGTACTTCCTCCTAGGCTCCACTCCACCTGGATCCCATGAAACCCCACTGAATTCCGGGAGCCCATTGCAAAGGTGGCATCTCCCACCATTGTCCCTGGTCTGCAAAGAAAACCACTGCGGAGCCTTTTAAGAATGCTTGTGTTCCTCTCACCACTGAAGCAGGGATTATTACACTTCCAAAGGTCTCTAGGAGCATGTGGTTTGTTTGATAGAAAGTGAAGCAAAGAGACTAAAGAGAAGAAGGTGTTACGGTGATGCTAACATCCTTCAGTCAAGCATTTGGTTTCTCCTATCGTCCAACAGTAAGTTACACCTTCCCTTAGTGTCGCTACAGAGGTTGCAGGGAGTGGGGAGATCACACCTGAAAGATCCAGCTAGTCTGATCAGTTTCCAAGTGCTTGCACATCACGAATTATGTCCTGCTGTGAACTTGTCCTAACAACGAAGCATTCTGAGCAGACGCTCTACATGCTCATTGGATATTTTTGTCTCGTGCAGCTGAACATCTGTACTGCGGTGCAGCTCCGTGTCCCTGGATGACTGATGGGAATGAGGCTTCCCCATCCTCAGTAGGCTTTGCCACATCTTACCACCCCAAAGTATTTTTCCCCAGCTTTATTGAACTATGATTGACAAATAAAAATTGTACATATTTAGGTGGTACAGTGTGCTTTTCTCATACAACGTGATGATTTAATAGACATATACATTGTGAAATGATCACCACGATCAAGTTAATTAATACATCCATCAGCTCCCATGGTGACCATTTTTTGAGATCTACTCTCTTAGCAAGTTTCAAGCATACAATAAAGTATTAGTCACTACAGTCACCATGCTGTACATTACACCTGAGAACCTATTCATCTTAAAACTGAAAATTTGTACCCTTTGACCAGCCTCTCCCCATTTCCCCCACCCCCAGTTCCTGGCAACCACTACTCTACTCTTCATTTCTATGAGTCCTACTTTTTAGATCCCACGTATAAGTGAGATCATACGTTATTTGTCTTTCTGTGTCTGGTTTATGTCACTTAGCATAACGTCCTCTAGATTCATCCATGTTGCCACAGATAGCAGGATTTCTTTCTTTCTATAGCTGAATAATGTTTCACTATGTATATATACTACATTTTCTTTATCCATTCATCTACTGATGGATGCTTGGGTCGTTTCCATATCTTTGCTATTGTGAATAATGCTACAATGAACGTGGAAGGGCAATTATCTCTTCAAAATACTGATTTCGTTTCCTTTGGATATATACCCAGAAGTGGGCTTGCTAGATCATAGGGTGCCTCTACTTTTAATCTGAGGAACCTCCATACTATTTTCCATAGTGGCTGCAGCAATTTACATTCTCACCAACAGTGCACAAGGAGTCCCTTTAGCCCATACCCTCATTAACCCTCGTTAGCTCTTGTCCTTTGGAGAAAAGTTATCCTGACAGGTGTGAAGTAATATCTCACTGTGGTTTTGATTTGCATTTCTCTGATGATTAGTGATGTTGAGCACCTTTTTAGGTAGTTGTTGGCCATTTGTATGTCTTCTTTGGAAAAATGTCTGTTCAGGTCCTTTGCCCACTTTTTAATCAGGCCATTTGTTTTTTTGCTGTTGAGTTGTAAGATTTCCTTATATATTTCAGATACTAACCCCTCATCAGATATATGGTTTGCAAATATTTTCTCCGTTTTGTAGGTGGCCTTTTCATACCTAACTTATGCAAAAATCAGACTTAGGAATATTAGATTCTGAATGTTTAAAAGCTGAGGCAGATCTATCTATACATGATGACTTGAAAACAGGACGAAGTCATATTAAGTGAAAAAGTAAGTTGGAGAATGTGTGTAGAATATGAGTGTATTTGGGGGGGTGGAATAAAACACTTGTATGTGTGTTTACATGTATACAGAAGAAATTGTGTTGAAGTAGATAAAAATGTCTGGAGGAGTATGTCATTGGGGGAGGGGAGATACTGTCACTTTCTTTTACAGCCTTAAAAAAAATGCCAAGGACTTCCCTGGCAGTCCAGTGTTTAAGACTCCGTGCTTCCATTGCAGGGGGCACAGGTTCCATCCCTGGTCGGGGAAGTAAGATCTCGCATGCCTCGCAGCGCGGCTAAAAAAAAAAAGTGTCAAGTTATGGATGATTTTTACTTTCTTTTGCATGTGATTTTCTATAATAAAATGTGTTGAATTTGTAATCAGAAAATTTTAAGAAACAAAAGAAGAAAAATATTAAAAGTGAACGGGAGGACTTCCCTGGTGGTGCACTGGTTAAGAATCTGTCTGCCATGCAGGAGACACGGGTTCGAGCCCTGGTCCGGGAAGATCCCACATGCCGCGGAGCAACTAAGCCCATGCACCACAACCTCTGAGCCCACGAGCCACAACTACTGAAGCCCACGTGCCTACAGCCCGTGCTCCGCACCAAGAGAAGCCACTGCAATGAAAAGCCCGCGCACCCAACGAAGAGTAGCCCCCGCTCGAGGCAACGAAAGAAAGCCCAGGTGCAGCAACGAAGACCCAACGTAACCTAAATAAATAAATAATTTTTTTTAAATCTCTTTATTAAAAAAAAAGTGAACAGGAAAAAATGAATTGGATGAAAATATAGGCACAGAAGAATGGAAGAGATAAACCCTTGGAAGATCTGTTGCTTTGGGAAATTTCCAAACTTTCTGGAATAGGGTAGATGCCTGGTGGCTCTCAGGTCACCCACTTCCTCCGCCTGCCCCGCCCTTCTTCCTTCCCGGCCTGAGCTGAGGCTTGGCTCGGCTTAGTGCTGCCACCTGGAGGTCAGCGTCAGACATAACTTCAACAGCTATCTAGGGGCAGCCCCTCCAGCCGGCAGTTTTCATTCCAAGTCCTTAGGTTTCAGAGCTGAAGATGGAGACTTGTGGGAACTTCCAGTGTGAAGAGAAGACGGGAGGAAAGAGCAAGGCAGAATGAGATAGAGAACACTTGTGTGTGTGCGTGTGTTCAAACATTATGAAGCATTTCAAAAGCACGACAGTAGATCATTAAACCGAGCGTGGGGTCCCTGTGAGCGTGACGCCTTGTGCGACTGCATGAAGCCATCCCTGCTTGCACACTTGAGTCTGGATGTGTGCGTGTTTGCGATGCTTTTCTATGCCTCGCATATGTGTACGTGTGTACAAACACGTGTATTTGTGTGTAAGCGTCATGACCATGTTCAGCCATCTGTGAATACACATTTGCTCCAGTGATTGTGTATGTCCATGATGGTGTATTTGTGTGTGTTTGTGTGTGAGAGAGAGCAGGTTTCTGTATTCCAGGACACGAGAGCCTCAGGTCTCTGACTCGGGCTGCTGGGGAACGGTAAATGGGGTGGTTGGCTTCCTGGGTACCACACACAACAGGGGCAGCCGGGCTGCCGCTCAAAACTGCAGAACTCTTAGCGCATAAAGACTCGTGCAAACCCCTGCACTAAGAGAGCTGACCAAACTCTACCATGCCTTCTGGCAGAGTAAGGCTGTGCCCCTAGGATGACCCCAGGCCTCCCATTGAAAGGCCTGCCTGAGAAAGTTCACGCTGCACGGAGAATGTACTGTCCTTTGCAGCCAACACCCAACCGTAGGTCCCTGTCCTCTGTTTCTTAGAGAGGTTGCCGGAAAGCGCTCACCATGACAAATCCCTCCTCTGTCCCTTTGAGATGTCTCTTTCTCCTACAACCCAGGAGTATCTTCCTCAAGGACCGGAATGAAAACCATCCCTTTGAAAAGCCATCACCAGGGAGGCCAGTCCTGTCTCCCAGTATCTGTAGAAGGACAGAATCTCAGCCTATACGACTGCCCACCTCCAGACACCCCCGTCTCATCCCATTTACCTGACCCAAACCTTTGCCACTTTTCACTTGAACTCCATTTCCCCCCTCCGCACCCCCGCATTCTTCCTTAAAACGCCCAGTTGCCTCTGCAGAAATCAGCTCTTTCCCTACTGTCAGTAGTCACTGCGTAAAATCTGTTTTCACCCCTTTAACTAATGTCAGGCTTTGACGCCCCCCTCCCCTGCAACAGCTGCCCTAGGAGGTTTGTTCTCTGACTTTCCTGTTACAGATGAGGACCCCGGGGCTCAGAGCAGCCTTAAGTAACCTGCCCAGGGGCTCACACCTGTTTGGCGGCTGAGCTGGGCATCCTGAGGAAGAATCCTGAGACCCAAGTCCCAGCTCTGCCCACCACCGTGAGCTGAGTTAGCAAAGGTAAGGAAGGTCACCGAGAGGTCATCGCTTCACTTGATTTTGTGTGCCTCAGTTTCCCCATCTGTTAATTAAGGGGGTCCAAGGGTTACCTAAAGTCCCTCCAGTCTTTGCCCTCATGCTCCTTTTTAGGGATGGAGCACATGGTCTGATGACCTCAGGCCACAGTCCAAGATGCCCTGCCTGCCTGGTAGCCTGTAAACATAACCCAGGTTAATTTTCTTTGTGGATGTCGTCTGGCTCTCATTCAGATCAAATACTTTATAGCTCTCCTCCTCCTTCATCCAGCTTTAAAAGATCACTGGCATTACATTATCAGGAAGAATTTAAGGACTAGCAGCAAACACAAAAATCTCTGTGTGAACTTCCTCCTCTGGACTCTGATACGAACATTCCAGAAGCCTCACTCCTGTCCTCACTAATTCCTGAGAAAACCACCGTTTACATTTCCTCAGAGCAATGTAACCTGTGGTTAAGGGTGAGGACTGCAGAGTTGGACCCTTGGAATTCAAATCCCAGCTCCATCACTTACCAGCTGTGTGACCTTGGACAAGTCACTGGACCTCTCTGTGCCTCCATTTCCAGATCTGTAAAATGGGGACAATAAGGAACCTACCTGGTAGGGGTGTTGTGATTGACTTGATGCACGCAAAGCTCTCAGTGCTATTTTCTAAATGGGGTCACCCTGGGTTTCTAGTCCCTTAAGTTCGAAGACATACAGGCTCTCCCCAGTGACTCATCTTTTCTGTGGTAGACTTTTCCAAGGAGGTTGAGGAGTGGGGAGTTACCCTGGGCAAAGGGGTAAATAGACAGAACTGAAAGGAAAGCAAAAACCTAGGGAATATCTCTTAGGGGTCATGGGTTAAGATCTGTGAATGAAAAATGTTGCCTGCATGTCAGTAAACAAAGGGTGTTGCAGCCATCCAGTCACTAGAGCTCCTCAGCCCAAAGTGAGCCCTGAGGGGACTCAGGATGGGAAAGCACAGGATACCGGCCCTAGATATCAAAGGTGTGTATCAAAGGAATGATTTCAGTGAGCCCAGACTCTTGCATCTTCTCATACATACAAAAATGCTAAATTCTTTAACTTGAGATGTCTGGTTTTCTTTCATTGATGCTAATCTTTCGATGTTCTGACTACCTGGTCTTTGTTGCAAAAACCCCTATGTGTTCTGGCTCCTCCCTTACCTCTGGGGAGAAGTTCCTCAGAGCGATCTGAGCGTCTGTCCCCACCCGGGCTTGAAGTCCTCAGAAAGTCTACCAAATAAAACACAACTCTCAACTTCTAGGTTGTGCTTTTTTTTTTCCCCAGTCAACAGGTCAAGGGAAGGAAGAACCTTCTAATCACAGGGCTTGAGGGCTTAGAGACAGCCAAGGGGAAGGGCTGTGGAGACCAGTTGGGGAGCAAATAAGCAGCTGTGGAAGTCTTCACTTCTGACCTCCAAAAGATCTCACAGATTTCCTTCCCCCAGATCTGGAACGATCTACCCCACCGAGTCTCTACCAGGGCCCTGGCCGGCTCCATCAACATTCACCCTAAGTCTCCTGGGGCCGGGCCGGGCTTCATGGCTCTTAATGCTCACCCTGGAGGCCCTGGGCAGTGAGCTTCCCGCCCCAGCACCCTGCTGCACCATCTCCTGACCCTCTCACTCTGTTCTGTGCCGGTCTCAGCCAGTCAGTAACCAGTGCTGCGGTTGGACACACCATTGTGGTTCTTATTATGATTGTAAGGCACCCCTCAGCAATAACCATCAGGTAATGTTGAAGAAACAAAGATTTATTACTTACAAGACCAGAAAATTACACAGTACACTGGGGCCATACAGCGAAGTCCCGGGGAGAAAAAGAGAGAGAAAACAGGAGGGCCTGGGGTCCTGCTTTTATTGGGGTCGAAAGTGGGGGCCTAAGGTTCGAGGACTCACTCTTTATTGGTGAATTTAAAACGTAAGAGGGGAAATTTTTTTTTAAATTTTTTGGCCACGCGGCATGTGGGATCTTAGTTCCCTGACCAGGGATCGAACCCATGTCCCCTGCATTAGAAGTGCAGAGACCCAACCACTGTATTGCCAGGGAAGTCCCCAAGAGGGGAAATTTAAAGCATAGGAACAAGTGACCCAAAGGGTCAGTGATTGAAATCAATCAAGATCTCTAAAACCAGGACGCTCAGTGGGGAGGTGACCCAGCTCTTTATTTAGCTGTATGGCTGGCAATGTGTTTATTTGTTATCATCTTTGAAGCTGATGCCTCTTCAATCCAAGCTTAAATCAAGCCCTTGCATTACAAAGAATAAAAAACAACCTTCAGGGCTTACCCTCTACACTCCCTAGCATTCCACTCACCTACATCCTCTGTTATTATCACCCTCAGCCTGGGAGTCCTCTGAGCACAAGGACTACTCATCCCTGTCTCCACCCACGGTGCCAAACACCAGCACCTACTAGGTGCTCAGTAAATACAAGCCCACTGGAGAGAGATTAGAAATAGGAGAGACATAGGCCTGCCTCCTGGCCACTGCCTGGGTCACGTCACCCTAACCAGGGAAGCCAGAGATACAGGACTGGGAGAAGGCTAGCCCTCACTCAGCCTGATTCACATGGGACCACCATCCAACTCACCACCTTGTCCTGAGGACAGGCTCACACGCCTTCTCTTATTACTTACCTGCTCCCTAGGTGGAATGTCTGCAGGCTTGGCCAGAGGGAGGGGGCCAGGCCCTTAGGCTTTGATAATGAGCATCTTGGTTGACACATCAGTCCATACACCACCCCCCAAAAAACAAGGCTCCCCTCCCCCAGATGATTTTCCAGGTTTCTGAACGTGCAGTTTTAACAAAATCATTTTTATTGTCACAGCTCTTGGTGGCTTGCTTTGTCTGTACCAGCGTAGTGGGGGACAGTGAACACTAGACAATAATTTGAGGTGACACAATGAATCTTAGCATATTCCAGGTCCTAAGAAGTCTTGTACCAAAGAAAACTGTTCAGTGTTATTTAAATCACCATCTTCCATTTGACAATGGAAAAATTTTTTACATCATACCCATTAACATGTCCCAGTGTTTCTTGAAACATAGTTGGGAAACCTAGTCCTGAAAGAAAAGAATAGGCACTTATTACATGCCTGGAAGAGGGCTACACGCTGTGCCTTGTCCTGGATGTGCATTTTCTCAGGCAAACCTGAGATTGATGTTATTACCCCTGCTATAAATGAGAACGAGGCTCTGACAGGCAAGTTGGTCTTCCCAGGGACTCGAGTCCAGGTAGAGAGTAACTTCGGGCTGCAGAGTCTCTGGTTGCTTCTTGGAGTTCCTCTGGACTTGCTTCAGCTCCTGCTAGCTCCCATTTACCACAGAGGCCATGATTCCTGGAGGGAGAAGGGGGAGAGTCTCTGCCAGCCACACTGGACCATCATTGACAGATTGGATTTGCAAAGCTGACCACGTGGACTGTTCACTTCCAAATTAAACATAAATTCACTCAATTGGGCTTTAGTTTCCTCATCTGTAAAATGGAGATATGAGTGGGGAGCAGGAAAGGTATGGTTGGAAAGATGTAACTAAATGGTCTCTGGGTCCCCTCTTTAGCATGTACGTCCTGGATCTCTAAAGCCTAACTACTTTGCCTGCAATTTAGAGACACTGCCACCAGGGGGCAAGCTGGACCAGGAAACTGGCAGGTAAAGCAGGTCACCTGAGAACAGTAGAAGTTGCTTTTTTTTCTTTTCCTTTCTTTTTTGGCTGCGTTGGGTCTTTGTTGAGCACAGACTTTTCTCTAGTTGTGGCGAGCGGGGGCTAATCTTTGTTGTAGTGCATGGGCTTCTCATTGTGGTGGCTTGTTGTGGAGCACAGGCTCTAGGCACGCAGGCTTAAGTAGTTGCAATGTGTAGGCCCTGGAGCATGAGGGCTGTGGTAATTGCAGTGTGTGGGCTCAGTAGTTGCAGCACACAGGACCTAGAGCATGTGGGCTTCAGTAGTTGCAGTATGTGGGCTCAATAGTTGCGGCGCACAGGCTCTAAGGCACGCAAGCTTCAGTAGTTTTGGTGCATGGGCTCAGTAGTTGTGGCTCGCAGGCTCTTGAGCACAGGCTCAGTAGTTGTGGCGCACAGGCTTTGTTGCTCCACAGCATGTGGGATCTTCCCGGACCAGGGCTTGAACCCATGTCCCCTGCATTGGCAGGCAAATTCTTAACCACTGCACCACCAGGGAAGTTCCAGATCCGTCTTCACATTTTCTATGATATCCAAGTACCACCTGAGGGAGGAACCTATAAAAGTAACTTCCGGGACTTCCCTAGTGGTGCCATGGTTAAGAATCCGCCTGCCAATGCAGGGGACACGGGTTTGAGCCCTGGTCCGGGAAGATCTCACATGCCATGGAGCAACTAAGCCCGTGTGCCACAACTACTGAGCTCACGTGCCACAACTACTGAAGCCCACGTATCTAGAGCCCGTGCTCCGCAACAAGAGAAGCCACCACAATGAGAAACCTGCGCACTGCAACGAAGAGTAACCCCCGCTCATGGCAACTAGAGAAAGCCCGTGCGCAGCAACGAAGACCCAACGCAGCAAAAAAAAAGAGAGAGAGAGAGAAAGAAAAGAAAATATGAAGACAGATCTGAATCACTATGAGTAAATGAGGCCCTGCATGAACTGAAGGATGAATAACTTTTCCACTATATGTGTTAATGCTACTTAAAACCTGGTCCCTTTACCTCCTTGAAACGTAAGAATCACCATGAATTCTACCAACCAGTGACCTCAAGAACACAAAGAAAAAGGAATGCTGCTGGAAACAGCACCAGTGAAATAAAGGTCTTATTTCAGTTTTAAAATCTGTGCATGTTTTATTTATTTTGTCAAGATTACAGCTTCTCTCTCTCCAAAATATTCAACGTTTAATTAAAAAGTGCTTCTCTTAATGTCCAGAGGGAAAATCTTTAACTGAGGCAAAGTCATAAAACGTGCCACATTTGTTCATTTTGTCCAAATTGAAATTGCTCGTTTAACTTAAAATCAGCTCCCCCGCATTGTGTTACTCGGTCCCTCTTTCTAGCATCTGAGTTCTCTTGGAGGGCATTTTGCCAGCTCTCTCGTGCAGTTATAGGAAGCAAAGCTGTGTCTGAAAAGAGCTAAACTAAATATAATGTGAACTTGAATTTCTGCAGTGTCCTCCCAACCCACCTTCCATACTCTGATGAGTGATGGAGAGGTTGGGTGTATGCTTTTTGAAGGTTACCTAAATGGCATGTTTCATACCGTAGGGCTCATTCTGCAGACTGCCATTTCCACCCACTAAGATATATTGGGAGATCCTTCCATGCTGGTGTATGTAGATGTGGTTTGGCCCTTTCCACTCATAAATTACCCCCCTTGTCCATTCTTCTCCTAACAGATGTGTGCATTGTTTTGCTATTGCAAAGAACGCTGTAATGACTATCTTTGTGTGAGGTTCCTCGTGTGCGTGTTTCAGAGTTTCTCTAGGCTACGCAGCAGTGGAATTGCTAGCTTGTAAACTTTAATTTCAGCGTCGCTAAATTCTTCCTTCCTTGCTGTTCTGTACTCCATGATTCATGGAGTGTATGAGAGTTCTCATTTCTCTCCTCACCTACACTTGCATTTTAATGTTTGTCAACCCGATGAATTTATTGTTTTAATTTGCATAATGATCTCTCTGATTATTGGGGATATTGAGCATCTTTTGAACTCGGCTGCGTGGTTTCTTCTGTCATTATTAACTCTGTGTTCCATCCAGTTCTCAGTTCCTGGAGGGAGGGCTGGGTCCCACATCCAAAACACAGCCCCATCCAGGTATAGTTTCTCTTTCTGTGAGCCTTTCCTACCTGACCTCTGTGCCCCACCTTGGAGCCCTACCCTCCAGGCTTAATAAGCCTCTTGCAGCTCTGCCATGCTGGGTTTGTGCTCACACAGCGCCTCCTGTCTGAAATGCTGTACCTCTTCCAGGCCATTTGAATGTACCTACTCATGTCCCAAGATTCATCTCCAGAGCTTCCTCCTCTATGAGGTCTTCTATGACTCCCAGCCCTCCCTCCCATCTCAGGATCACCTCTGTGCTTCCACTGGCCACGTACGAACTTCTCACTGCATGTGTAAAACTTCTGAGCATCTAATGACTCATCTGTCTCCCCACCAGACTCTGGACTCCTTGAGGACAGGTGCCATGTCTTAACCATCTCTGAACTCCTGGTTCATTGGTCAGGGCTGGACAGAGGGCAGATGCACAGTACATGTTCGTCGGATGGGTGGATGAGCTTCGAGGTCAGCTCCTTCCACATCAGTTCTCTGCAGACCGTGAAGTCCTTAAGGACAAGGACTGTACTGAATTCATACCACCGTCCCCCACGGTGGTTTATAGGGCCAAGTGTTTGTGGCACTCAGTACCTGTTGTTGACATGACAGTATGATTTCCTGGTAGATCAGAAAATGACTTTGGTCAGAAATTCCTGGACTTTCCATCCCAGCTTCCTGTTGGTAAAACCCAGGGCAATTTCCTTGGCCTCTCCAAGCCCCAGTTTCCTCATCTTCATGAAGAGGATGATAATAGCTGTGAGGACTGGTATAAGGATGAAATAAGGCTGTGCATATAAAGCGTTTGGCACATAATCATATGCATCTGGCATTGATCCCTGGTCAGGGAACTAGATCCCACATGCATGCTGCAACTAAGAGTTTGCATATCACAACTAGGGAGCCTGTGTGCCACAACTAAGGAGCCCGCCTGCCGCAACTAACACCCAATGGAACCAAATAAATAAATAAATATTTTTAAAATAAATAAAGATGAAGTCTGTTTTTTTTTAACTTATTTATTTATTATTTATTTTTGGCTGTGTTGGGTCTTCGTTTCTGTGCGAGGGCTTTCTCTAGTTGTGGCAAGCGGGGGCCACTCTGCATCGCGGTGCGCGGGCCTCTCACTATCGCGGCCTCTCTTGTTGCAGAGCACAAGCTCCAGATGCACAGTCTCAGTAGTTGTGGCTCACGGGCCTAGTTGCTCTGCGGCATGTGGGATCTTCCCAGACCAGGGCTGGAACCCGTGTTCCCTGCATTAGCAGGCAGATTCTCAACCACTGAGCCACCAGGGAAGCCCTAAGTCTGGTTTTTCTAGCACAAGAACAGTGTCTTGCAGAAATCAGGTACTCAATATTAAGAAGTGGAGCTGAGGGACTCCCCTGGTGGCGCAGTGATTAGGAATCCACCTACCAACACAGGGGACACAGGTTCAATCCCTGATCCGGGAAGATCTCACATGCCACGGAGCAACTAAGCCCGTGCGCCACAGCTACCGAACCTGCGCTCTAGAGCTTGCGAGCCACAACTACTGAGCCCATGTGCCACAACTACTGAAGCCCACGTGCCTAGAGCCCGTGCTCCGCAAGAAGAGAAGCCACCACAATGAGAAGCCCACGCACCGCAGCAGAGCAGTTCCCCCACTAGCAGCAACTAGAGAAAGCCCACGCGCAGCTACAAAAACCCAACGCAGCCAAAAATAAATAAATATAAATAAATTTTTTTTTAAAAGAAGTGGAGCTGAACTCAATGCTTTACAGTCAGGTACTCAATAAATATTAAATGAAGCCAAATTCACCTCCCTGCATTCTGCTCCAATCCTACCTTAAAGAAGTCATTCACTTTTGTGGGAGGAGGGGCAGTCCCCCTTTTTTCTAGCAGAGATGTGCTTTTGATTTTTCCAGAGAATGATGGTCCCTGTGGTAGACTGTTAGTGTGGTGAGTCCCCAGTGAACCACTCCTGCTGATAGGAATACTCTTTGCAGCCACCTCCCACCATGAGCCTGGTTTGACCATATGTCTCTTTGACCACAGGGAACTTAACAAACCAGTGTTAAGACATGATAAGGTCTTACACATTGAGTCTTGTCTCCTTGAGAAGCTCCTTCTCAGAACGCAGTCAGCATGCCAGGAAGAAGTCCAAGCTGGCCACAGAGAAGAGACGACACCCGACGAAGAGAAAGTGATGTCCAACCAGCCCCAAGCTGAGGCACCAGGCATGTGAGAAGAGCAGCCACCTTCACAGCAGATGCCACGTGGAGCAGAACTGAGCCATACCCACGGAGCCCTGCTCAAACTGCACAGTCATAAGTAGGTAAATGAGTATGGTCATTTTAAGCTACTAGGTTTTCGGCTGGTTTGGAACACAGCAAATGGTAAGTAACCCACAAGCAGAGCATGTTCTGAGAGTGCAAGTCAGGGACCTGGGGGTGGAGCGTGCTGTGGCTTGGAGACCCACCAGGTGGTAAGCTTCAGGATGAGATGGTAGGCGTGACTGTCTAACCCGGAACCCCTTCTCTGGGGGATTCTTCCTTGGGGCCCCAATTCCCAGGTCCCTCCCCTGTTGTTACCAAGGGCCCTTATCGGTTCAAGGTGAGTTTGTCTTAAACAGTAGGAAGATGTCCAGGTGCACATTATAAGAAGTCCAGAGTGGGGGGGGCACTTCTGGCCAGGAGGGTGGAGCAGTTCAGTGAGGTCATGGGGGACCCAGATTGTGCTGCAGTGTCTGCAGTTCCTCCAGTCACAGGGTATCTGCCAGGAGCAGTCTGCACTGCATGGTTCTTCACTCACTACAACAGGAGCAGGGAAGGCTCCCAAGCTTTCCCAGTACAGAAAAGAGTTTCCCAGAACGCTTCCTATGCGCACACCTTTCCTTGCATCTTACTGGTCCAAGCTGCGTCATATGTCCCTTTCTGAACCAATCACTTTGTGTGTAGGGGGAAGGGTTAGAATTCCCTGAGACCAATCAAAACTACTCCTGGATTGGAGAGGGCATGGCTAGTTCTTCTGAAGTCCATTGGGTCTTGGGGAAGAAATAGATGTCTGGAAATAATTGGGGTTCTGCTAGGGAGGTCATGCAGGGTTAAGATCCAGCAGTGTCCACTATAGGAGCCCTCCACACAGGGCAAGGCACCCTGGGCTTGAGCAAAGTTCTACTCAGCTCTCACATCCTTTCCTGGAATTATGGGGGAAAGGTGTGTGTGTGTGTGTGTCCCCAGGAGGAAGGGCTGGGGGTAGTTTGGGTCCTTAGAGCGTCTATCCTTCCTCAGTAGGTCTGTCCAGCACTGCACATTGCCCCTTCCCCCAACCTGAAGAGCGGCGCCAAGCAACGGCGAAGGTTCAGATGTGTGTCTCTCTTTCTTTATTAGCGCTTTCTTTGAGTGGAGGGCGCCTCTTCTGGGTTGTATCTACAACTTCAAGTTCTTGCTTTTGCTCTTTTCTTTCTCATCCAGTGCTTTCTGCAAGTTCATGTTCACCGCATTTTTCCGGTGCCACCGTCCTGCAGAGAGCAGGGAAGGAACCAGCACAAATCACCCAGAGGACCTCTGAAGTGTCCAGGCCCCAGTGGTAACCCATATGTCTTCTGAACCCACCCCAGAGTTCTAGCTGCTGCTGTGGTCTCTCTCTGGACCTTGGGGCCAACACACCCTGCCCAGGGAGTGCCCACCTCCCACACCCCCAGCTCCCCACCTACCCAGATCATCCGTCTTCCTGCCATGCCAGTGCTGTAAGTCCCTCACTGATTTCTCAATCACCTCAGGGGTGTAGGAGGCCTTCATGAGGCTCTTCATCTCCTGTGGGGCCCCTGTGGAACCCCATGAAGCAATCCCCAGAAGCCCCAAGTCAACAGAGTTCAGGTACTCCAGGGTTCCTATGTCAGTCTCCCCTGTGGATGGTGGATTGTGGAAGGGTGGGGTGTGGGGAGAGTTAGGCAGAGGGAGGCCGGCCTAGGCTCAAATACCAGCTCCATCATTTATGCACAGTGTGGCCTCAGACAAGACTTTAACGTCTCAGAGCTTTGGTCTCTTAATCTATTCAAAGGAATAAAATGTTCTCGCGAGACTGGGAAGATTACGTTCATTGGAGCAGCTGGCACGTGGCAACTGATACCTGTATTTTCAGAAAATGTTTATGTCTGTGTGTAAAGTGAAAACACACACACACAAGAAAAGAAGTTACCGTGATCAAAAGTCAGAAAAATCATCAAACAGAGGACCAAATTCCAAAAGATAACAAGGATTTGAATGATCCGTTACAGAATATAAAATAAGTATCATTTAATGTGTGAAGTTGTGAAAAAGAGAATAAAAGTATAAGCAAAGAATAAGAAACTAACACGACATTGTAAAACAACTATACTCCAATAAAAAATACAAAATAAACTAACACAACATTGTAAAGCAACTATACTCCAATTTAAAAAAAGTTAACACAACATTGTAAAGCAACTATATTCCAATAAAAATTAATTTTAAATAAATAAATAAATCTATGAGAAAAGAATAAGAAACTATCCAGAAAGAACAGACAGATTAGTAAAAGAAGCAAATGGAATTTCAGAAATTAAACATAATAGTTGAAAGGCAATGGATGGTAAGAGGCCTGGGATTTGCTTCAAAATAAACTGGGGTGGGGCTTCCCTGGTGGTGCAGTGGTTAAGAATCCACCTGTCAATGCAGGGGACACGGGTTTGAGCTCTGGTCCGGGAGGATCCCACATGCTGCGGAGCAACTAAGCCCATGTGCCACAACTACTGAGCTCACGTGCCACAACTACTGAAGCCCGTGTGCCTAGAGCCCGTGCTCCGCAACGAGAGAAGCCACCGCAATGAGAAGCCTGTGCATTGTAACCAAGAGTAGCCCCTGCTCGCCGCAACTAGAGAAAGCCCGCGCGCAGCAAAGAAGACCCAACGCAGACAAAAATAAATAAATAAAATAAAATAAAAATAAATAAATAAATAATATATAAATAAACTGGGGTGGGAATGAATGGGTGAGTGGGTGGGAAAAAAGATGAAACAAGGTTAGTCTTGTATTGATAATTGCTGAAGCTGTATGATAAGTGCACCATGTATTTATTAAACTATTCTAAGTTTGAAAATTGACATCATAATGTTTAAAAACAAATTCAACAAACAGGTAAAAGAGCTGATTATATACAGCTGAGAAAAAATGGTAAACTGGTAGATATAGCTAAAGAAATTAACTAGAATGCAGCACAGAGTGGGGAAATAATGATGTGGAAAATATGAAAAAGCTGTTAAATGAAGATTAAATGAGAAGGCCTAACATATGTCTAATTGTAGTTCTGAAGGAGAGAGTGGAGAAAACGGGGAGGGACAATATGTGGAAAGCTAGTGGCTGGAATTTTTCCAGAATTGATGAAATATATGAATCCTTAGATTCAAGAATAACAATTCCCCAGTGAGTGTAGGTGAAAATAATTCCTTACCTAGGTACAACCAAGTAAAATTTAGAACACCAGAGACAAAGAAATCTTAGAAGTAGCCATAGAGAAAAGACAGGTTAGTTACAAAGGATAACGAGTTTGATTAACCATCAAAGCCAGAAGGAAATTAATTGACATCATCAAAGTGCTTTACAAAGAGAAATCAACAATCTAGAACTGTTTACAATAACTGTCTTCCAAGAATAGGATGAAATAAAACTTTTCTGAGCTTAAAATTTACCAACAACAGAATCTCACCCCAAATATCTTCTAAACAACATACATCAGAAAGAAAAAAATAATCCCAGAAGAAAATCTGAGATAAAAGAAGGAGTAGTAGGCAAAGAAAGTGGAAACATTGAATAAATCTAAATACACGTCAATTATGATAACAGTACCAATGTTGAATATATGGGCAAAATAATGACTGTGATAGATAAGTGAAGATTTAACATATGCTAAGCACAGTTTTCATTCAAAACTTTACAGAACTTACTCACTGAATCAACCCTAAGAAGACGGGGGTGATTATTACCCCCATCTTGCTGTTGAAGTCACTGAAGCACAGAAAGGCTAAATCACTTGTCTAAAGTGACACAGCGGGTAAGTGAAAGATGGAGGACGCAACCCCGGACCTGCGGCTCCAGAATCCACAGTTTAAACTACTTTGCTGGGCTTCCCTGGTGGCGCAGTGGTTGAGAGTCCGCCTGCCGATGCAGGGGACACGGGTTCGTGCCCCGGTCTGGGAGGATCCCACATGCCGTGGAGCGGCTGGGCCCGTGGGCCATGGCCGCTGAGCCTGCACGTCCGGAGCCTGTGCTCCGCAACGGGAGAGGCCACGACAGTGAGAGGCCCGCGTACCGCAAAAAAAAAAAAAAAAAAAAAAAAAAAAAAACTACTTTGCTTATGTATAGTAAAAAAAACCCTGTAAAATAATAACATGTTAGCTGATATGGGGGGTGGAGAGAATAAATGTGAAGCTGTCCAGCATCCTTATATTGTTCAGAAAAGCTGGAATACCTTGATTAACTTTAGAATTTGTTAACTATGCATGTAACAATGTCAAAGATAGGGAATTTCCTGGCAGTCCAGTGGTTAGGACTCCACGCTTCCATGGTCGGGGAACTAAGATCCTGCAAACCACACGGCGTGGCCATAAAAAAAAAAGGCAAAGATAACCACTGAGAGAATAGGAAAAGTAAGGACAAAAATTGGATTGGGGAAAAAGGGAAGCTCACTCAGATCCAAAATAAGGGAAGGAGAAAGAAAGCAGCCTAGAAAAATTAGGACAAATGGAAGATACAAAATAAGATCATAAAAATAAATCTGAATATATCGGTAATTAAAATAAATATAAATGGAGTAGGCCAACTGATTAAAAAACAGAGGCTCAGGCCACAGAAAATATTTTCCAGATATATATTCGTTAAAGCATATTTAAAGCAAAAGGACACAAAGAGGATAAACATGGAAATACAGAAAAAGATTAATACCACAAAAATACAAATCAAAGCAATCTGGTCATACTATACTAATATGGGACAAAATAGACTGTAAAGCAAAAGCACTATAAGAAATAAAAGCAGGGCTTCCCTGGTGGCGCAGTGGTTGAGAGTCCGCCTGCCGATGCAGGGGATACGGGTTCGTGCCCCGGTCCGGGAAGATCCCACGTGCCGCGGAGCGGCTGGGCCCGTGAGCCATGGCCGCTGAGCCTGCGCGTCCGGAGCCTGTGCTCCGCAACGGGCGAGGCCACAACAGTGAGAGGCCCGCGTACCACAGAGAAAAAAAAAAAAAGGTGGGGAAAAGCCTCCTGGTGGGCTTCCCTGGTGGGGCAGTGGTTAAGAATCCGCCTGCCAATGCAGGGGACACGGGTTCGATCCCTGGTCCGGAAAGATCCCACATGCCACGGAGTAACTAAGCCCGTGCGCCACAACTACTGAGCTTGGGCTCTAGAGCCCACGAGCCACAACTACTGAAGCCACCCGTCTACAGCCCGTGCTCTGCAACAAGAGAAGCCACCGCAATGAGAAGCCCGCGCACCGCAACGAAGAGTAGCCCCTGCTCGCCGCAACTAGAGAAAGCCTGTGCTCAGCAACAAAGACCCAACACACACCAAAATAAATAAACTTATTTTTTTAAAAAAATGTGAACTCTGACCCCAGACTGCCAGAGTTCAAATCCCAATCCCAACCCTGACTATCCCTAGCTGTGTGCCCTTAAGCAAGTTACTTAACCTTTCCATGCCTCATTTTTTCTTTCTTTAAAAAAAAGGGGGGGGGGGAATTATAGCACTATAGCATTCACTGTATAAGATTCTTGTGAGAATTAAAATGTACATGAAGTACTTAGAGCAGGGCTTGGTGAATGTTACATGCGACCCATAAATGTAGCCATTATTATTATTTAAAAATAGTTCCAAAGAATCTACAAACAAATTATCGGAATTAATAGGTGAGCTGAGTCAGGCTTCTGGATTTAAGATTAAAGACCAAAACTTAAAATTGCCTCCATGTATACAAGCAGCAAAGTTAGAAAATGTGATTTTTAAAAAGTTACTAGGGGGAAGGGTAAGCTGTGACAAAGTGAGAGAGTGGCATGGACATATATACACTACCAAACGTAAAATTGATAGCTAGTGGGAAGCAGCCGCATAGCACAGGGAGATCAGCTCGGTGCTTTGTGACCACCTGGAGGGGTGGGATAGGGAGGGTGGGAGGGAGGGAGACGCAAGAGGGAAGAGATATGGGAACATATGTATATGTATAACTGATTCACTTTGTTATAAAGCAGAAACTAACACACCATTGTAAAGCAATTATACCCCAATAAAGATGTTAAAAAAAAAAGATACTATTTGCAATAAGCAGCAAAAAAATAGATAAATAAGAGATTCTTCAAAACAAGTCTAACAAAAAGCTGCGTAATCTTTATTAAAAAAATGACAAAATGTTATTGACGGATATTGAAGGAAGATTGAAATTAACGGAGTTGTAGACCATACTCATGGATTGGAAAATTCATTATCAAAAAGCTGACAACTGTCCCTAAATTGAGCTGCAGGTTCAATGTTCTTCCAATCAAAATACCAACAGGGTTTTTTCATGGAAATTGACAAGCTGATTCTAGAATTTATATGGAAGAGCAAAGAACCTAGAGTAGCTAAGACATTAGCTGCTCCTGCTGCTGGTGATGGAGTGGTGGGGGGTGGGAACAGCCCAACCAGATATCAGACTACTTATAATACCTTGATAATTAAAAGTGTAATATTAAACCAGTGGGCAGAATAGAGAGCCTGGAAACTGATCCATGCACACAGGGAAACTTGATGGATACCAGCGGTACCACTGCAGGTCACTGGGGTGGGGGGAAAGATGAGATTATTCAATAGAAGGTACTGAGACAATTGCTAATCCACATAAAGGAGGAATTAACAATGAATCTCTGCTTCACACTGAAAAGAGAAATCAACTCCAGATGGATTAAAGACTTAAATGTGAAAAGCTAAGCTAAATATTTTAGAAGACGATGTAAAAGATTATCTTTATGACTCAGCATGGCATAGGATTTCTTCAACCCACTCCTCCTGGAACCTTCTCTATCTCAGTAAATAACAATTCCATCTTTTCAGTTGTTCAGGTCAAAACCCTTGACATCTGGGCTTCCCTGGTGGCGCAGTGGTTAAGAATCCACCCACCAATGCAGGGGACACGGGTTCGAGCCCTGGTCTGGGAAGATCCCACATGCCGCGGAGCAACTAAGCCTGTGCACCAAAACTACTGAGCCTGTGCTCTAGAGCCCACGAGCCACAACTACTGAGCCCACGTGCGGCAACTACTGAAGCCCGCGTGCCTAGAGCTTATGCTCCACAACGAGAAGCCCATGCACCACAACGAAGAGTGGCCCCCGCTCGCCGCAACTAGAGAAAGCCCGTGCGCAGCAACGAAGACCCAACGCAGCCAAAAAATTAAATAATTTAATTTATGAAAAACAAAAGAAAAACCTTGACATCAACCTTAATTCCTCTCTCACACACCCCAAATCCATTGATTAGCACATTCTGTTTGCTCTGCCTTACACACAGGGCCAGACTCCTCCTGCATCAGGTCACCTTCACCATTATCTCCCTGTGCCGCCATACTGCACAATAGTATCCACTAGAGTCGTGCAATGCACCAGCCCTGCTCTCGAGACCAAGCCTCCATCATTAACCCCACCTGGATTTTTGCAGTCACCTCCTCACTGGTTCCCCTGTTTCTGTCCAGCTCCCTTACTTTTCTTCTCAGCATAGCAACAGTAGTGATCCTTTAACCTAAGTCAAACAATGCCCTTCTCTGCTTAAGACCTTCCCGTGGCCTTCCCCACCTAGCCCGTTTCCTCTCTGATTTCTTCTCCCTTGTCTAGCCACTGCTATACCTCCCCAACCTGGAGCAGCAAATGCCAAGATCTGGTCGGGTGGAAACGGAGGGGGACACATGGGTGAGGCACACTGACAGTTGGGTGCAGAGAGCAACGCCCTAATTTGTAGCGCTTGCCAATTTGTGGAGTGTCAATGCAGTTGACCCTTGAACAACATGGGTTTGAACTGCTCGGGTCCACCTATGTGTGTATTTTTTTTTCAATAAATATAGTACCTGTATGTTCCTTTTATAGATCTTTAAAAATTAACTAGGCATGGGGAAAGTTTGTGTTTGGTAGGAAGTCACAATACATGGGATCAGAAGAACTAGGGTTTGAGTCCTGATTCTATCCAAACTATCTCAGCTTCCTGGCCTTGGGTGAATCATTTATCAGTTCTTTTGTTTTTGAGTCAGAGATAGCAGTACTTGGATTTTTGACTGTGGGGTGGTGTAGGCACCCCTGACTCCCCCGTTGTTCAAAGGTCAATTGCACGACCACGGCCAATTTTAAGATCGCTCATGATGCCAACAGTTCAGTAAAATTTAACAATCGACTCTTAGAAGCTGGAGCAAGCTGGTTTGCACTGGTTCCCAGGGTTTGCCCCCTTGACACAGTTGTGTTTCTCAGGCTGGGTGAGGGGTACACAGACGCTTTTTATATCATTCTTTTAAACGTATGTAAACATCACCATATAAAGGCCTACGTGAGAACTACTGAGTGATCATTGTTAAAGACAAGTGGAAGGCCGATTCCTGAGGCCCAGAACGGGACAATGTGAGCTGTATTCTCTCTCCTCTCCCCAGGCACCACCCCTTCTTCAAGCTCAAAGGAAAACCCAGAAAGGCTTCCAGTGGCTGTCTGGTTCCTCGGGTGATGGGGCTCTGAGCCAGGTAGGAGGTTTACCAAGCCCTGGGGACACTGGAGAAGGCATGGAGTAAGGATGGAGGAAAGAAGGGGGCCAGGAAGACTTGACCTTTTGCAATGAGGTCAAACTAGAACGTGGGGCCGGAGAGAAGCCACCGCTTGCTGACCAAGGACCGGCATCCGAGCAATCGGTTAAACGCTTGGGAACGGGGTCCTAGCTCCGGAGGTGACCCGGGAAAAGACTCTGGGACTTTGGAGGCAGAAGAAAAACCTGGATTTGAGTTTCACATCCACCTCCTACTACTCTGGGCAAATTGTTTCCCATCTGCCTGTGATATGGAGCTAGGAGCACTCCCCTGACAAACAGGACCGAGGGGGACCCAGAGGACACATTGCAGATGTCCGGGCCTCCGACCCACACTTTGGCCCAGAGGTGCCACCAGTGGGATCCGAGAAAGAAAAGGGCTGGCCTGTCAGCTACTAATCACTCACTGTGGGAATTCCCTGGCGATCCAGCGGAATTCCATTGCAGGGCGCACAGGTTTGATTCCAGGCCTCAAGGCTCAGCAAAAAAATTAAAAAAAGAGGACTCACTGGGGGCTGCAGGCCAAGCGCCTGCACAGAATCCTGCCATGTTATTAGCCCCGTTGTACCAGGAAGATTGCCTGAGGCTCAGAGGTTAAGGATCCTGCCCGAGGCCACACCCATCGGCTGAGCTGACCTTTGAACACAGGAAGCCTGGTACTGTCACTGTAACCAAAGGTGGCCAGATCAGGGGTGCCCCGGCCTCCTCTTGGCAGATTAAGACACCAGAGGGACAGGGAGAGTAAGGGCTGACTGCCAACTGTATAGTGAGGACAGACTCGCCAGGGGACTGGACATTCCCAGCACTCGGCGTAGAGCCTGGCACAGAGGAGGCCCTTGGTGGCCGTGAAATGAGTGTCCCTGGAGATGTATCCTGGGGTCTTAGATTCCTTTGGGGGTCCAAGTCCTCCCTTGCCCAGTGCCTTGGGGACTATAGGCGTTCACAACCCCCACCCTTGCCCTTCAGCCTGACCTTGAAACAAGTTTGACCGCATGTTGTAGCCCAGATCATAGTAGCCTGAAAAGACGGAGGTGATTTCAGTGGGACTCTGGATCCTGCTGGGCCGTGAGCTTGCCCTTTTCTGGCCCTCCAAGGCTTCACCAATGGCCCTTTGAGCCTGAGTAGGGAGGGAGGGAGGGAGGAGAGACAAGGGGTAGAGAAGCAGCATCAAGTCCCCTATCTCCCCTCTAACTTCTCCTGCCTCTGACCCTGCCTCCACCACCCTCACCCCACCCTTAGCCTGCAGCCTTCAACCTACTCCCAACCTACTCCCTTCAGCTGGCATAGCTGAAGTCCCTCCACACTCCCACACCACCCCACCTCCCACATGGGCCTCGGGCATCAAGCATGAGAACGATCATGAACGCTTCTCCCTACATTGGGTACGTACTGTAGAACATCACCAGGGGACATCTTTATAAGATGATATTATTCCTACATTTTATAAATAAGGAAACTGTGCCTCAGGGCGGGGACTTGCCCATCACATAGCCGGTGACCGAAGCCCTGGCTTGCCTACTACAATGGGAGCGTCACACAAGTCAACTCTAGGTGGCTCCTAATATTTCACCAGGGGCAGCTCCTTCCTTGTACCAATGGGGAAACGAAGGCCCGGAGTGGTTGAGCTCAGGCCTAAGAGCCATTAAACCTGGGTTTGGGTCCCAACTCTGCTGTCTACCAGCTGCTGGTTTGGGCAAGTCTTTGCTCCCCTCTGGGCCTCAGTTCCCCTACTCATAAAATGAGGGTGGGGGCAGAACTGGGTGGCCTTTGCAGTAGCTTCCAGTTCTGATACTTGCCGGCCTGATGACACTTGTGATCTGGGTCACAGCTGGATTAAAAAAATAAAAAAAAAAACAAAAAAAACAGATCTATTGATTTAAGCCCAGGACCACGATGGCCAAAGAGAGAAAGGGCACCTTCCCAAAGCCAGGAGGTGCAGTGAGAGATAGTGACCATACAGCCAACCTCAAGTTGGGACAAGATCCTCCAAGTGGGGCAGGGAGTTTAGGATTGTGACCTCCCAGACTAGCAGGTTGTGAGGCGGGGGTGTACCCCCACCTTAAGGTGACAAAATGAAAAGGGGCCCCGCCCATAGCCTTTGTGACCCTGGCTCTCCTGCTTGCTCTGTGTGACCCTGGGCAGATCGTATCACCTCTCTGAGTCTCAGATTTACCATCTGTTAAAAAAGGAAGCAATGACTCCTGCCTGGCCTGCTGCTCAATGTAGTCACCATGAGGGTTGAGACAGTGGCTTTGAAAATACGACTCAAAATGCCAGAGCAGGTGACCATTTGACCAGAAATGGCAGATAAGTTTCATCTCCACTTTCAGTGGATCAGCATTGAGTTCCTAGAATGATGTACCAAGTGGGAAAAAGTGCCAGAATCGATTAGTGATGTCTGCCATGAATGCGGGCTAGGAGAGCTATGGAATGCATGCTGTGTATTTGCCAGCCTGATCTAGTCTAACTGCCTCACTTTACAGATGTAGAGACTAGAGCTCAGAGAGGAGAAGTAACTTAGCCAAAGTCTTTCAGTATTCTGGGGCAGAGCCAGGATTCAAACCCAAGTCTTCTGATTTCCAATCAATCCTGTCCCCTTTAGGAGACTTGAGCTAAAAGCATCTATTTCAAACACAAGACTTCTAACTGCAGAGTCATTATGGGCCAAGGCTCCAGAATCTGCTGGCCAGTTTGGATCCTGTTTAAGTTTGGTTAATTTACTTAAGCCTGTTAAGCCTTGGGCTTCTAATCCATAAAATGAGGATAATGATAGCACCTCCCTCACTGGGAAGATTGAACGGTTAGATGTGACGACTAAACAGTGCACGGGATCCGGCACAGAGCAAGTGCTCAGTAAACACTACTTTCTGATGATGTTATTACAGGGATTCTGTACTCAAGAGCAGCTTCCCTAGGGGTCCTCATTGTCAGTCTCCATGCATGACCCTCCTGCCGCCCTTAGCCTCCTGTGCCCATTCTGACACCTGCTCTTCGGAGATCAGCTGGTCCACCACGTTGCTCCCAAACTTGTGACGAATGTTGTTGGGAATACTGCTGCTACTCTGGCCCTGTGCCCCCAAGTTGGGGTCTTCCTCCAGCCCCTGGCACGGTTGAGCCCCCTCTCGGAGGGAGGCCCTCCTCTCCCTCGAGGAGGGTCTGTAGCTCTCCTTCTTCAGGGACCCCGGCTGTGAGTCCCTCTGGGGAGAGTCCTGGCTGACAGCCTTCAGGGGTGGAGACCGGATCTCCTCCAGGGAGGCCTGCCCGAGGGAGCTGCCCCGGGGGCTGTGTCCTTGGTACATGGATGGCTGTGGGGAGACTGGGAGCTGGTACTTGAACTTGGAGGTATCCAGTGGGCTACGGGCAGTTCTCCGGGGGTCCGTGTCCTGCTGGCCTTCCTTGCTGTTGTTCAGATGGGCCCTGGTCAAAGTGGTTGTACCTAAAAAGGGAAGAGAGAAGGAAGGAAGGAGAGGAGACAGACAGATGTAGAGAGTGGAGGGCAGGAAGGAAGACGGTGATGGGGGTGGGGGTGGGGGGAACAGACAGACACGGAGCCGCAGAGATCCAGAGCAGGAAAAAAGGCAGGTACGGAAAGAAGTCATGGGAGCCAGAAGCATGGGTGAGAAATCAGGAGAGAGACCAAGGGAGAGGGTAGTTCAGCCCGCCAAGCCTCCCGCTGTACAGGGCAGCCCTCATTGTTTCTGACAATAGGGACTGCAGCCCAAGCCTGACCAGCCTTGGGGCTAGCTGTGTGACCATCAGCAAGGGCTGTGACCTCTCTGTGCTTTAGTGAACCTGGCTCCATTTGGGCAGTTCCCTTCCCCACCTTGAACCCCCCCAGCAATCCAGTCAGGAAAACCAGCAGCTGTGGAAGCTGGCAGAGGGCATCCCTCAGCGTGGCCAAGTCACACGGCTGGAAAAGTACTAGAGCTGGATTGAGCCAGCCTTTGCTCCCCATTTAGAGCTGCTCCCCAGCCCCACTTCCCTCCTCTGTTCTCCAGCTAATGGAGCGGTGTCGTCCCAGCTGCTTCCGGGCTCTCGGACCTCAACCGCTCCCCTCCCCTCCCCCCACCCCACTCCTGCCCTGACTCCCAGTTCCGAGGATCTCCCGTTCCCAGCTTACAGGTCTTCTCCTCATTCTCTTCCCCCATCCCTGGCTCCAGCCAAACAGACCGCCACTTCTTCCCCACCACACCCTGCGATGTCCAACCTCCCAGCGTCTGCTCAGGCTAGTTCGCTGCCCGGAAGGCCAGCCCCTCTTTTTCCCTAAGTCAAAATCCTACTGCTTGGGCTTCCCTGGTGGCGCAGTGGTTGGGAGTCCGCCTGCCGATGCAGGGGACACGGGTTCGTGCCCCGGTCCGGGAAGATCCCACATGCCGCGGAGCGGCTGGGCCCGTGAGCCATGGCCGCTGAGCCTGCGCGTCCGGACCCTGTGCTCCGCAGCGGGAGAGGCCACAGCAGTGAGAGGCCCGCGTACCGCAAAAAAAAAAAAAAAATCCTACTGCTTCCTTCCAACGCAGCCCCACCAGGAAGTCCTCCCTGACACCCACCCCAAGCTGCCAGGGCCATCGCCTCCTCTCAGCTCCACAACTCTGTCCCCAGCACGCTCTGCAGGTCTGTCTGGATTTTCCCCTTCTCCATCCTTGTGAGCTACAAACCCTCTCATTTCTCTCCTCCATGCGGCAGGGGAGTCACTGAGGCAGGTCCACAGGTGAGTCAGTCCTGGGCCTCCCTCAGCACCCCCCAGAGCCCTGTGTACCAGAGATGCTGGTGACACCCATCAGTGAGCGAGTGAATGAATAGATGGCTGCAGGGGTGTCAGACCCAGGGTCACCCTGCACCCCATCAGTTCTAAAACGTCCTTCCTTCTCATGTTAGCATCGCTGACAACAGGCTGTGTCTGACAATCAATGGGCCCTGGTCTAACCAGCGATGTTTTCTTTCTTAGTGACAGGTAAGTAACAGTGCATCTTACAACCCACTGGATGGAGACTTAAAATACACATTTTGAATAATGTTTTACACATTATAATACCCAAGTAATATGTAAACTCTTTCTTACTGGGCAAAATATAGAAAACGAGTCAGTCCCCACCCTCTCCCCACTTCCAGCCATGCCCACAATCCTCAATCCCAGGTTATAGCTGTAAGCTTCTTTGAAGAGCTTCCCTCCCAGACGTTCTAGGTGGGTCCTAGCGCTTTTGAAAGATGCATAGTTTGGCTTCACTTTGGTTTACAAATGCGATCAGATTCCATGTATTGCTTTGTAACTTGCTGTTTAAAAATTTAACACTGTGCCTTGGGGATCTCTTCTTGGCCACAAACACACACCTAACTTTCCTTTCAAACCGTGCAGGCTTTAGCGACTGCCCTGCCGGTGGATGTCCAGGTTTCTTTTTCAGAGAAAGCCGCTGGAAATGGCAGGTTTTGCCAGCCACAGAGGTTTTTATTTCAAGCCCCCCTTGCCCACCCGTGGGGGCTGCAGACCCTTCCCCAGGGCAGTAGAGACAGAGAAAGCTGAGGTCCAGGCCTGCCCGCTTCCTCCTCACCCTTCTCCTCCCCCCTATCCTCACCCCATGGAGCTGAAGTCGGAGGATCCTCTTCTTGACCTTCTGTCATAGACACAAAAGAGGAAAAACCTGTTCCCCAGAGACCAGACTGCCTACCCTCCCTCCCATCCTGGGTTCTGCCCCCACAAGCAGATAGCCAAGCAAAGGGGCGCTTCTGGGGACAACTAAGGCTTCCAGGATGGGGACAGTGACCCTTCTCAAAAGAATGGAGGCGGAGAGCATTAAGAGCAGTCAGCACCAGCCTGGTCAACCACGGCCCCTCCCTGTGCTCGTGGGGAGACTGAAGCCCAGCGCAAGCCTGGGCTCCTGAGCCCGTAGGTCTCAGGGCTCAGGACTCCAGGATCCGTGCTCCCATCTCTCCCAGGCTATGCTCCTGCCCGCCTCTAAGCACAGCGAATGTAAATTGTCTGCTCACCCTCCACCTGCCCTTTGGGCTTAGGAGCGCTCTAATGGCCAGGACCGTGTCTCGTGTCCCCTGGCTCAGAGAGCCAATACCTTCACCAATTCAGCCATCAGGCGAGCACCTACCGTGTGTCAGTGCTGTGCTAGGCACTGGGGCCCCAACAGTGAGCTAACTGGGTCAGCCCCCATCCTCTTGGGCTTAAATGTTTGTGGAATGAATGAATGAATGTCTGTAGCTGGCATTCCAAGAATCTCAGTGCGGTCCCACGCTTCCTCCACTCCCTTCCCCTGTACAATGGGCAGAGTTCATCCTACTTTGCTTGCTGTTGTGAGGATCAAGCGATCAGTCATCAGAGTTCTCCAAGCTGCGTCATTTATCAGAATCCCCGGCAGGCACTCATTAGAAATACAGATTCCTGGGCCCCTCCTAGAGCTGCTGCAGCAGAATCTTCTTGTGAGAGGCTGGGATTTGAGTGTTTAACTAGGCCTCCAGGTCATTCGGGTCTTTGGAGAGAGCTTCCAGCAGGAGCCTTGCCCCAGCGTCCCTCTCTCCACATCCCACCCGCCAGCCCCAGCCGCCAGCCCCTCACCCGTGGGGACCTTTCTCAGAGCTGACCTGACCCAGTCATTCCTACATGGAAACCCTTCCCCTCGTCCTCAGGGCAGAGGCCCTGCCCTTGGGATCGGTCCCAGGACCCCAGCCCAGCCTCCTTGCCCACCTCCCTTCTCCAACCTTCAAGCCATATTGAATTTCATTCAGCTTCACCAAATCACCAGCCCACTCTAACTTCCAGACCTTTGCCCACACTATTCCGCAGGCCTGGGACGCGCTTTTCTCCCCTCCTTGGGCCACACCACTCCCTGCTTTTGGCTCACTCAGGACCTACATGGACCTTCCACTCACAGAGACCAGGCCCCTGCTGTGTTCTCCCATATCCTGCCTTTCTGGTGCACAAAGGGTTGCTGCTTTGCCCCTGAGCCTTGAGAGTGAAGCCAGCAGGACCCTGTAGGGCCCTCCTGGGCACAAAAGCCTTTCTGGGTTCCCCATTTCTTATTTGCAAGTTAAAGGCTTCAGCCACCCTAGACCTTCCCTGAGTTCCTAAGGGCAGATTCAAACAGCTGCTACTCAGGGAGAGGAAGGAATGCGGAAACAAAGGAGGAACCATCCAGAAACAATAGTGCAGGGAATTCCCTGGAGGTCCAGTGGTTAGGATTCTGCACCCTTGCACGGGTTCAATCCCTGGTCCGGGAAATAAGATCTCACAAGCCACGTGGTGCAGCGAAAAAAAAGAAAAGAGCAATAGTGCAGTGATTAAAGCAGGGTCCTAGTTCCTCCTCGAGCGATGTACATAACAATATCTTCCAGTTCTTCTCAGGAACTAAGGTGCCAACGCAGGTGGAGGACGGTAAGTTCAGGCCAAGCACAAGACTCCTGGAGCACCGCCCTGCTACCTCACCACCAGCCAATCAGAAGGAAGCCACACACCCTGCAGCCCTCGCCCTAAATTTTGCCTATAAAAACTTCTCCCTGAAAACCATCAATGAATTTGGGGGTTTTGAACAAGAGCCACCCATTCTCCTTGCCTGGCCCTGCAATAAAACTTGCTCTGCTCCAAACTCCGATGTTGCGGTTCGTATGGCCTCCCTGTGCCTCGGGCACGTGAACTTGTGTTCGGTTACAAGAGGGGACACTGCAGTGGGGTCATAACCCCCAGGCCTGGCAGATGGGAGAAGCTCAGCAATACTCGTGCCCTCTCTTTTCCTTCTGTCTTCGAACGGAAGCCCTGAGGAAGTTAGGGCCACGTGGTGGGTCTGGAGGCCAAAGCAAGACTGAGGGAGAGGGGGAGGGGGCTGGTCTCTGCTGCCCCCAGGGGGTCCCTCCGGAAGTCCTGCATGTGCATTCAGCATGTCCCTGGTCCCCCGTCCTACCTGCTTTGTGGTCCAGCTCCATCAGCTCTTGCTCTGCGACAGGTAATTCCAAGCTTAGCTCTGCAGACAAAGAAATACACACGGTCATCTCAGATGACAGAGAGGGCTGAACAGGACGGCCTGTGACCGTCTGCCCAGCCCCTGACCAGAGGTCCCTCCGTGCTGCTTCCAGTGCTCTCAGGTACCCAGGAGCCCCCGCCCCATCCACCCACCACCCCTGGCACTGGGCCTGCTTCCTCGACCCTTGCAGGCTGTGCTGTCTGTGGAAAGCCCTGGTCACACCCATCACCTGTGCCTCAAAGGCCCTTCTCAAACAGACTGGGGGCCTGGGACTCCCCTTCTTCCTTTGCAATCCTTTTCTTCTATAATATTTTCTTCCCCATCTGTACCACCCAACACTCCCCTAGGAGCCCCCAGCAGACCCCTTGCTGGGAGGGGCATTGCCCCAAGCCCACCATCCTGGTGACTGTTTGCCTCTCTGCAAATAGGATTTTGCCCGTTCTTTTACCAGCTGGTCATTCAAGGAAAGGAACCAGCTTGGCCAAGGTGGAGGAGAGCCAAGAGCAGGAACGGACTCTGGGATGATCTCAGCCTTTCCTCCAAAGAACAGGCCTTTGGGTCAAACTAGAGTGCCAGCTCTGGCATCTTCAGAAGCCCCTGCAGCTTTCAAGTTTGGGTTCCTTTTTCCTAGGTCATCTTTTTCTTATTCATATTCTCTTATTTTATTGCATGTGTTTTTTTAAAGGCTTCTGTGAATTTTGTAATTCAACTAGGATAAGACAGTTTATTGTATAATTGGATAAGCAGCAAGTCAGAGCTGGAAGGGATCTTTGAGATTAGCTAATCCAGTCCCTTCGTTTTATTTATTTATTTTTATAAATTTATTTATCTATTTTATTTTTGGCTGTGTTGGGTCTTTGTTGCTGTGCAAGGGCTTTCTCTAGTTGCGGCAAGCGGGGGCTACTCTTTGTTGCAGTGTGTGGGCTTCTCATTGCAGTGGCTTCTCTTGTTGCAGAGCAAGGGCTCTAGGCACACGGGCTTCAGTAGTTGTGGTGGGGGGTCTCAGTAGTTGTGATGCATGGGCTTAGTTGCTCCACAGCATGTGTGATCTTCCTGGACAAGGGCTCGAACCCATGTCCCCTGCATTGGCAGGCGGATTCTTAACCACTGCACCACCAGGGAAGCCCCAGTCCCTTCATTTTACAGGTAAAGAAACTGAGGTCCCAGGGAGAAGGAGTGACTTGTCTGAGGTCACCCAGCAAGTTGGTCTGCCGGTAAACTCAGAGCAGGTTAAGAATCAGATGAATTTTGAAAAATCACCAGGCAAAACACCCTATTAATTCTGACTTGTTTGGTGATTGTGCAGCTTCTGATATGACTTTTCATGATCCTTATCCTGCTGGTATTCATACACTATGTTCCCCGCCTAACACTTGAGTGTGGGCGGCTGGACCTAGTGACTTGCTTCTGATCAAAAGAATATGACAGAAGTGAGAGGATGTCACATCCAGGATTAGGTTAGTGACTTCTGTCTTGTTCACACTCTTCCTCTGGTCTCCTTGCCTTGCTCGCTCTGATGGAAGCAGTACCATGTTCTGAGGTACCCTACAAAGAGACTCATGTGGAAAGAACTGAGGGTGGCCTTTGGCCAAAGCTAGTAAGGAACAGAGACCCTTATTCCAATAGTCCTCAAAGAACTGAATGAGGGACTTCCCTGGTGGTGCAGTGGTTAAGAATCTGCCTGCCAATGCAGGGGACACAGGTTCGAGCCCTGTCCGGGAAGATCCCACATCCCATGGAGCAACTAAGCCCCTGTGCCACAATGACTGAGTCTGAACTCTACAGCCCGCGAGCCACAGCTACTGAAGCCCACGCACCTAGAGCCTGTGCTCTGCAACAAGAGAAGCCACCACAATGAGAAGCCCACACACTGTAACAAAGAGTAGCCCCTGCTCACTGCAACTAGAGAAAGCGTGCACACAGCAACGAAGATCCAATGCAGCCAATAAATAAATAAATAAAAATTAAAAAAAAAAGAATGAATGAATCCTACCACCTGAATGGTTCCTCCCCAGTTGAACCTTGATATGAGAATACAGCCCACCTGACACATTAATTGTAGCCTATGGTAGACCCTGAGCCAGAAGACCTAGTCAAGCCACACCCAGGATCCTGATCCATAGAAACTGTGAGATAATAAATTTGTATTTTTTTAAGCATTTAAGCCACCATTTTAAGCCGCTAAGCTTTGTGGTGATTTTTTAAATGCAGCAATAGATAATATGTATTTTGGTGCCAAGAGTGGGATGCTGCTGTAACAAACACCTAAAAATGTGGGAGTGGCTTTGGAACCAAGCAGTCAGTGGAGCCTGGAAGGAATTTGAGCAACATGATAGAAAAAGCCCAAATTGCCTTAAACAGACTATTAGTAGAAGTCTGGTCTTAGAGGATGCTGCCAGTGCAGGCACAAAAGGAAGTGAGGAAGATGTTCTTAGATCCTGGAGGAGGACTGGTCCCTGCTACGTAGTGGCAGAAACATGGTGACTCTGTCATCAGCAGTTATGTGGAAAGCAGAATAAGTGACTAATGAACTGGGTGATCCAGTGAAGATTTCCAAGCAAAGTATTGAAGGTGCCTCCTGGCTTCTTCTTGATGCTTGTAGTGAAATGTAAGGAGAGAGAGAGAAATTTGAAGGAAGGACTGTTAAATAAAAATGAGGCAGGACTTAGTCATTCTGGAAATTCTCATCCTCTCCAGATGTCAAAAGATGCTAAAATTAAGAAATAGCTTCAGAGGACTGTTGGTAAAATGTAGCCAAGGCTGTGACTGTTTGTTATATCCTTAGAAAGATGAAAGATCAGAGTATTATTCAGTCCCACAAAAGGCCCTTTAAAGAGATAAGGACGTGCCTCACAAATCCTCTTAATGGAATAGGGCCTCTCACAAGTTTAAGGATGCTCTCCGTCAACAGAAGCCCCAGTGGAAAAGAATGTGACTTTTGGCTAATGGAGAGAATCCCTGTAAGTTTCACAGCTTTTGAGAAAAGTATATTGGTGAAAATACTGACAACATGGAGTGAAAGGGACAGAGAGAGTACAAAAGGAAAAGAGATCAGTGAACTCCCAAATTCTACTGGCAGAAAACAGTCTGAGAAAACTACTCAGCTGCAAACATGTGCTCCCTTAAAAAAAAAAAAGAAAGAAAGAAAAAAAAAGATATTGTATCAAGTAAAAGCAAGAGTCCATACATATGGCAGAGCAGAGAGCCGTGGACAATTATCTCCAAACCTTGAAACCAAATCAAGGGAAGTCCAACATTTGCCTGACTGGATTTCAGAATTGCTATGGACCAGTGGATACCTCACGTCTGAATTTTCCTCATTTCTGAACAGGAATATCTATAGTTCTTATCCTATATCTGCCACACCATTGTACGTTGGGTGCGTTCAGGCAGATAGCTTAGTTTCACAGATCTACTGATAGAGAAGAATGACACACAAGGAGCCTCATCCACACCCGGACCCGATTTCTAGGGCCAGATTCTAAAATTGAAGCTGATGCTGTAATCGGATGAGACTTTTGGAGCTCTTGGGAGGGGATGAATGTATTTTGCATGTGGAAGGGATATTTATCATCGGAGGCTAGAGGGTGGACTGAGGTGGGCAGTAACATGGCTCCCAGTGACCCTTAATTCCTCAGTATTTACACACTTGTGTAATTCCATCACTTTGAGTATGGGCTGAACCTACTGACTTGCTTCTAACCAGTAGAATATGGTGAAAATGATGGGATGCCACTTCCAAGATGAGGTTATAAGATTGTGACTTCTGTCTTGTTCACACTCTCTCTGGCTCTTCTCGGCTCTTCTTGCACTGATGGAAGCAGTTTCTTTGTTGTGAGCCGCCTTCTGGAGAGGCCCACGTGGCAAGGAATTGAGGGCCTCTTGCCACCAACTCGAGAGGAACTGAGACCCTCAGTTCAACAATCTGAGGAATTAATCCTGGCCATGGAAAGGGCCCTTCTCTAGTTGAGCTTTGAGATGAGACCGAAGCCCTGGCCAATATTTTGATCACAGGCTGTGAGAGACCCTGAGACAGATGGCCCGTTGAAGCTAGATCTGTATTCCTGACCCACAGAAACTATGAGATTATGAATGCTTTCTTAAGTCACTAAGTTTGGGGTGATTTGTTATACAGCAGGAGATGACAAATACAGCTCATGTATTAAGTATTCTCACATCTAGTAGACTAGTCTCTCTTCACAAGGACTCAGTGAGGTGTTTGGAGAAAGTATTAACTCACCCTCTTTCACAGTTGGAGAAAATGAGGCTCAGAAGAGAAATAGGACCTCACCCAGGTGGTGCTGACACCAAGCCCCACCTCTATCTCCTTCAAGTTCTCTTTCTGCTCCTGTCCCCATTCCCCATCCCCAGCCACCCACCTGGTGTGTCCACAGGAGCTGCCCATCTGCCCCAATAGCACCCTCAGTCCAGAGTGGCCTGGACGGGCTTGAACGGAAGTGTAGACTCACGTCAGTTTCTGATTTGGAGAGAAAATCCCAAGAGACGTCGGGTCAAGGAGGGAGGGAAAGTAGATCCTGTTACGGTCTGAGCATTCCACTCACAAGCAACTCTGAATAGAGAGAAGGAAGATGAAGCCCCATGTCCTGGCAGACCCCTGGCCCACCTCAAGGTCCCTGCCTCACCTCTCCACTCTCTCTCATAATGTCAGAAAACCGTGAACCACCCTGGTGTGTGCGGAAACCCAGGAGTGCAGATCTGCGCAGCACAACTGCTGCTGGAGACCAGTGGATGGTTGCTGGAGGGCAGCCCCCCACGTGCACTGGAGTTGCCATGGCAATCACTGTACACAGGGCTCTGTTACCTCAGCGGAATGATAGGCCCACCCTGGGGAACAGAGGCCAGGGAGAGCCAGTACTAAGAGGGCAACAGGGGGCTTCAGGTGTTGTTTACTCTCTCATCCCCTAAAAATGTCAGGTGGTGAAATGTCCTCATCCCACGGAACCACAGGCCGGGTTCCGTGCCAGGCAGAGAGGGCTCAGACGCCATCAGGTGTGAAGGATGTTCTTGGGATTACAAAGCATTAAGTAGAGGGAGTGATTAGTCATTTCTGTGAAATGCCCAGCACATTCCCTGGCACAGAGTGAGGTGTCACCTGTAATTCTCAGCCAACCCCATAAGTGATTCATCAGCAAGTCCTGCAAAATACACCAAACTCAGACCCCTTTACCCACCTCCACATCCCCCCTGGCCCCTGGTAGAAGCCAGCACCACCCCTTGCCTGGGTTAACAGATTTGCCTCCTCCCTGGTCTCCTTCTTTTGCTCCTGTGCCCTGCATTGATTATCTACTGCTCCGTAACAGCATTACCACAGGCTCAGCAGCCTAACATACTTTATCACAGTTTCTGTGAGTCAGGGTCTGGGCATGGCTTAACTGGATTCTCTGCTTTGGAGCCTCAGAAGGCTGCAGTCAAGGTGTTGGCTGGGGCTGTGCTCTCCTCTGAGGCTCGACTGGGGAAGGATCTGCTTCCAAGACCATGAGGTTGTTGGCAGGACACAGTTACTCATGGTTTGTTGGACTGAGGGGCTCAGCCAGAGGCCATCCTCGGTTCCTTGCTATGTGGGCCTCCAACACGTCACTCACTTCATCCAAGCCAGCAAAGGAAAATGCCCAGCACAAGACGGGCATTATAATCTCACGTACTGTAATCACAGAAGTGTCAACTATTATAGACTAAACGTTTGTGTCCCCCCTAAATTCATGTTCTGCAGCCCTAACTCCCAATGTGATGGTATTTGGAGGTAGGGTCTTTGGGAAGTAATTAGGTTTGGATGAGGTCATGAGGGGTCCCCACGACGGAATTGCTGTCCTTAGAAGAAGTGAAAGAGGGACCAGAGCACTGCTCTCCCGCTCTTCCCCTCTCTCTCTCCAACATGTGAGGACACAATCAATGAGAAGCCAGGAAGAGAGTTTTCACCAGGAACCAAATCCACTGGCACCTTGATTTTGGACTTCTAGCCTCCAGAACTGTGAGAAATAAACCTCTGTGGTTTAAGCCAGCCAGTCCTGTTATAGCAGCTCAAGATGAGACAGCATCCCACACCATTGCTATATTTTGTTGGTTAAAAGCAAGTTGCGGTTTCCACCCACACTCAAGGGAGGGGATGGCACAGGGGGTGGACGTCAGGAGGCAGAGATTATGCGGACAACCCTAGAGTCTATCCACCAAGTCTCTTTCCTACCTCAGCAGCCAAGTGATCTTGTTAGAACTTATTTGGATCATGTCACCCCTCTAATCAAAACCTTCCAGTAGCTTCCCATCTCAACCAGAGTAAAACCTGTCGTCCTTCCATTGATTTGCAAGGCCCTACCATAGATGTCCACCCCCTTCTCTGACCTCATCTCCTCCCCCTTTCCTGATCACTCCCTTGGCCCCAGCCATGCTGGTCTCCTCTGTTTCTTGAACACACCAAGCCCAGTCCTGCCTCAGGGTCTTTGCACTGGCCATTCGCTTTGCTTCAACTTTCTTTCCCTAGATATCTATGTGGCTTACTTTTCCAACCTCCTTTGGGACTCTGCTCACCTTTCCAGACCACCCTTTAAAAACAAAAAATCGTAACCCACCCCACACTCCCCATTCCCTTTATTACTCTTTTTTCCCACAGCACTTGTGTCACCATCTTATATCATATATATATATATATGTACATTTGTTCTTTCCCCCAGGTAGGATGTGAAGCACACATGAGGAGGGAGATTGTGTTCACTGCCATGTCACCAGCACCTGGACCAGTGCCCATCTCACAGTAGGTGCTCAGTAAACATGTTGATGGAATGAGCTCTGGGACTGGAGAAGGAGGAAGGGGTGGGGGGAGAGTCTTCATCCCCTGAGATTGGCTCTTTGGCCCCTAAGGGCTCCAATAACGGACCTAAAGCTGGTAGGAGAAGGATGGCATGGAGGCAAGAGGGTTCCAGACTGCCCTAGCCCTCTTCCACTGCAGACCCCATGGGCCCTCAGCCCCCTGCCACTAACCCAACACCCGCAGCAGTAACAGAGCACCTGATTGCCCCAACGCTGGGTTAGGGGCTGGGATCCATCACTGACAACCTCGGTCCCTGGCCCTACTCCTCTTGTCCAAACTTAACCCAGGAAGACTGGCCAGCTGGGATCAGAGAATCCCCATTAAGTGGGGCCTGGAATCATCTTGAAGCCCCAAAGGAGGGTTTAGACAGCCTGTTTCCGGGAAACTCCAAATGCAGTCACATAGGTCCCAGTCTACCAGGTTACTTGCTTCCCTGTAGCTTCCTGATTCCCGCTGCCAGAGCTCAAAGACCTTCTCCCAGGGGCTGATGCTGCTTCTCCAGCCCCTCCCCCCATCGCTCCCCAAAGGGTCTTATTCTGATCCAGGAAGGGCACCCAAGGTGGAGACCACCTTCCTTTGGCCTACTTCTTTTTCTTTTTTTAAAAATTTTATTGGCATAAGTTGATTTACAATGTTGTGTCTTTTTTTAAAATTGAATTTTTATTTTATTTTGGGGTATAGTTGATTTACAATGTGTTAGTTTCAGGTGTACAGCAAAGTGATTCCGTTATACATATACATATATCCACTTTTTCAGATTCTTTTCCCACATAGGTTATTACAGAATGTTGAGTAGAGTTCCCTGGGCTATACAGTAGGTCCTTGTTGATTATCTATTTTATACATAGTAGTGTGTATATGTTAATCTCAAACTCCTAAATTATCCCCCCACCACCTTCCCCCTCTGGTAACCATACATTTGTTTTCGAAGACTGTGAGTCTGTATCTATTTTGTAAATAAGTTCATTTGTATCGTATTTTAGATTCCATATATAAGTGATATATGATATTTGTCTTTGTCTGACTTACTTCACTTAGTATGATAAACTCCAGGTCATCCATGTTGCTGCAAATGGCATTATTTCATGCTTTTTCATGGCTGAGTAATATTCCATTGTGTACATGTACCACAGCTTCTTTATCCGTTCCTCTGCTGATGGACATTTAGGCTGCTTCCGTGTCTTGGCTATTGTAAATAGTGCTGCAGTGAACACCGAGTTGCTTCTGAGCATCGCCTCTTCTGAAAGGCCCCAGGGCCTGTGGGACACCTCTTTGAACACTCATTTCAGGTGAAGACCAGCTGTCTCCCCTCCCACCCCCTCCTCCTAGAGGGCTGGACCCACAGCAGGAAGGGATGGTGCACTGGCTAACCTAGGTTTCACTCTGTCTGGCTTCCTGGTACCCCTTCCAGGAAAGGTCCCAGCGTGCTCCATCTGACAGGCGGCTTCCTTTGCCAAAACTAAGTAATAAAGCAGTGTCCCCAGCGTGTGGGTGGGTGTGGAGGTTCCCTTCCTCGGTGGATTCTAAGGAATCTGAAGGAGAAGGAAACATGGGGTAAGGACGGAACCAAGGGAGAAACGGGCTCACACAGCTACTCGGAAAAGGCCAGTTTTATTCCAGTGTTGTTGGGAAAAGGAGCGCTCTACCCATTAACTCTAAAAACTTGTTCATCTCCTTAGCCGATGAGGCATGGACCAGCTGTGGGCCACGCTGGGGTCACTCCACTGGCAGGAGTTGTAGGCGAGGGTAGGAGAGGCCACTGCTCACGCCTTCCCGCCTTTCCCCTGGGACACCCGGGTCTCCGGGGGGGCCCGGTGGAACCACTCGAACCAGGAGCCGTCATAGATGGCCACATCGGGCTTGCCACAGAGGTAGGCGGCCAGGGCGATGTGGCAGGCAGTGACACCCTTTCGGCATGTGGCGATGATGGGCTTTGCGAGGTCCACCTTCTTGGCCTCGAACATGGCACGGAGCTCCTCCGGGCTCTTCTCGAAGCCATCCTCCATCAGGAAGTCCATGAAGGGCATGTTGACTGAGCCTCGGATGTGGCCCGAGTCCAGTCCTGGGCAGGGGTAGAGGACAAAGGAAAGGACAGGGTTAGGAGCGACACAGTGGATGGGGGTAAGTGGGGCCTGGAGGTCACAATCAACCGTGGCTATAAGGAGAGGGAGCTTTGCAAATAAAAATAACATCTTTGCCCTTCTCAGAGCTCAATTTATTCCAGCGCTACCTACATCCAGTGCTCATGACACCACCCCCCCACACCAAAATCTGCCTTGAAGCAGGAATGTCCTACCTGCTTGAGAGGACAGGGAGGAGTCCTGGCTCTACCATCTACTAACCTTTACCTTGGGCAAATTGCTTCACTTCTCTGAACCTCAGTTTTCTCATCTGTAAAATGGGCTCAGTGGTACGTACCTATCTCATAGGGTTGTGGAGAACAGCAAATGGGATGATGACTGCAAATGCTATGGGCTATTGCTGAGAACACAGTGGTGAAGGGGAGACACAGCCCAGGCTCTCAGGGAGGTTAGTCTAGCAAGGAAGATAGAGGTTAAACACATAACCACATAATTCACTAAATATAATGTCACGCCATTTTACAGATGAGTACACCGAGGCTTGGCAAAGTGAAAAGGCTAGCCTGAGGCCACAGAGAGAGGTAAAGGCAAATCCAAGATTACACCGAGGCCCGTGGTTTTCCTGTCAAGCACACAGTGTGGAAAGAGCCTGTGACTTGGTTTTAGACGTAAGTTCAAATCCCAGCTCTGCCACTTACTGGCAAGGTGACCTCAAGCAAGTCACATAACCTCTCTGAGCATCAGTGTCCCCGTGGGTAAAGTGGGAATGAGTGTTTGCGTGTGTAAGGGCTGTTGTATAGGGTAAAGCACAGACTTACTACAGCTGGCCGAGCCACCCTCAGATGCTGCTGCTTCTCTACCACTTCCCCACCTACGACGGGGGACAGGTGAGAATGGGGGCAGTGTGGTCCCTTCAGGACCTTCCTAGCAGCCCTGAGAGGCTTTGACGGAAGCAGAATGGGGGCTAGGCTAGCTCCAGGGTCCATTCCAGAACCTTTTCTGCACCCAGGAAGGCCTCCTGCCAAATCTGGCTTCAGAATAGCCAGCATGTGGGGCAAATGGGGCTGGGCCATGGCCAGAGCTGGTGCCACGTGCAGACCCAAGGCCTAGGTCACTCCTTGTCCCCAAGCGCCCTACACCCTGGCAGACTGGGCACTGGGAGGGGGGCCCGAGGAAGGTTGGGGTGTCTCTTTGGGCTCCCCTTCCTCCAAAATTCCCCACTTAACCCAGACTGTGGGGCAGGGCAGGACCAGACTGGGCAGCAGTGGGAGGGAAAGGACCTGACCGGGGGTAATCAGGGCACCAGCGTGCAGCCAGGCATGTCCTGCACGTCTGAGCCTCGGTTCCCCACCTTTGAAATGGGGAGATAAGTCCACCTTCCTCACAGGCTTGTTGGGAAGTCAGCTTCTGCAGATGAAAACCCCTAATGACGGTGGGCACCCAGGAGGCGAGCAATCAGGCCAGCAAAGTCCCATTCTCCTCACCCCGAGGCCAAAGACGATTCAAAATTTGCTGGCGCGAATCAAGCGCTCGTTTGATTGACTAGATGTCCTGACTTATAAATTTTTTTTTTAAAAGGATTTCCCTTTTTTTTTTTTTTAACTTTTTCCTTTTTTTTGCCTGCATTGGGTCTTTGTTGCTGCGCGCGGGCTTTCTCTAGTTGCGGCAAGCGGGGCTACTCTTTGTTGCGGTGCGCGGGCTTCTCATTGCAGTGGCTTCCCTTTGTTGCAGAGTATGGGCTCTAGGCGTGCGGGCTTCAGCAGTTGTGGCACGCAGGCTCAGTAGTTGTGGCTCACGGGCTCTAGAGCACAGGCTCAGTAGTTGTGGCGCACGGGCTTAGTTGCTCCGCAGCATGTGGGATCTTCCTGGACCAGGGCTCGAACCCATGTCCCCTGCATTGGCAGGCAGATTTTTAACCACTGTGCCACCAGGGAAGTCCCCTGACTTATAAAATTATAGTGATTTCTTCCTGTTGTGATTTCACTTTTTGTCAGGAAACTTTGATCTAAGATCAGATGTGTACTGACCCTACCAATGAAGGGCAACTGGTCTGTTGGCTTCAAAGGTGTTCTTTTCCAAGAAACCCAACTTTAAAATATTTCAAGGAGTTCCCTGGTGGCCTAGTGATTAGGATTCCATGCTTTCACTGCTGGGGCCCAGGTCAACCCTTGGTCGGGGAACTGAAATCCCACCACAAAAAGAAAAAGTTTCAGTACCCAGGCCATGGGCTGGATTTAAGTGCATTGAAGAGCACAAGTGTTTGCTGAGTCCTGAACGCTGTTTTGTTTCTTTCCACCCATCCCTGATGAAACAGTTTTATTGTTTTCTTCTAATTAATAAAAGGCACCACTCTGAGTAAAGAAGTTGGGGGCAGGGCGTTCTACAGACTCCAGCCCCCACACTGGGCCAGCATCGGGAGGTGGGAGCCTTCCCTTTCTGCCAGGGAAGGCTCAGGACCTGTCTGAGGAATTTAAATGAGCAGGAACTGGCCGCCTTCATGGGGGGAGGGCTGAGATGAACTTGGCCGGAGAACCTCAGAGAACAGCCAACAGCCAACGAGGGGAAAGGCGCTTGGCGCCCAGGGACAAGGGCTCCAGCTGCAGGCTTGTGGCTCTCCCTGGCCCAGCAGGCGTGCCACCACGCTCAAAACCTCGGGCACCAGACAATGGGCTAGCTCAAGAACTTTATCGTCCTCAATCCTCACTGAGCTGGGGAGAGAGATGAGCCTCCTGGCACGAATGGGGGGCCCAGGCCCAGAGAGGTGAGGTAACTTGCCCCATGACACACAGCACAGGTGTGATGTGCAGTCAGGTGTGCCCAACCCCAAAGCCTGAGCCTTCCTGGAAAGAGTGGCTGAAGCAGGGGAATGGCTGAGATGACCTCTCCTGATGCCTGCTCAGAGGTCTGGGACTTGATGTTCCAGCTTTGGGCAAGGAGATGCTAGTCTAGTTGGTGAACTAGCATCCCTCGGGTCACTGACAGGTATGGGTTTTCAAGGCCAGGAAAACCTGTGCAGCTCTTTCTTGCTTTCGTCCTAAAGACACTAAGGAACCCAGTGCAGGCAGCCCCAGTGGGCAGCCCCCAACCCTGGCGGCTGGGAAGCTGCTCCGCACTCTCCCTGACCCCCACCCCAGTCCCCATCCCTGGGAGGAGACACAGGCAGGAGCCATACAACCCCATGATGCAACATGAAGCAACACCTGGAAGCTATGACCTTTCCCCGCCACCCTCCAACCCCATCCCCGTGTTTGCTTACACAGCAGTGGCCTTGGGAAATAACACCACTTTGATCTTGCGACTGGGGTCAAGTCTTGGCCTCTGTGTCTGGACAGAGAAGTTTCTGCTCCCTTTCCCCACCTGCAAAGTGGGACCACTTTGAACCCCCGCCTGCCTCCCCTGTCGGGCTGCTGTAGGTACCCGGGGGAGAACGTATATAAAGTGTCCTGCAAATAATAGTACGCATTAGGGGGTCAATACCCTCCCTCTTCACCCTCATGGACCCCCCACCTGGGGTGGGCGGTGGGGAGGAAAAGAGAATAAGTTTATAAAGACACTGAGCTGGATCAACTCCCACCTCTGTTCCCTCCCTTTCCCCAAGGCTCCTACAAGGTAAGTGGTGTCCCTTTCATTAGGAGGAGGGTTCAGAGGTGGAGGGAACTGCCCGAGGCCACACCAGGATGTAAACTCAGGTCTGTCTGACTCTCACCTTTTGCCCCTTACAAACAGGACTGAAGGCACTGGGGGCACAAAACTGAGGCCAGAGGGGAAGTTACTCGCCTGAAAGCGGCAGGAAGTGGCTGTCGGGTTTCTAAGGCCCTGTTTCCAGCTCCTCTTGGGGGTCTTTCCTTCCAGGGACACCCACACTTCCCTGGATGTTACATCTGGACAGTTGAGCCCACGGGGTGCCTCTGTGATCCCACCACAAGCGGGGGACTGTGAACTCAGCAGAGCCTCACGGGCCCTAATATTCCCCAAATGTCTTGTACGGGAGGCTTTCCAGCAGCCCGGCCTTTGCACAGGTCCTCATCCTTCTCAAAATACCTTTCCAGCCACTGCTGCATTTAATACATACACAGCCAGGTGGGTAGGGCTGGCATTACTCTTTTCATTTTATAAGGGAACCCAAAGAGGCCAAGCAATTAACTGATTGAGGTCCCAGCACAGAGGAGGAGCAGGGCTTAAACTGGGGTCCATGCTCCCTGGTCTCCAGATGGGAACTGGAGGAGGGGGGAAGCGGGCCACGGAGACGGGGAGGGACTTTAGAATTCGGGGCTTTCAGGAGGTCTTACCTGCAGCCGCAGGCTTTTCCCCTCTCTGAGCCTCAGTTTCCTCATCTCTAAAATGGGAGTAAGGAGATGGGATCTGGCATCTCTAAACTCTCCCTTTACTTATTCTGTCTGCTTCAGAGCAAGATGGGGAGCAGCCAGAGAAACAATTCCACCTCTCCTCCCTCCAGCGGCAGCTTAAGTCCCAAGGAGTGAAGGTGCCTTGAACCAAGGCCAGGAGGAGGCCGTAGGAGCTCCGTGCCAGGAGTCTCTGGAAGGTGCTAAACAAACTTGAATCTTCAACTCCAGAACTTCAGAGAGCAAGCTGGGCAGGAAGAACGCGGGGCTCGGAGAAAGCCAGGATGAGGAGGGCAGAGCCCTGCGCTTTCCACTAACTACCCAAGTGGGCTTGACCTCCTCCTTCCTCTGTGCACGGCAGCCTCTCTTCTGACAGATGAGGTGACCTTTCAGGCCCTCCAGCTCTAAGAGTGTTGGAAGCAGCTTTCACAGCGCTCTCTCCTCAGAGGCGCAGAAAGGAAGGAATTTTTCAACAAGTTAGTCCAAACGTGGCACAGCAGTTGGATTCCACAGAGGCGCCCTGACTGAGGACAGAGCCGCAGCCCCCTCCAGCCATCCTGAGGGCTCAGCCAGCCTGGGCCCCGAGAGGCCCTGAGAGCAGTGAGGTCCTGGCCACCAGAGGTGTCCAGGCAGGGGCTGGAGGGTGCCCAGAAGGGGTGATGGCAAGACTTCTGTGGTTCTCTCTGTTAGGAGTTTCTAGCTAGAACTCAGCATTTCCTCTCCTGAGACTCCCCCCACCTCCAGCAGTGTAGAACCCTCCTCCCACACACACACCCTTTGTCCAAAGGAGAGAACTCATGAGCCATCTCCCTAAAGATGCCTAGCAGAAGGGCTCCCTACTGGCCCTGGGAGGTGGGGAGTGGACAGAATGATGGTACATTCTGGTTTAGAGCACTGGTTTGAAACTAGGCAGCACTGGGTTCAAATCCTAACACTGCCACTTAACTGAGCAAGTAACTTAAGGAAGGTCAGGGGGTCCAGGAGAGCTGGAGGGAGGGATGGGGTGCTGGGGAAGAGCATTGTTCATGTCTCTAAGAATTTCTGAAGAACTAGAGAGGTCCTGAGGAAGCTTCTGTTCAGCGACGCATGTGTGGCTCACGGACACTTTTGGGCATGTGGTGGAGCTAGCGCCTGGGCATGGATGTGGGTGGATGTGTCATCAGTCACCTCTGCTGATGCCACTCCACACAGATGCTAGGTCGCGCCTTAGCATGTGGCTATGGGAACACATGTGTACGTCCTCATGCATCAGAGCTTGAAAAGCCTTTAGGTTGGGCTCTACCCTCTCATTTTACAGATGGAAAGACTGAGGCCCGCATGGGGGTACTGAGGGCAAAACCTGGAGAGGGTCTCAGACATCCTACTTCCCATCTCTCCATTGGGCATTGCTCCCCAGGGACCATCCCCACCACGGGGACACCTACCTACTGCATCTGGCTCCGGCTGCGTGCCCAGGTACCGCCCTTGGGCCCGTGAATCCACCAGCTGGAACCTCTTCGATTCGAGGTTCTCCAGCACCTGCTCGTAGGTCTTGAGCAGGGAGCGGTCCAGTGTGGCTTTGAAGACAGCTGGCTCTGGGCGTGAGGGCTCCGATGTCACCGGGTGGCCCTCCTTCAGCCAGTTCCGGAAGCCACCATTGAGCACGGATACGGTGCGGTGGCCAAACACGCGGAACATCCACCAGACCCGCGGCGCATAGAAGCTGCCCAAGTGGTCACCATCGTACACCACCACGTGCGTGTCGTTGCTGATGCCCAGGCTGCCCACGTAGTCGGCGAAGCCCGCCTTGCTGGGCAGCATCATCTCGTAGGGCGACGCTCTGTCCCGGCACTCCTCTATGTCAAAGAAGGAGGCGCCGGGCACATGGCGCTCTAGGTATTCCTTGCGGGCCTCGCGGGTGCCCGGCGAGTACCAGGAGGCGTCCAGCACTCGAAGGCCAGGGCCCAGCCTGCCAGCCCGGACGGACTCCGCCAGCCACTTGGTGGAGACCAGCGCCCGGTACAGCACCTGCTGAACCATGGTTTCAGCTCCCCGTATCACCTGGCGCGGGTGGGAACCAGGAAAGAGACCGGCAATGAGGACTGTGGGTTCAGTGGGGTGGGGCCTGGGAGGAGGAGCTTTTTGCCCACTGCACTCCCCCACGGGTGTCGTGTTTACAGCAATCAGGCAGTGGGGTTAGGTTTGCAGATTCCCTAAGGAAAGCCTGCTTCCGCCGCTCTCTGCTACCCCCTCCCGCGCAGAAGGGGCTGGGGCAAGCGGGCTCCAGATGGACGAGTTGGCGGGGAGGGTGTCTAGCCCCAGAAGCTACAATACTCGCCCTCAGGATCCTGCCAGAGAGTGCGGCGAAAAGATGTCCAAGATGGGGGAAGAAGGCATCTTGGGCTTCGAGCCCCCTTTCCTGGTAGGGTAGGGGAGTGGGCGCATGGGGAAGGGTTCGCACACGCCCTCGCCCTCGCCCCCGCCTCTCGTCTAGCAAACCTTCCTGCGGCCTCTCAGCAACCTGGGCTCGCCCGCCTCCTGAATGCCTGAGTCCGGCCCGGTCCAGTGCCCTCTGCCCCAGTTGGGTCCAGGGTTCCCGGGGCACCCCACCACCCCACCCCGATCTCGCCACCGGGACCCTCCCCGGGTGGCAGGTGGTCTGGTCGGCGGCCCAATCCCGAGCGGCCCGGGCGCCTGCCTCCGCCCCACGCCGCCGCACTCACTCGCCCTTGCCGCCGCCCCGGCGCTCACCCCTGCGGGCTGGAGAAGTTGGCAGGTTCAAACCCTGAGCCCGCAACTCCCCGGCAGGCCCACACCATCGCGCCGCCGCCTGGGGGTGGATCGCGCGCCGCCCTCCCTGCCCCGCGCCCCCGACGCCGCGCCGCGCCCGCCCCCGGCCACCCCCCGGGCTCGTGCCGCCTCTCGGACCCCCGAGGATGCGCCGGGGGCGCCGGGCGGCGCGGGGGCGGTGCGGAGCGGGGCTGGGCGGCGCGGGCACCCCCCCCCCCCACGGCCTGGCCAGTGGAAGGCGCCGGCAGCTGAGGGTTCCGAGTGGCCTCGGGGTGGGCTGTGCCGGAGTCTCCTCCCTTTGGCCGGCCGCAGGTTGGTGGCGGGAGCGGGGGACAGCTGAGAGCGCGGGGAGGGGGTGCTCTGCGCTGGGCCATGGCCGAACCCGGAAGCCGGGAGCCCGAGACTGGGGTAACTGCTGCGGCGCTGCGCTTGCCTTTCTTTAGGGGGAGGTCGATCGTCCGGGTGCGCGGCTCAGGGCTCCCCCGCGGGGCCTGAGCGGAGCAGAGGGCCGCAGTCTCGGAGGGAAGGCACGCCCCTGGCTTCACTCTAAAGACGGCTGTCCGCGGCAGCTGGGGGCGGCCCGCAGGGTGGGGTCGGGGTGAGTGGCAGGGGGAGGGGGACGGGGGGGCGGGATCACCTGGTGCTAGCGGAGAGGGTAGGAGGGAGGAGGACTAATAAAGCCTGACGGAGAAGCCAGGGAGGCCAGCTGACCCAGAGGCTCCAGGAGGACAAACTGGCAAAGAACTTGCTAGAGTGAAACGGAGCTAACATTTGTCAAGGCCTGCTTGGCGAGGCACTTCACTGGGTACTCCCACGGGTGTCGCTTACTTCCCACAACAACCCTGCGGAGTAGGCCAGAAACTTATTTAAAGACCAGAGAGAGAGGCCCAGCGAGTTGCCTAGCGGCCCGCGGTGGCGGTGAGGCCAGGCTGCTTGTTAAACCCGATGGGAAACCCACCCGGCAGGGGCTACTTTTGTTTACCTTGCTCATCCCTGAAGCCACGTACTTTTAAAACACTGCCTTTGTCCTTAATTTAACCTATTTCATTGTGAATGTACATAATTTAATTTTTAACGGTGGCTGTGTTTAACAGCCAGTTGGCCTAATTCCTGCAAATCTAACAACTGGTTCTTGTGAGCTGGCGGGGACACCACTGCCCCTACTCAGCTCTTACATATGCTGTTATACATGCCTGGAATGCTCTTCTCATCCCCCTTTAAAAAATGCTTTTTATTCTGAAACAATTATATTCTCACCGAAAGTTGCAAACATTCATACTTTGATAAGCATTTACCCAGGGAGTCCTCTGAGCTCTGTGCTTTGCAGTGAAGGGAGAGAGGGTGCCAGGAAGGGCGAGACTGGGGAAGGCCTTGCAGAATGCCCAGTCTGACTGGAGCCCTCTTATTCCAGGGCCCACCCCAGATGGCAGCCTGGGACTCACCCTTCCCCTAGCACAGTTGTGTACACTCTGGAGACGGGCCTGGGGCTGTCCTGCTTGTCTTGGGGTCCTCGACTCCCGGAGCAGGGCCTGGGGACCTGGTCCACACCCTTCAGTGACACACACAGCCTGCTCTTCCGGAACCTCCTCTACCTCCCACGGTCCTTTCTGAGAACTGCCAATCCAGCATAGGGGGCAGTGTGTGTGTGTGTGTGTTTGTGTGTGTGTGTGTGTGTGTGTCTGTGTGTCTGTGTGTCTGTGTGTCTGTGTGGCAGGATGAGCCACCTATGAAGTAACTTTGAAGAAATAATGGGATTTTGTTTTGCGGTACGCGGACCTCTCACTGTTGTGGCCTCTCCCATTGCGGAGCACAGGCTCGGGACGCGCAGGCTCAGCGGCCATGGCTCACGGGCCGAGCCACTCCGCGGCATGTGGGATCTTCCCGGACCGGGGCACGAACCCGTGTCCCCTGCATCGGCAGGCGGACTCTCAACCACTGCGCCACCAGGGAAGCCCGAAGCTGTTTTTAATGATGATTAAAACCAGCCATATGCAGGGCATTATGGTGGCGCCTCAACGTTCATTATTTAACCCTCACTGTAAGAGGTGAAGGTTGGAAGCTCCACTATAAGAAATGGAAATGGCGCAAGGACCCTCACATGCCCGCTTTCACACTCCTAGTTAAGCAGGGGAGTGGATTTGCACTGATTTGGAGGGGCTCTGGCTCCAAAATCAGGGTTCTTTCCACTCTAAATGGATCCTCGGGGAAAACAGCAAGGAGCCCCAAGAATGGGGAGGGGGCAGGGGCCGCTGTGGTTCACAATGGGGTCTTCAAGTAGGGGCCCGCTGTATCCCCCAAAATTATCTAGCTGCGGCGGAATCCACAGGCACTGCACTGAGATCGCCCCTTAGCCAAAGCCTCTTCGGCAGCCTCACCCTGAAGGTCAAACTGTGGTTTCCAGTTTGACTGCGGCAAATCAGTTTGGACTTCCCCTCCTCCCACCTTCCCCCGCCTTCCCACCCCAGGCTGAGCTAGCGGCCCCCCTGTGCTCCCACTGAATTCCAGAAATTCTGCAATTATGTTGTCTCTTGAGCAGGCCTGTGGCTGCCTTAACTCCCAGGGCCGGACAAAGTCAAGAGTTTCTTAGTGTCCAGCATAGGGCCTGGCCACGTGGAAAACATGGTTCCCAAAAGCCAGGCTGCAGCGAGACTGCAGGAGGGCGCTGGGCACCAGGTAATCCGCCGTGGACTCCTTAGGCCCTGGTCGTCATTGACCTGGGGCTGGGGAAGAAGTCTAGCCTGAGAAGTTGCAACCTGGTTGCAAATCCTGAGGCTGCCCCTGACCAGATCTGTGACCGAGGGCAAGGCATATCTCTAGCCACCAGTGGTCTTATTCAGAAACAGGCAACCCCACAGTCACTACTGAAGGCTGTGGTGCTCATTAGTATATGGCCCGCAGGGGCACTCCGCAACACGCTCTGTTCTCTACCCACCCCCTTCCCCTTGGCGCCAGGGCTGCCCGGTACAAATGCAAGGTTGCGCCCTGCACAGGGGGTGCATGGCTGGGGGTTGAGTGGAGCTGACCTGCAGCTCACACTCCACTCATCCAGCCCCATGCCCTGGTGAGGCTGTGCCTCTGCCTGGCTGAAGGGGCACCTTTCTCTACCCTGCCCAAAGGCACCTACTGGACAGGGCGGACGGTGGGCGGGGTGGGGGGTGGGGGGAGGTGCTTGCCTAGGCGCTTTGCACGTTTGGGGCATCTCTGGAGCACCTCTGCCCTGGAAGGCCGTGAGTTGACTTGTCATGGTGCGCTGGTGAACTGCTGTACTCTGCGCTACTGGCCCGCAAGGGAGAGGAGGGGCGGGGAGGGAGTGAGGCCCTAAGTCACTATTTCCAGAGAGGAAACTCCAGGGGCAAAATCTGACCTTGCTGGACTGCCTGGTGTGAAGCCTGGCACCACCACTACTTCTTAGCTGTTGACCTTGGTCAAGTTAGTGCACTTCTGTGAACTCCAGTGTCCCCTCTGTGAAACAGTGAGGAGAAAAGCAACCTTCTTGAGGCTACTCATGCAGCAGATAATTGAGAGCCTACCCTGTGTCCTGCAGTGGTGTAAGGTGTGAGAATTAAAGAGCACATAGGGAGGACTCAGGCAATTCCAGCTGCTATTCCTCTGAGGCTGCTTATATAAATGATTGATGAATGAATGAATTCCACCAGGGACCTTGGTTGACTGCAAGCAAAGCTGAGCTACGTCTTAGGGAGGGACTTTGCCCCTACTTGCCTTAAAGTGCCAGTGGGGCCTTCCCCTGCTTGGGCCCTCTCCCTACCCACCCTGCAGCAAGCACCGGTGAGGGCCCCCGCCAAGGGGTCACGTTCATTCGGTCACTGCTCTGTGTATATATACAAGGCTTGGCAGGAAAACAGAGAGGAGGTCCCGGTGACCGACGTCTGCTTCCGGGTTCACCACCGCTGGTTTTCCGCATTCCCTGGACTCTGACCTCCCTGGGCTCCACCGCCCCTTCCGGCCCTGGCCACAGCCCCGCCCCAGTCCCAACGACACAGGCGTTTCCCACCCCCGGCCCGGCCGGCCTCTAACTCGATTCCCTCCTGACATCCTCCTTGTCGGCCAGACCTGCAGCCCCGGTGTCGCCGCCGCCATGGCCTCGCAGCAGCTCTTCCGCGCGCTCGTGTCGGCGCAGTGGGTGGCCGAAGCGCTCCGGGCCCCGCGGGCCGGGCAGCCCCTGCAGCTGCTCGACGCCTCCTGGTACCTGCCCAAGCTGGGCCGCGACGCGCACCGCGAGTTCGAGGAGCGACACATCCCGGGCTCCGCCTTCTTTGACATCGACCAGTGCAGCGACCGCACGTCGCCCTACGACCACATGCTGCCCAGGGCTGCGCACTTTGCCGAGTACGCGGGCCGCCTGGGCGTGAGCGCCTCTACCCACGTCGTGGTCTACGACGCCAGCGATCAGGGCCTCTACTCGGCGCCGCGTGTCTGGTGGATGTTCCGCGCCTTCGGCCACCGCACCGTGTCGCTTCTCGACGGCGGCCTCCGCAACTGGTTGCGCCAGGGCCTCCCGCTGAGTGCAGGCAAGAGCCGCCCAGAGCCCTCAGAGTTCCACGCGGTGCTGGACCCCGCCTACGTCAAGACGTACGAGGACATCAAGGAGAACCTCGAATCCCGGCGCTTCCAGGTGGTGGACGCCCGCGCCGCTGGCCGCTTCCGGGGCACCGAGCCCGAGCCCCGAGAAGGTAACCCCGATGTGCGAGGGGCCCGGGAGGTCCCTGGGGTTCGGGGTCAGGCGCACCCTGAGCACTGCCCTCGCCTCGCCCTTGCCTTTAAAGCCCACCGTGTGGGGTGGGGGCCGAGAATTGCTTTCTAGTCGCCTCACTGGCGTTATTCTAAAGTACGGGCAATAATACTTGTCCCACCTCCACCCCAAACTAGTTGGGAACCCAGGGGGCCCAGTATAAGTGTGAGAACCCAAACAGCCCCACCCCAGTCCTATGGATATAGGGGTCACTGCCAAATAGGAGGGGTGGGCAGGCCCAGTTGAGGAAGAGCCCCAAAGAGAGGGGGCTTGACCGGGTGTAGGACCATCTCTGAGGAGGATGAAGCCGGGGAAGTGGAGTCTGGGGTGGAGAGTGAAAGGCCCTCAGAGGGACCAGAGCCTTGCAGAGGGCAGGATAGAGGGGCGCTAAGTAGAGAGAGAGGTAGCTGCCCCAGGTTGGAGCGGAAACTGAATAGAGTGTGGCTGCCCGCCTGGGTTGGGGCAGGGCCTTCTGCCCATGGGCTGGGTTCCCCGGGCAAGGAGCAGAGGTGGGGAGGGGTCCCCACAACGCAGGTGGGTCAGTGGCCCCTTTGGTGTGAGCTTTTTAGACGGGTACTGTTATCATACCGAAGGGGAAATGGAACCTTAGAATGGCTGCCTTGCCCCAGATCTCAGGAAGCAGCCAGGCATTGAACTCCAGTACCTTTACCTGCAGTGAACAGCCAGTAATCCCCCAGCCGTTTGTCTCGTGTCTGCTTCGAGGCGGGTGCGAGGATGTTGCCGTTTCCTCTGGGAAGCTCTCCCTGAAGGGCATCCCCCATTCCCCTGCGTTGGGGTCGGATGGAGCTTCTGTTTTGTTTCTAGAGTAGCTTGGGTTCACCCTGTCCTAGCACCGTTTGGGGTGACCTGAGGGCCACCATGCTCCCAGCGCATCCTGAAGACTAACCCGGTAGCTGGACGGAGTCGATACCCCAGAGAGATCTGGTGAATTCACAAGGTCCCTGCTACACGGAACCCCGCAGAGCTGTTGACATAAGGTCAAACTGCAGGAAACGGCTGATAGCCAACCATTTTTTATTTTTTAACATCTTTATTGGAGCATAATTGCTTTACAATGGTGTGTTAGTTTCTGCTTTATAACAAAGTGAATCAGCTATACGTATACCTATATCCCCATATCTCTTCCCTCTTGCATCTCCCTCCCTCCCACCCTCCCTATCCCACCCCTCCAGGCGGTCACAAAGCACCGAGCTGATCTCCCCGTGCTATGCCAGCCAACCATTTTAGAACCTACATTGGTGGCAGTTCACGACGGTTCAGCCTAAGGGATGCCGCCTTGAACCTGTGGGGCACTTCAGCTCAGCCTCCTGGGTGGGGATGGGGCTGGGGGGGGTGGAGCAACATAGGGCAGCGAACCAGAGCCAGACCTGGCTTCAGAACCCTGCCCCAGTTCGCAGCGGCTGTGTGAAGTCTGGCAGGTCACCTAATCTCGGAACTGCAGCTTCTGCATGTCAAAGTCAGGGCAGAGCACAGAGCTTAAAGGATGAAGTGAGGGTCAAATGAGAGCAAGTGTGTAAGGCACTTAGTTCCGTGTTTGCACACACAGGATGCACTCAAGAAACGGGAAGTGATAAAATTAACATGTGCTTCCCTGGCTCTGGCTCTTTACAGGGGTGCTTAACGCTTACCTCAAGCAGGCTTGCTCATTCGTAAAACGGGAGCTAACAGTAAACAGCCAGCAGGCCTGTTGTCAGGGTGGCTGAGCTGACTTGTGTACAGGCTCCATCTGAATCAGTGGAGAATATCACCGTCCCCATCGTCCCCACTCCACAGCCTCAGACCTGGCCAAGCGCGCCTCTAATTTGCCACATCCGTCCGGCAGGGAGGTTCCCTTGCTTGGTGGGGTTCGAGGTATGGGGACAGCCCTCCTCTGACAGTAGCCACCCTGGGTTCGGAGCTGAGGCCTGGGTTCAAATTCCAGGCAGCAGTCTGCTAGATGCGTGACTTTGGACAGTTGCGAACGTCAGCATCTCCGCCTGTAGAACGGGGATTCCTGTAAACAGTGCCCCGGCTTCCTGGCTGTGAGGACTGCATGAGACGATGCTTACAGAGGGTTTAGGGCCGCGGCCGCATGGAAGGCTCTCAGTACTGCAGGGGCCATTCATACTGCCCTTGTATTTGTTCCCTGCATCTCGCTCTCCCGCTGCAGGCATCGAACCCGGCCACATCCCTGGCACTATCAACATCCCCTTCACGGAGTTCATGACCAAGGAGGGCTTGGAGAAGAGCCCCGAGGAGATCCGCCGTCTCTTCCAGGACAAGAAGGTGGACCTGTCCCAGCCCCTGGTGGCCACGTGCGGCTCCGGCGTCACAGCCTGTCATGTGGCACTGGGGGCCTACCTCTGCGGCAAGCCCGATGTGCCCCTCTATGACGGCTCCTGGGTGGAGTGGTACATGCGCGCCCAGCCCGAGGATGTCATCTCCGAGGGCCGGGGGAAGACCCACTGAGGCTTGGCGGGACACAGGAAGCTCGGGTGACACCCAGCCACCAGCAGTGCCCAGCCTGGTGGTTCTGACTCTGCTTTGACCAGTATAGGGTTTCTTCCTCCAACCCAGGTGGCGCATAGGGTGACATCCCAGAGGCCAGCAATTCCGCTGCCTCGTGGGCTCTCAGTGGAGGCAGCAGAGAAGGTGGTGGCGGGAACAGGGGGAGGGGAGCTGCCCACGTGGTGCTGAGCTGGAGCCCTACCTCCCCTCTATTGAGGAAATAAAACAGTCAAGTGCTAAATCCTTCTAACTGAGGCTGCCTCAGCTGTCCTCGGCTCTTTGGCCAGTGGTTCCAACATGCCCAGCAAGGGAGCTTCGTGGAGCCGGAGGGTCTTGAGGACACTGTCCCTGCCTTCTGAGCGGTGCTGGGGTCCCAGAGCCCTTCCAGTCCTGTGACTGAATGTCTCCCAGCGAACTGTCTTCTACTTCTCCTTCTATGGCTGGGGTCTCCCTTCTGGCTTCTGGGCTATTTAAGGTGCATCTGCTGTGCTCTGTCTGGAATCACACCCAAACACCCCCTGCAGGTAAGCCATACATCTCATTTCAAGACAGAGATGGTTCCAGAACTTAATGGGAAGCTGTCCCACGCTGTGGAGTACTTGTCAGCCCAGCCGGGATGTTCCGGAGAAGGGCAGAGTTTAGCCAAATCGGAGGAGAATCTAGCTCTCGACTCTGAGAGTCACACTTGGAGGCCAAGCTCTGGGAGCTCCACGGGGGTGGGCAGTCTGGGGGTTTGATCCTTTCTGCTCAAGGAGAACCCTTCCCCCAAGGCTTCCCCAGTAGGGGCTCTGTTCTCCCTCTGCATTTGTCTTTGTGCAGAGGTAGACATGGGTGTCTGAGAAGGCCCCAGGGTCCCCCTGTCAGAACCTGGGTTCTGGGTTACCCCTCCCCATCTTCCAGCTCCCGGGGCCCCTCTTGGTAGCAAAGGGCCAGGTGTCAGCCAGTACTGGGGGGAACCCTAGAAGGAAAAAAAACCAGAGGGGGCAGTGACTTACCCAAGGTCACTTGATGGGTTCACAACAGAGCTGGAACCAGACCCAGATTTCTCAGAATTTACTCTTTCTCACCTACAGTCCCCAGCACATTTCCTCTGAGGCTGAGTTGTGTCTCCCAAGACCACAGGATCTGTGGGGGACCAACAGGACAGAATCCTGTCCCCCACCTCTCTGAGCCTCAGCTTTCTTATCTATAAAATGGGAACAATACGTACTTCAGAAGAAGGGATTTCAGACAAGGACTTGGCCAGGAGCCCCGTGCTGAGTCCCATCTTTCCAGCTCAGGGTTTCTCAAACCCAGGATGACTGACCTTTGGACTGGATCATTCTTTGTTGTTGTAGGTACTGTTCTGTGCATTGGAGGATGTTTAGCAGTGTTTCTGGCCTCTACCCACTAGACGCCAGCAGCGCCAACCAGTTGTGAGAACTAAAAATGTCTCCAGATATGACCAGATATCCCCCGAGAAGCAAAACTCACCCCCCAGTTAAGCACCAATGCTGTAGGAGCAGTGGCCACACTTGACCACAGCAGTCGGGACCATTGTAGACAGGGATCCCCACGTGGAGGGGACCCTTGTCTGCCCATCATAAACCCCTTCCCCTGGGGGCTGAATTTGACAGTTTAGAAACTTCCTTCCTTTCACACTGGTTTCAGACAGACCTCATCTTCTCTGCTGGAAACGTCTCTGCCTCTTCAAGGAGCTTGGTCTGTCAGCAAACACACGTGAGGCTCTGATCTGGCTTCTGGCTCTGTTGCCCCACGCACGGCTGCCTGACTTTGGACACATGGCTGAGCCTCTGAGCCTCAGTTTCTTCATCTTTAAAATGGGAGTAATCGTACCTTCCTTGAGCAATATGGGGGTTCAGTGAGAGAATCCATAGAAACTGTTTAGCTTGGTGGCAGGCACAGAGTCAGTATCAAGTGTTCGTGTTATTTTTTAAAGGGCTTTTACTTATTCAGCATGTTCAGTGCCTCCTGTACCTCCAGCATTGTGTGGGGGGGGGGGGGCGGGGGGCGGGGGGCGGGGCAGGGAACGTGAGTATGAGAATTGTGTCCCTGCCCTGGAAAAGCCTCCCAGCCAGGAAGGAGAAACTGGCCCGTGGTATATTTTTAGAGAGAAATCGTGAAATGATCTATTTTACAACAGACTCAGAGATGTTGAGTGATTGCCTAAGGGCACATAGCTATTTTGAGAGAGGAGCCTAACTGGAGTTAGAATTCTCAGGGTAGGAGCCTCTCCAGTGGGTTAGGAAAACCTGAGTTGGTTTTCCCAATTTCAGTATCAAAGGGAGAAGGGAGTGGAACTCAGGTTTGGAAACACACATGGCAAGCTCATGGAAGGTGGCCAAGTGTCTCCCAGCCTCCACAAGGAGACACCTTGAGCTGAGTCATGAGATTGAAGCAAGGAGATTCGGTTAGGCCCCCACCCCGCTCCCCAGACCCACCATCCCTACCCCGCTAGCAAGGAACCCCAGCTGATTTGAGCTGGGGCTTTTTCCTCCTGGGAAGGTTCTCCATGGATCTGGACAGGTTCAGAAGCGGGAGAAGGGAGATGGAGACGTGCCTTTCTAGGTTTCTTGGAGCTGTGCTTGGTTTAACTTTGCAGGAGTTGGCTAGGAGAGACCCAGGGCCACCCTGAGCCCTGCCCTGCCTCCTGCATGTCTGAACTCCCAGAATAATTATTTAACCACTCCCTGCAGAGTCCAGGCCTCTGCCAGCACCTGTCCCACCCGCCCCATGTGTTCCAGGCAGGAACTTGCAACATCGGACAGCGGGGATGATGAAATTTTTGTCTACTTGGCAAATATTTGCTGAGCACCCCCTCGGTGTCAGGAACAGTTAGAAGATTGCCAACCTTGTCTCACCAGCTGCACTGGATTGTGTCCACTCCCTGGCTCGCTGCCTCCAGGGATCATGGCCCGAAGAAGCCCCCACCCCACACAGTGGGCTGAACAACAGAGCGAGGCGCTTATTTGGTCCTGGCACTGCTCGAGGCCCCCTTCCGGTCGGGGCCTCAGTCATCTCATCTGGAAAATGGGAGCAAACTGCCCTGTCACACCCAGGGTGGGTGTGATGTCAGATAAGGGAAAGCTTTAAGGCGTTTTCTATTGTAGGTCATTCCTACTGGAAATAACCCCAGCTAGTCATTATATAAGCAGCATGGAGCTTATTATCCTTAACACATGGAGAATGAGTCATTCGGGAAAAGATGAAATTTTCAGGTTAACTGAAGCTTTATAATTTTAAGCACCCCCAAATTTAACAGAGGGTGGGACACAGTGTACTGAGGTTACCCGAACTCTCTGTAGCTCTGTTTCATCACTTTATTGTGGCCGCAGTTTGCCCCTAAGCTAAATGGCCCCCATTGCTGTGACTTTCCAGTCCTCGAATCCTTGCAACTCCAAATCATCCTTGCCAACTGTCCTTCCTAGTTACTATCTGTGTTCTGCAGAGTCTCCACCTGCTTCTAGGTGGGCCCACTCCCCCGGTATAATGCCCCCTATTCTAGGCCTTAAACCGCTGTGTTGAACCAGGGCTTCCAGCAGCCTGCTGGGCCCCTCACCCTGGTCCTCTATCCATGTCCCCTGTCTCAGTGTGCATGGCCACCACACAGGGGTCACCTGTGCCCAGACCCGGCAGCCAGTTCTCCAGATTTGGTCTCCCTTCCCCACAGCCAATCAACACCCCGGCCCGTGATTTCCGCCTCTATTCCCACTGCCTTGGTCCGAGTCACCGCCACCCCGCCCCCCGGCCCCATGCCCAAGACACATAGATGCAACCTGTCCAATTGTTAATTCCAGCACACACCCACAGGGACAGGCCCTGTACCGGGATCTGGGGCATGGAGGATAAAGACAGACTCTGAGGGGGGAATTGTCCTAGTGGAGAGGGGCGGACAGACAGACCATGGCAGGTGTGGCGAGGGGTATCAGAGATGAAATGGAACAGGAGAGGGTGGAGCCGGTTGTTCTGGGTCTGAGAAGCAGCTCTGCACAGGCCAGTAGCCCCTTTCCGAATCCCCTGGACCATTCCGCCTCACTCCATGCAGAGAAGCAGCAGGGGATAAGGTTCAAAGCACAGCCTCTGGAGGGATCTGGACCTCCAGCTCCCTGGCTGTGAGTGTGCTTTGATTTCCTCATCTGTAATGGAATAATCCAGTACCCACCTTACAGGATCAGATTCATACGAGCACTGAGAACAGAGCCTGAACAGTAAGCCCTACATACATGCATTATTCATTGCTAAGATTCTGTCCTCCTCAGGTCGCTCCTGCCTCCCTGTGCTGGCCTGGACGCCTTGAGAGTAACATATTTTATTCATGGTTCTCTTCCTGGCCCAGCACAGTGACAGGTTAGGGCTTCACAGATGTTTGACGTATACATATTCATTTATTTATATTTTGGCCTCGCTGCATGGCATGTGGGGTCTTAGTTCGCTGTGCCCCCTGCAGTGGAAGCACAGATTCTTAACCACTGGACCTCCAGGGAAGTCCCTGTTTGACCTATACATAAATATCCCGGCCAGGCTAAGAAAGACCCTAATAATCCCTCTTTATCTAGCACTTTCCACGTCCAGGGAGGATGCTAAGTGTTCTGTACCCACTTAATCCAACAACCCTGAGAAATGGGTGTTATCATATCCCCTATTTTACAGGTAAGGAAGATGGTGGCTTAGAGAGGTCAGGTGACTTGCCTGAGGTCCCAGGAAGGGTAGGGCTGGGATTGGAATTCTGGATGGAATGATTTCATCATTGTGAGACAGAACTGGGGAGGGGGTCCTAGATGCGGGAGTGGGGGTTCTGTCCGGGTGGGGAGTTTCAGAAGCCCCGTACAAGCACACTCACACATGCACACATGCTCACACCTCTGCTCACAGGCGAGGAATAATGGAACCAGAGCCTAACTGGCTTGCCAGGCTACATGTCACTCTGATACGTTTCTCCAGGACTCTATAAAAGATGTACTTCCCTGGCGGTCCAGTGGTTAAGACTCCGTGCTCCCAATGCAGGGGGACCAGGTTCGATCCCTGGTCAGGGGACTAGATCCTGCATGCCACAACTAAGAGCCCTCATGCCGCAACTAAAGATCCCACAGACCACAATGAAGATCTTGTGTGCTGTAACTAAGACCCGGCACAGCCAAATAAATCCAGTGGTTAAGACTCCGCGCTCCCAATGCAGGGGGGCCAGGTTTGATCCCTGGTCGGGGGACTAGATCCTGCATGCCACAACTAAGAGCCCTCATGCCACAACTAAATATCCCGCAGACCACAAAGAGGATCTTGCGTGCTGTAACTAAGACCCGGCACAGCCAAATAAATATATTTTTTTAAAGATGTACTTCCTCTCTTTAAAGAACATAGTAGCAGTTGGTAGAGAAGAATGCAAGGATGGAGGCAATCACTGAGTGCTAAAAACCATGCACAATAATTAGGCGCAAGCATGTGATAAACTGCAGAATTTTGTGGCCCAGAATGAGGTGGGAGGGGCTTCCAGAAGTTCCTAGGTGAGCTGGGTACCAGGGAGGCTTCTGGGAGCCAGTGCAATGGTGCAGCCCCCTAGGGAGGCTGGTTCCTGTCCACTCTTTGTTCTCACCTTCTTCCCCTGTCAGCCTCCACTCCCTTTCACTCCTGCCTCTTGCGGCTTTTCCCCATTTCTGAACCATGAAAGGCTTGAAAAATCACATAGGTACTAAATGAAACTGCATATGCCTTTACCTTGTGAACCAGCCATCCCACTTCCAGGAATTTTCCCTGAAGATACACCTCCAACAATAGGAAAACACTTATGCAGAATTGGGTTACTTGTTACAGCAGTACAGTATTTGTCATTGTAAAATATTGGAAACAACCTAAATATACGTGTATAGGAGAATGGTTGAATAAACTCTGGTACATCCACACAATGGAGAGCTGTACAGATGTGAGAAGAGTGAGGAAGATCTCTACAAAATGATGCGGCCTGATTTCTAGGCTGTATTGTTAAGTGCAAAACGGCAGTGGAAAAGATGCTACTTTTTGTGTAAGAAAGAAGGGGCAATAAGAAAATATGCGTGTATCTGTAATTCCTGCAAAAAGAATACAGGAAGAATAAACCAGAAACTCTATTTAATGAGACTGACTACCTATGGGGATGGGTGGGAACAGTGTGGCACAGACGGGGGGGACACCTTCTACTTTTCTGTATATGATTTCTTGCATTGTTTTTTTGTTTGTTTTTTTTTTGCGGTACGCGGGCCTCTCACTGTTGTGGCCTCTCCCGTTGTGGAGCACAGGCTCCGGACGCGCAGGCTCAGCGGCCATGGCTCACGGGCCCAGCCGCTCCACGGCATGTGGGATCTTCCCAGACCGGGGCACGAACCTGCGTCCCCTGCATCGGCAGGCGGACTCTCAACCACTGCGCCACCAGGGAAGCCCTCTTGCATTGTTTTGACCTTGAGAACTATGTTATGTTTTGCGCACTCAAAAATTTATTAGATTAACAAGGATGGGTGGAATAAAATGTTAATACCAATAGAACAAGTAAACCTACCTCTACTTCACATGGATAATATAACCACACTGAATAGGGGAAGAGAACTAACCCAGTAACTCCCCCCACCCATCCAAGTAACTCTTGAACATGGCTTTTTTTTTTTTTTGGCCGTGCCACGCGGCTTGTGGGACCTTAGTTCCCCAACCAGGGATTGCACACGAACCACTGCAGTGAAAGCACTGAAACCTAACCACTGGACCGTCAGGGAATTCCCTGAATGTGGTATTTTGGCTATTTCGAATATATATATCCTCTCAGTCAAAAGACAGGAGAAAAAAAAACCTGAAAATAAATATTGAACTCTTGTTAGTAAGTTTGTTTCTCACAGCGTTATGGGTTACCAGTTATGAAACTATTACAACTGAGCAAATAAGTAAATATATTGCAGATACGGGGAACTGACATTTTCCGTATTGGAGAGAGGAAAACAAATACGGAAAGGCTGAAGGCTAGAATGAAATCCGTGGTGCCTGATTGGAATTGGAGGTATCAGTGTGAACTCAGGATTTCTGAGATAGAGATACGAATAGACATGTGTGCACGCGTGCACGCATGCGCACATGTTTCCTAACCGGAACTATTCCATGAGAGGGCCTGGAAGCAAAGAGCCTAGCTAGAACTTACCTTGGCTCTAAATACTGTTAGCATCGAAAGGAACGGGAGGTGCTAGGGTGGGGAAAGTTCAGTGTGAGCCTGGATCGTTTTGCTGCCCAGAAGCTAAGGAAGTTCTGGCACAGCAAAAGTGAAGGGCAGGTGTCAAAAGGATACAGAAAAGGGGGGAGGGGAAGCTATTGTTTAGTGCAGGGGTCGCCAACCCCTGGGCCGCAGTTAGGAACTGGGCGGCACAGCAGGAGGTGAGCGGTGGATGGGCCAGTGAAGCTTCATCTGCCGCTCCCCGTCGCTCCCCATCGCTCAAGTCACCGCCTGAACCAACCCACCAACCCCACCCCACCCCGTCAGTGGCAAAATTGTCTTCCGGAAACCAGTCCCTGGTGCCAAAAAGGTTGGGAACCACTAGTTTAATGGATACAGATTTAAGTTTTTCAAGATGAAAAGGGATGGTGGTGATGATATGGCTATAATGTGGATATACTTAATGCCACTGAACTATACCCTTCAAAATGGTGAAGATGGTACCAAGGAAAAACTCGTCCTCTACCCTCTCAGGTTTGTGTTTTAGGGGCCAAGACAGAGAGAAGAGAAGAGAGTTTTAGTTGTTTTTTTGCTTTTTGTTTGTTTGGTTTTTTTTTTGCTTTGTGGTTTGCAGGATCTTACTTCCCAGACCAGGGATTGAACCCAGGCCCTGGCAGTGATAGTGCCAAATCCTAACCTCTGGACCAGGGAATTCCTGAAAGAAGACAGATTTTAATCACAGACGTACATCTGGGAGTTCACAAAGAAGTATGACTCAAGGAGGGAATTTGGGGCTTAAATACTATTTTAGTAAGGGAAAGGGAAGGGAAAACAAATTACTTTTAGGAAAGATAAATGGGTCCTTAGTTTTGAGACAATGTCTGTTTAGGGGTGGTTTGGACTTGCAGTCTCCAAGGATAAGAGTCAATTTTCCCTGGTTGCTCCTGAAGAGGGGATTTACAACAAGTTCTTTTGAGATTTTGGGGAGTCTCTGCTTTTAGGCTGATAAAGTAGTTCAGGAAAAAAGCCTACTCTCAAATGCCTTCAGCTCAAAATAATTTTTCTGCCACAGTGGCATAATCTGGACCACTTCAATGGTCAGTTTTATGTTAAGTGTATTTACCACAATTTTTTAAAAAGGTGAAGCACTTTAAGAAAGTGTTTTTAAAAAAGGATACAGGAGCCAGCTTAGACGAGTTCCTATTGACCAACTCTTAGACTTTCAGCATCAAAATACAGAATAATACTAACAGTGCTAGGGCCCCCAAGGACCCGGGCAGACTGGTGCGCCCCCTGCCGGTGAAGCCGAATCGCCGGCCACAGTCCCGCAGGGTCAAGACCGGCCGGGAGCCCACTGAGGCCCCGCCTGCTGGTGGAAGAGAGCAGCGCGCAGGCTGAGGGCATCCAGCCGGGCCCCGGGCTGGGAAAAGCGGCACGTTCAAACCCAGCTGCACTTTTGTGCAAACTGGAGAAAGGCACACCTCCTTCCAGACCCTTGGCTGCCCTTCCGCGATGCGAATGGCGCCCCCTGGAGTCTGCAGACATTACAGGCCCACAGTAGGGGCTCTTCAAGGGGAGTAGGGTCCGCATCTTCATTTTGGAAACGCTAAAATCGAGCGCTTGGGGCAGGCTCTGTGAATATTTGTTGACAGATTAGAGGAAGTTCCAGGTAAATGCATTGTAGCATACTTGTTATCTTATAGATATTCAAGTTTGTGGACCAGTTATCTCTGAGCCCCTTCTGTCAAATGGGTATAATAATACCCATCTGGGCTGGAATACTTCTAGCCCAGGTGTGGCACATGGTAGGTGCTCAGTCATAATAGCTAACGTTTACTGCACGTAATAACACTAAGAAGTATGAATAATGTTATGATGTAAATATTGCAAATGGTGTAAAGTGAGAGTTGAAGAGGTTACGTAACTAATTAGCGAGGTCTCACAGCCAGGGAACCATGGAGCAGAGATGCAAACTCCGGACCACGGGCCTCTGAAAGCATGTTTGAGTACTTCTGGCTGGTCAGGACACACTCTCTTTCACTGGATACGCTTGTTCTTCTGCTCAGGTGACCTGAAAAGGTGCCGACTCAGAACCAACCACCTCCACTCCCAGATAAGAGGCAGAACTGTCAGCCAAGGCAGTGATAGGAGTGGATTTGATGTAAAAGAAAAGCCACACACAAAAAAGGAAGAGTTGAGACTAATCAGAATGTTCTGACATTCTGAACGTGGGGAAGAGGAGTACCGAATCCAAAAAACCCAGCAGGGACGAATGACATCTTAGTCGTGGAACTGACAGCAGATGTGAACAAAACCCTCAGATGTGGGGGACGCTGATTAGAAGATGAGAAGGTTCAAAATAGGACACAGTGATGTGCTCAGGTGAGAACTTCAGCATGCATTTTCTGTTCCTTCAGCTCTATCTGGCAGTAGAGAGTTTCCCAGGTCCGTTTAGGTCTTGGGGGTTTAGCGTGAGGAAATGGCAGCCGCTCCGCTCTGGAAGCTGGGTCATTCGGGGTGGCCTTTCTCTCTGCCTCTCCCTCCGACCCCAGCAGGGAAGTGTTTGTTGGGTTGGTTCATCCCTGGCCGATGGGAAATGGATCTTAAGGGACATCCTTTGGCTCAGTCTCTGATCTTTGGCCCAAACGACCATAGACGGAGTGGCAGGATTGGCTTCACGAAAGCCAGGATGCACTGAGGCTTTGCCCGGACAGTGTGCTAAGTGGTCTTCACGTGGCTTCCCGTGTTAGCTGATTGAATCCTCACAACAACTGCATGAGCCAGGTACTATTATTCCCAATTGAGATATGGGGAACTGAGGTTCAGAGAGGTTAAGTAACTTTCCCAAGATCACCCAGCTAGCAAGCTGCAAAGCCTGGGCTGGCATCCTTACCTGGGAGCTTTGTGCCCCTTAATCACCTCTCTGTCCCGTCTCACTTTGAAGCCCTCTTCAGAGCCATGTTAAAAAACACCCGAGAGCTGCTCTTCCCAGAATGGGACAGCAGGGGGCAGTGCAACCAGCCGGCATTTGAAGTTCGGCTGTCCTCCAGGGTAACCAATCTCCAGAGAAAGTGGATGTTTGGTTTTATCCTCTAAATGGAGAATACATGCATAAAACTATGAAGAGTACCAGTCTGTGATTACAAGCAGAACCGTCTGGGATTCCATGTTTTGTCAAAACCTCTCAGACTCACCGCCCCCAAACCGAAGCCCCGTCTAGGGCAGGGACCGCCTCTGGCGCCTTCATCTCTGTGTTTCGATGTCTGTCATCTAGTCGGTGCTCAACAGACAGTCATGGCACTGAAAGATGATTGGTGGGAGGGAGGGTGTTTCTTCAGGTGGGAACAGTTCAGATGCTTACTGAGGGGATGCTGGTGTCTAGGGATAGCTGGGGGTTTCTGAGGAAGGAAGTGGGTAAGACTGGATCATCAAAAGCCTTCCCCTCCACTCTGGGACCAAAAGTGCTGGCCTAGCCTCCCCGACACTTTCAGGACCTCAGCCCACGACGGTGATGAGCCCTGGCACTCGGCTAAGCGGGTCGGCGCTGGACCACCCATGTGAGTGCAGTTTCCTCATCTGTACCTGGCGAGGTTAAGAACGCCTGTGCAAGGGTGCATCGAGACTCCGTGTTGTCTTGGACTTCAGAGGCAATGAGACAGGCTCGCGGGCCGGCTCTGCCCTTGGTAGCCGTTCCCAGCATCACTCAGGGAGGCCCATGGTGTTGGAGCCTCAGTCTCATCTTCCATAAGATGGAGGTGGGAACAGGATCAATTGCATGGGGCTGTTGTGAGAATTATGCACTGGCTTGGCCTGGTCCAGAGTAAACCCTCCATCGGTGACAGCTGCTGTCGCTGTTACAGAATGCCTGGGACACGGTCTCTGGCATGTTAGATGAGTACAGGGTAGCTCCTGCTATCACCTGTCTCCCTGAGCACACCTGTTACATGGGGTGATGCGCTTAGAATAGCATCTGGCACATAGGAAGCACTGAAGCAGTGAAATAAAATACAGCGGAAGCCAGTGTGAAGGAAGAAGACCAATCCCTGTCCTAAAAGCACTCCCAGCATTGGGGAGTTTTTGTTCCATTCGCCCCTCCTAAGCCAGGACCAGTGACACCTGGGATACAGCAGCCCAGGGATGGTGTCTGTCCTCAGAAGGATCACTGCGCAGTGGGGGAAACACAAGAAAACAGGATATGAGCAGGGAGGAGGAGGGGGCTCTGGGCAGGTCACCCCCATTTCTCCCTCCTGGACCCAGGTTCTCGCCCCAACCCGACTGTGCACCAACGCCAGATTAAACTTCCCCAAGTGCCACACGGATGACATGACTCTTTAGCTTAAAAGCTCCATGCTGTCCAAGTGTACTGCGTGGTCCATGCTCCTCGCCAGGAGAGGCAGCCCCAGGGGGGCGAGGGCTGGCCCGAGAAACCTGGGGTCTGCTCCACATCCACTGAGTAATGCCGTGCAAGTTTTCTATGCCTCCCGGCCCCGGCTTTGTCACATCTGCAGCAACAGGCTGGGTCAGGCAAGCCCTGGGTTCCCGCGGCTCCATGATGCTACACTTCCGCCTTCTCAACTTTCACTCCTCATATGAACTTGTTCATTCAAACTGCCCCTTCTCGGTCTCTGGGGTATGGCTCTTGTTCCTTGCTCTCCAGACTTTGCCCCATCCTCTTCATCCATTGGAGCCACCCCCCGAGAGGGCCTTCCTAGGTTCCTCCCCACCCTAGGCTGGGGCCAGCCCCACCTGTCCTCTCCAGTCCATGCTGCTTTCCTGCGTATCACACCTGCAAGGACAATTTTTGCTTGGCCCACAGGCACTGCAAATACAGGCTCCAAACCAACCTCCTCAATGCTGATCACTCCCCGTATCTGCCTCTCCTGCTTCAGGGAAACACTGTTGGTTCAAGCCAGAAGCCAGGGCTGTCCGTGTGGCCCCTCCTCCTTCCTCCTCCTCCCTCCTTCCCAGTCCCTTCAACCTTCACTTCCGCTTCCCAAGTATCCACGGAAGCCGCCCACTCCTGTCTGGCCCAGTTGACAGCGCCTTGGTTGGGGCTTCCCCACTTCTCACCCAGGTGGCCTCCTGGCTGGTCTCTTGGGGCTTCGAACCATCCCCTCTGCAGCCCCCACAGTGATCCAAGTTACATATCTGACCACATCGCTCCCTGCCTACACCCCTTAAGTGGAAAAGAAATATTCCCTGCTCTGGTTTGGTTTCAGCCGACAGTGCTTGAGGACTCACCAAGTGCCAGGAGTCCTGCTGACCTTCCAAGGTCAGTTCATATCCTATAACCCATTTCATTCATTCACTCATTCATTTATTCAGTATACTAAAAGCCATGGGCTATGCCAGGTGTTCTACCGACATAATTTAATCTTAACAACAATGTTCTCCAGTAGCTATTCTAATTCCCGCTTTGCAAAAGAGAAAGCCGAGGTCCAGGGAGGAAATTGCTCAAGATCATACTTGGATTTGTGTTTAAGAGAACACGAGTCCCCAGGAGCAGAAGTCTAGCAGCTGTGACCCATTCCCTGCCGAGGGTAAAGGTTTACGGAGAAAGCAGAGCCCGAGGGGTAACAGAACCCGCCCCCTCCCCACCCCGCCACTGCCATGCAGGGCCAGGCTGCCCAGTGTGTGACACTGAGACCACTGAGGGGAGCCTCAGACCCTCCCCCCTTAATCCAGGACCAGGACCGAAACAGTGAGAAGGAAAGGAGGTTAAGGAGGACAGCTTCCCTTCAGCCCTTGTCCCTCCCTGGTCCCAAACCACATGAGGAGCTGCTCCCTTCCCACATCCTGCAGGGCCCACGATAGCAGTCCCACCCCTGAGTTATCTGGCTCAGAAGGGCACCCACAGAACCAATCCCTCTTCCCCCTTGAATTACAGATGGGTAAACTGAGACCTCTCCCAGCACTTCACCCTACAAAAGCCAGGATGAAAACCCAGTTCTCCAAACATTCATCCAGCACGCTCCTAACTCTTCCTCCCGAGAAATCTTTCCCAAGGAGCAGGAAAGGGGCCTTGGTGGTGGAAATGCAGTTGGAACCCACCTGGGTTCATGCCAGCCTGCCACTCACCAGCTGTGTGAGTCCAGCAGGTCACTTCACTTCTGTGTCCTCGTCTGTAAAGTGGATACAGTAACAGCGACCTCACAGTGCTGCTAAGAGCACCAATGAATAATATTGGCTTGGCCAAACAGTTCGTTTGGGTTTTCCGTAAGATGTTACAGAAAAACCCGAACGAACTGTTTGGCCAACCCAATATAATAGATGCATAAAGCATCTGGAATATAGAAGGTGCTGGGCCAACTGTTAAGCCCGACGGTGGGGTCCGCAAAGAATTTATGTGGGGAAGGAACCCAGCTCTCCTCACCCCCCCACCCCCAAAGGCAGAATGAAAGAATATTAGAAAACAGATACGGGTAAATGCTATAGGGATTTGGGGAGGGAGAAGTTCCTTTTCCTGTCAGCTGTTTGATAACCCAAACTGGACAAAGGGAAAACAATGTGGCGATCAAATGGGAGGACCGCTGATTTGGGGTATCACTATTTTCCCAGTGACCTCGAACTTGACCTTCCCAAACACAGAGTAACTTGGCCAAAGAACTTTACTGAACTCCCGTTCGTAGGCCTCCCGGGAAGGGCAAAGTAGGGCGGGGCTGGAGAAGGCGGGATAGAGGGCGTCGGCTGACCCTCAACCCTGGCCACACACTCCCGCGGGGCGGCGCGGACTACAACTCCCGGCATGCCCGGCGCGCGGTACATGCCCGCGTCCAGCCGCCTTGCAGGCAGGATGCAGACGCTGGGAAGAGCGATGAGGATGGAGGCCCGCGAGGCAGCGCCGCCGGCGGGGGCGGGCGGCTGGAGCAAGTGGGTGAGGCTCAACGTGGGGGGCACTGTGTTCCTGACCACCCGGCAAACGCTGTGCCGCGAGCAGAAGTCCTTCCTCAGCCGCCTGTGCCAGGGGGAAGAGCTGCAGTCTGACCGGGTGAGGCCCGCGGGGTGGGCGGCGGTCGGGGATCCTTAGGTCGCCGGAATCTGGTTGTCCAGTCTGGCCCGCCCGCGGGGCTGGAAACCCGGCTGGGTTTATTTCCGAAGAGCTGGAGGCGGGAAGAACTGGCCGGAGGAGGGGAGAAGGAAATGAATTGGAGAGTGAGGGATGTGCCCATTGCCGTGGCAACAGGACAACGCCGGGCTGCGCCCATTTGGAGTTTTTGAGCGCTGATCTGGGCTCCCAACCCAGGAGGCTGATGGATGGGGACTCTCCCCCTCCTTTGGGGCGGTGGGAAGAGACAGACACCTAGGGCATTCTCTTCTGCCCAAACTGGACTCCTGCACCACGGAAGGAGTTACTGAGTCTGCTTTTCCCCGCCTCCCCGCCCTTTGGGGTATGGGTAGCCTTGGAGTACAGGGAGCTGGGTGGAGAAATCCCGGGGTGCCTTCTCAGCTGGGCTTCATCAGGTAGGAGCGCTGGCCTGGGGCACCATTTCTGGGTTCCCATCTCGACTCTGCTGCAAACCTCCTGCATGACCTTGGGTCAAACCCTATCCTGCTCAGCCTTCTGTCTGTAACCCCAGAGGGCTGGCCTGGCGATGACCTCTAAGGCCCCCTCTCTCCTGTTTCCTGACCCTCTGATGCTGTGACCTTGGGCAAGTCCCCTCACCTGGTGATGTCTCCGTTTCCTCTCTGTAGAGTTGTATTGATGCCTGCTCTGCCTCCCTGCAGGCTGAGGGTATCCAATGAGACAGTGGCTCTTTTGGAAACTTGTAAACATCCCCAGAATGCCAGGGGATCTGGTGGAGACAGTGTAGGGCTGGCTTCAGGGAATAACCTCCAAGAGGGACAATCCCTGAGCCCTGCGCTGGGTCAGGTGCCACTCAGACCTCACGGGATGCTCACATGCTCTCCAGTTATGGCAAAGAAGAGGGTGGCTCCGAGAGGCCACATCACTGGCCCAAGGTCACACAGTCAGGAAAAGGCCGGGGCAGGATTTGAACCTAGGTGCATCTGACCCCAAAGCCTTTTTACTCCATCAGGACACTCTGTTCTGGGGAAGAGCAGACACTCCGCCCCCTCCCGCCCTCCCTCTGATCCTTCACTGGGACTGAAGTGAGAGGTCAGGCAGGGGAGCGGGGCTCACTCTTCTCTCACTGCCTGTGCCCCTCACCTTTGTAGGATGAGACCGGGGCCTACCTCATCGACCGTGACCCCACGTACTTCGGGCCCATCCTCAACTTCCTCCGGCATGGCAAGCTGGTGCTGGACAAGGACATGGCTGAGGAGGGTGAGTTGGTCCCGGGGAGGCCGGGGCCCATACCCTAGCCCTGCCCTCTGCAGTCTGCCGGGGCCTCCTGTGGAGGCGCAGAGCCATTTCGGCTGTCCTCAGGGGACATCTGCTTTCTTCCATGTTTCCTGCTTCTTCTCATTCCTGACAGGACTGACTCCCAAAGCCTGTGTCCAGGCTGAGCCTAGGGACTGTGCCAAGGTGACTGGCCCAAGCTTCCACTGGGTGCTGCTGGGGAGGTGACAGAAACACGGAAGCAGAGGATAGAGGGAGCCAGTGAGGCTGGGCAGGGATGCCCTTTCCCCTGGCCTTCTGGGAAGCCAGTTGTGGGTGGAGATGGCCATGGGGAGAGGTGTGGCTCTCTTTGTCTGGGTGATGGGGTATCTCAGATGCGTGGTGAGGGCTCACGTGGGTCCGCAGGTGTGTCGAGTGGGTGACTCCTTGCCCAGATCTGGCAGCCCCTGCAGCACAGTGGTGGGTGAAGCAGGGGTGGGCGGAGCCTGCTCTCCAGCAGGGCTTTGGTCCCTCCCAGGCCTGGCTGGCTGAGGCCCCGTAGATGCCCACTTCTGGGCCCAACAGACAGTGGGGAGAAAGACCGGATGCCTGCCTGGGAGAAAGGCTTGTTGGCAGAGCCCCTGCCAGGAGCAAGGGGTGCCAAGCCCTTTTCCGTAGGGCGCAGGGTGTGGCTCTGGGTCACCTGACCCAGCCAGGCCAGCTTGGACATGTCACTTCTCCTTTCTGAGTCTCCACTTGTGTATATGAAGGAGGGGCGGTGATCTACATTAGGGACATGTTCTGGGAAAACCAGATGTCATGAGTCCCGGGGCTTGTACCCTGGAGGTGTCTAGCACAGCCCCTCCCTCCTCACTCGGGCCCACGGTCTTCCCTCCTGACCCCTGTGGGACACAGTGATCTAGAAGCCAGGTGGCTCCCCAGAAGGCCACAGCTTCAAAATCAGAGCCCGCTGTAGGCATCGGCTCTGCGGAGCCCCACAGCTTTCCCGGCAGCCCCTGGGGCAGCAGGTACCATGGGCGTGGCCTGGGCCCAGGAGTGGGTCCCATGGGGAGGGCAGGTAAACACTCCAGCGTCACGGCCAACACCTGTTTACAGGTTCTGGGTTTGTCAAGCCCTGGCACTCCCAGCACCTTTAGACAGGGCTAGAGCCCCGATCCAAGGGGCCAGGGGATCCAGGGGGAAACTGACTAGTTGTGTGACACCTGGAAAGTCACTTATCCCTCTGTGCCTCCATGCCTGCATCTGCGGAATGGGGTGACAATAGCACCCACCTTGCTGAGCTGCTGTGAGGATAAAAGGAGCTAATGCAAGTGCGTCACTTAGCACAGTGCCTGGCACTGAGGACCCGTGATGCAGAGTTCGTTGTCTGTCATCTGCAGGGCTCCACGGGGGGCATCCTGGCAGTAGCACTCGCTCACTGTGTCCTCTGTATTAGGTGGGTGTGGGCGCCGGGGACATCAGACATGGGCCCTGTCCCCGGGGAGCCCAGAGTCCAGTCATGGAAAGGACAGGAAGTGTCTCTGCCCCGCAGGAGCTTAGGGGAGTCCTAAGGCCGAGGGTTGTCCCCTTCACTGGAAAGGGCACTTGCTCAGTCTCTAAGACTCTCAGTCTCCTTAACTGTATGGGGACAATAACGCCTGCTTCCTCCATGACCCTGGGGCTTGTGGTGAGCATGGGAGGGGCTTTGCAAACTGTGAAGTGTAGGGATTGGCGAGATGCACGTGCACAAAGGTTATGCGTTTAGGAGGCAGAGGAACTGGAGTGTGAATCCCAGCTCTGCCGAGTGCCAGGCGTGTGGCCCTGCACAGCTGCTGCTTTGCCTGGTCCTCAGTTTCCCTGTTTGTTCAGTGGGGGTGATGAAAGTACCTACTTCTTGTGCAGAGAATTAACTGCAGTGAAGTGTGTGACATGCCTGGCACGGTGCCTGGCACTTAGCGTGTGCTTCATAAATGGGAACATGTAATCGGGAGCCACCCAAGCCCCTTCTCGCTGTGGCATAGGGTCCAGTCCCAGCGGGCCCACTGCCTCTGGACAGCCCCAGACTAGCGGGCTGGCAGCCACCCCTGGGTCCTGTGCTCAGCACAGCAGGGATATAGTGCCCCTGAATGGCAGCCTCTCACCCCTACTACAGGGAGTGTGGGACCCAAGGAAGGAAGTGTTCCCTCTTGCCTGACCCCAACTCAGAGGCTCATCACCCTTGTGTGACTGGAGCAGGGGGTGGAGGGGGAGGGGACAAGGTGAGAACGGGGCACGGGGGCAGTGGGAGTGACGGGGGTGGGGTGCTGCTCTGTCTGTGCCAGGGGTCCTGGAGGAAGCGGAGTTCTACAACATCGGCCCGCTGATCCGGATCATCAAAGACCGGATGGAGGAGAAGGATTATACCGTCACACAGGTCGGGGGGCTGCAGGGCAGCGGGGCGGCATCCCTGGCCAGGGCAGGGGGTGGCGGGGATGGGGGAGGGGGGTCAGGAGGAAGGTTGGGAGAGGCAGAGCCAGTTTTCCTGGGGGAGGCCAAGCTCTCCTATAAGGGGAGGAGTGGTTGTCCAGCTCCCAGACTGTTCAGCAAAGCCCCAGACTGGGAGACGGACTCGGGGTTCTTTCCCTGCCTCGGCTCTGTTTGCTGTGTGACCTTGAGCCAATCACACCCCTCTCTTGACCTTGATTTCCTCTTGTGGAATATAGAGGTGCTGAGAACTGCCCACCCTTCCCTTCCTCCCAGGCAAAATGGGGTCACTGTGGAGGTACAGGGGGCCCTGTGGGAGGCAATGTGGGATTATTACATCGTCCACTTCATGGGCTCAGATGGTCCCCTGGAGGTCACGGCACAAGCTTCTGGAGCTGGAGTTTCTGAGCTTGGACCCTAGGCCTAAGTGGCCAGGCTGTAGGAGGAGCTGGAGAGATTCTCTGCCCACCTTGGGGGAGACGTGGAGGGTGGGAAATGGGTAGTGAGGCACCGTCTCCCAGCCCCAGGAGATTGAAGACAGGGTGCCCCGCGTCCCCTGGAGGACCTGCCTCAATTAGTGCCCCAGGATGTCCCATAAGCCCCTCCTCCTTTCCCACTTGCATCACCTGTGTTCCAATTCTGGCTCTGGTACTCTTTAGCTGGGTGACCTTGGGCAAGTAACTGACCCTCTCTGAACTTCCATGAACATCCCATAACTCCTAGGGTTTTTGGAGGGATTAAGTGAGAACATGCACGTCGAGTGCCTGGCACATAGTAGGTACTCAGAACATGGCTCCCATCTCCCCTCCCCCACTTCTGTCCTTCTTGGGGGTAGACGGTGGGGGGAGGACAGGTGCTCTTCCCGCCCCCGGGGTGCCTGGCACTCCCACAGGTGCCCTCCACGTCCCCCCTCTGCCTGCAGGTCCCACCCAAGCACGTGTACCGCGTGCTGCAGTGCCAGGAGGAGGAGCTCACGCAGATGGTCTCCACCATGTCCGATGGCTGGCGCTTCGAGCAGGTGGGCTGGGCCACACCCCCAGGCAAAGCAGGCCCCTCCCTTCCCACAGCCCCAGCCTTGGGGTGCCCACTGCAGCCCCCACCCGGGGTCTTAAGACAGACTAAACAAGATTCAGAAAGGCCACACTTGGCAGCAGACTGACCAGGAAGGAGAGGGGAGGGAAGCCCCGGTGGCCACAGGGCAGCTCCTGGGAATCATCTTTAATGGGAGTCCTCCCAGCAACCAGGTAGTGGTCTACACTGTAGTGTGTGAGTCTCTGGCCCCCAAGCGACAGCTCTGGTGCGAGAAGACAAGATCCACATAGGAGAGCGGAGGTCCCCTTGAGGCCACACCTTGTGTAACAATTCCACAGGCATAGATTCCAGGTCCCCGCAAGGGACATGCCCAGTTCCAAGCATTGCCACATTCAGGGCAGCCCAGAGCAACGGCTTCCCATGAGGTATTTATGGTGACCTGTACTTCCTCCCAGTACCTATGCAGTTTACCAGCAGGAGAGATTTTTATCATAAACGGTGTTGCCCTAGTAATGCAGCTGACATCACACCTCTCTGAGGTTTCCAGAGGATCAGAGCCAACAAGTTAACCCAAGGTCAAATTTGCCCTTAGAGAAGGGGAAGGGTTGGGTTACCCTTTATCCTTACAAGGTCCCTTGCACCTGGAGGTTGAAGAAGGCCAGGCTTTCCAGGATGGCCGGGCAGGATGGAGGAACTAGTCCAGTCCAGGAGCCGGAAGCCTGGATTCATATCTAGACCTCGCCACTGACATGCTGTGTGAACTTGAGCAAGGCGTATCTCTCTGGGCCTCAGTTTCCTAATCTGTGACATGGACCAGTAGTGCTTCCTTTGCAGGAATGTTGTGTAGATTAGAAAGACCATGGATAAAGTCCCTAGCCCAGAGTAGTCCTCTAAACATTGGAGCCAGCTAGCATCCTGTGAATTAATAGAAGCATTTAAGTCTATAGGACCCCTGAGAGGACTCGGGGTCCCAGATTCAAATCGTGAATTTGAACCCATTCACATTCAGATTCTTCCTGGCTGTGGGACTTCACCACCTCTCCAAACCTCGTCTGCCGAAGGGGCTGATTTTTCCTCTCTGTCTGCAGAATGAGGGTTCCTGGGGGCCGAACGAGACCCACCATGTGCAGGACCTTTATCAGTCGGAAGGGGCCCTGCAGGTGTGGTTATTTTAGGGACCCCAGAACAAAGGCGGGGCCACTCTTGAAAGCCTAAGGGAGTCGTTGGCAACTGCATGGGCTCTCAAAGGCTGAGCGGGCATATCAGGGACCGCTGGCGTAAGGAACGGGCGACCTGTTCTACCTCTGCTTCCAACAGTGAACAGAATATTCTATGGAGCTCCACCAGGTCATGCCAACCCCATCCTGCAGCCTGGTTCTGGGGCTGCCTCAGCCACATCTGGGACAGAGGGAGACAGCCTGCCCGTTACAGGCCTCTGCCTGCTTTTAGGACGTTGCCTGCTAGATATGGGAGAGGAACAGCGGTGCTAACCCTCCTCCTCTAAGGACCAGGTCCAGCCAAGCCACGTCGGGGGGCCTGGCCTGGAATAGCCCAGAGCCCTAGGCAGGGGCGGAGGGGGAGAGGACTCTGACTTTGCGCCAGAGGCGTCCTCCGGAAACCCAGGGATGGGCCTGAATGGGACAGCAAGGTCAGGGCACAGTTGACAAGTGCTGGTGTCCGCCCACCCCGTCCCCTCAACCCCATCCTGTCGTTTTCTCCCCATGCTCCGCCCCTCCAGCTCGTGAGCATCGGCTCCTCCTACAACTACGGCAGCGAGGACCAGGCAGAGTTCCTGTGCGTGGTGTCCAAGGAGCTCTATAGCTCCCCGCACGGACTGAGCTCCGAGTCCAGCCGCAAAACCAAGGTGAGCCCTCTGCCCCAGCCCCTGCCCTGCCCCAACCTCGGCCTCCCTGCCTTTCCTCCCTCCCCTCGCCGCCCTCCACGTAGCCATCCGAGCTTCTTTTTCCCTCCCGCTGCACACGCCTGACCCCCTGCTCACAGCCGATGCCATCCATCCCATGCCACCCACCGTCCTGCCTGCTCACGCCAGTTACCCAGGCCCAGACTTGGGGGACGACGAGATGAGATTATCCCCAGGGCACGGCGAGGGTGGACTTAGATGCCACTTGGATGGTGGTCGCATGGTGGCCACGGGGCAGCGTAGCACAAGGGGGAGTGCACTGGACTAGGGGTCTGGGCGTGGTGTGAGCGCTCTGCGTGACCTTGGACAAGTCCCGCCCCCTCTGGGCACCTTGGTTGTGTTCTCAGAGGAGTGAGAGGGGTGGACCCCCAGCTTGCAACTTCTGGGATCCAAAGGGCCCATTTATTTCCCCGGGGCCTGGGCTGGGGCAGGGAAGCCGAACCGTTAATCCTGCCCCTCCCGCAGGCTCCCTCCTAGGACTCAGCGTCAGAGGGGTCTGGAGCCCTTGGGGTCCGGCCCTGTGTTTCCACCCTGGCCTGTGAGGCAGCATCAGCTGGCTGGGGGGGAGGGGGCTCATCGGAGGTCCTGCCACCCTGGACGCAGAGCTGGTCGGAAGCCTGAGGGGCCTTTGGTAGGACCAGTGGGGCAGGCAGCTAGGCAGGCTGGGAAGAAGGGAGACCGTTCCTTCTAGGAGCCTGTCCCTATGTGCCGGAGACTTAGGAACTCCGCTTCCCGTCTGGCCGTCTGCCTCCCTGGGCTGTGACTTCCCCTGCCCACCCCAGCCCCATGGGGGCCAGCGGCCGGCGTGGCCTTGCAAGGGTGCAAGGTGAGCTGGCGGCTCCTGCGTCTCTGGGAGAGACCTCAGGACCTGGGGTGCGAGAGCCTGGTGCCGACATCTCGGATCTGCCTGGGCCTCCCCTGGCCTCAGTTCTGCTCTGGGTCGGTCCTCCTAAAACGAGGCCTTCCCAGGCAGCCCTCAAGGCTGCCCTGGCCACACACCCACCCCCTTCCTCTGACACCCCTCCCCCAGCCTTGCTCCACGTCCCAGCAGCCAGGCCCACCCGTGAGCATCCTCAGCAGGACCCCACCCTCTGCTGGTTCCCCCAGGCCCCTCGCAGGCTATCCCGGGGATCCGACAAGATGCCCCGGCTTCTGTGGCTGTAGCACTCCCCTCCCCGGGAGGTGCCCCCCGCCCGTCCCCTTCACGCTGAGATGGGGGCCTGCGGGGACAGCCGCCAGCGGGCCCGGCCCCCTCGTTAGCTCTGCGCTCTTTCTTCCCTGGGTCTGCCGGCTGGTCCACAGCGCGCGGAGGAGCAGCTGGAGGAGCGGCAGCGGCAGGAGGTGGAGGTGGCACAGGTGCAGGTGGAGGTGGAGGCAGATACGCAGCAGAAAGGTGCAGCCAACCCCCGAGGAGAACGATCGCTAATAAAGGCCGTGCCTCCCGCCGGCTCCCTGCCGGAGCCCGCTGCGGAGCCTGGGGTCCTGGGACGGCCGGGGGGCGGGCCCTCCAGGGTTAGCTCAGCCGCGTGCCTGGCGCCTCACCTGCATAACCATCCCTTCTCTCACTTTCTCTTTGCAGCCCAGTCATCTCAGGATCCCGCTAACCTTTCCTCCCTCTCACCACCGCCTCCTCCTCCTCCGCTTCCCGCCGGAGGTCCTGCCTCATCTTCATCCACCTCTTCTTCCTCCTGGATCTCATCTGCACCCTGCCTCTTCCCTCTCTGCCCCTGTCCGGGTTTTCTCTCTGCCTGCTCACACCTCCATCCCGGGGCTGCTGTGGTCCCAGCCTCCTGTGCCCTCCACCCAGGTGCCCTGGCACCGCATCCCAGAGCATCCCGCCTGCCGCCTCCCGCACCCCTTCTGCCACCTCCCGCCTCCGGGCCCGGGGCAGAGGGGCACAGCTGCACCTCCTTGGTGCCCGCCGACCCCGCCGGGCACATCTGAGGCCGGGCCACCCTGCTGCAGCGCCTCACCTCCTCACGTTTCCTCCTTGCAGGTTCCCGTCTGCGCCCCCTCAGACCTGAGGCTGCGCTTGCGGTGAGGGCTTCTCCTGGGCCCCTCGCCCGCCCCCAGAGCTGCCACGCCTGGTTTGTAGCTTGGCAGAGCTGGAGGCAGGGGCGGAAGCCAGGAGGGTGCTCATCTCTTGTATTTTTGGACTTGAGCCGAACTTCCGGCTGATTTTCTCCCCTCCCCCAAGTCTCTCAGCCTATCTTGGCCTTGGGGATGAGGCTCTGAGATGAGACAAAAGGGGGAGGAAATTCTTTCCCACCTGCCCAGCAGCATCAGAGCCACACTGGGAAGGAGGGAAGGGAAACGGAAGCCAGGTGCCCTGACCTCATCCCTGCATCACAGCCTCGAGGCACTGGGTTCCCTGTTGCTGCGGGGGTGGGAAGGACAGGCCACACTTGGATTCCCTCGGCCTAGGAGGAGGCAGCCGGAGCTGGCTGAGGATTGGGCTGTGGCAGAAATAGCCCTGGCCAGGTGCCCACAAGCCCCCACTCAGTCTTATCTGCCTGCTCTCTGACCTTGGGCAAGTCACTGTCCCTCTCTGGGCCACAGTTGCCTCAAACATGGGGACGGACAGCTGCTCTCTGTGACCTTCTGCCTGAGACAGTGGTGACCAGCCTCTGGGCCTCGACCCCCTGGCCAGAGCCTTGGCAGGATGTGGCCTCCTAGGCAGCCAACCCCCGGCCCAAGGTGGGGCATGGGGCCCCCGAATGGGCGAGCTGGGTCCTCTCCCCGCTTCCCCTCCTGCTCAGCTCTGAATACACTTTTTCTGGGCCTCAGCCCCCCTCCTTCCTCCCAGAAAGGACCTCGTGACTCACCTGACTCTTTCTCTCTCCCTCTCTCCCCACCCCTCCCTCCCTCCATTCCAATCTCCTCTCCACCCTGCTCCTGGCCCTGCACTACCCCTTCCTCACCGGCCTCACCCTCTCATCCTCCTCCCGGTGTTTTGACCACTCCCCACCCCGTCTCCCTGCCCCCTCTTATTTTCTAGCTGTTACAAGCCAGAGGCACCCGGATGTGAGGCCCTGGATCGCCTCCAGGGACTTGGGGTTCCGTTCTGAAATCCTTTATTTTTGTACCACGGGGTGGGCCCCCAGCCCGAGGCGGAGGAAGAGCTCTCCCCGCTGTCACCTCTGTCTACACCTGCGGGGCTATGATTCACCCCTGCCTCCGGGGGCCGGGTGGGGGCCCACTGGGACCTCGCAAGGCCTGATGTGGGCCCTGGGACCCCTGGGCGGAGCCGCCTGCGGGTGGTCAAAGTGTGGCACTGTCCAGCTGTGTCTCCCAGGCCCCTACGTCCCCTCCCTCAGGTCCCTCCGCTGCATGGCAGATGCGCTCCCCCCGCAGCCCAGTCCCATCACCTCCTTTGGTCTCCCTGTCTGTCACGTGGGTTCACGTCCTGCCCTACCTACCTCAGGTTTGCTGTGATTTTAACGAGAGGAGCAAAGGTCCCCGAAAGCCCTCGGGGGGGGGGCACAAGGCGCAGACTCGGACCTGCCCGGCCCAGGATGGAGATTGAGGGATTGGTGGGCGATGAAGGGCGTGGCGTTAGCGCTGTTGAAGGAGGGGGTGGGTGACTCGGCCTTCACCTTGCCTGCTCCCCGCGCCCCTGCTGTCTGTACTGCCGGCCGCACAGTGCCCTGGCCAGGAGGAAGGGAGGCATTGGTTCAGCAGGGGCAGCGGGGCCACTCAGGAGCTGGTGACAAGGGAAAGGGAGAGTCTGGGGTGGCAGGCGCTGAGCAAGGGGCCCCTCCTGCATTTACGGCCTCCCCAGCTGGATACTTGCTTCCCAGCGGTGTCCAACACCACCGTGTAATAAAACCTGAAGAAACAGCCAGCCCGGCTGTCTCCCTCTCTTTCTCTGGGCCACGTTTGGGGACAGGTGGTGTAGACAGCCCAAAGGTAATGGGGCTTTTTCATAAAGCCCAGGGACCCCGCCCTGTTGTCACTCTCCCGTGTGTGCTGGGGGGGTGCACATCACGGTTGCATCCTCTGTCCCGTGGCCGGACACCGAGGGTACCAGCTCTGCCTGGCTGGGTGAACTTTGGAAAGTACCTTCCCCTCTCTGGGCCTCAGTTTCCTCAACAGTAAAGTGACGGGGTGGACCAGGTGACTTCTAAGGCCCCGCCCCCTGGAGTCACGCAGGTCTCTTCCAGCCTCCAGGCAGACCTAGGTTAGCTGGGGTGCTGAGGGCTAGGGAATTGGGCCTCTGGGAATCAGAATACCAGGTCCTCCCAAGCCTGGCTCCCTACGTCCCAATTCCCAGTCTCACCTCGCCATTCAGGTAAGGTGCTCTCCTTTCTGGCTTCACCCTACCACCTCAGCTCCTTCCTAACCTAGCAGGACGTCCCCTCTGCTTCCTGCTGTGATAGCTTCTGGTCACCTCCACCCTCTGCCCCAAGTCCTAGGAAATACAACCCCCAGTCTCCCCTCCATCTTCTCTCAGAGTCTGACGGGACCCCCACCCCACCTGGCCAGTTCCTTCACCTCCCAGGTCCTACTGAGTGTCTTCCTGGCTCCCCAGCCCCGCCCCCCAGCAGTTGAGCGCTGCCAGGGGACATCTCTGCAAAGCAGTGCTCCCCTTGACCGAAGCCTCCCGGGGGGACCTCACCACTCGCCCTGGGGCCACGCGGCTCTCTGAAGTTGACCTCGCTTTTTGTGTCCAGCTTTGCTTGCAAAAGAGTTACCAGGAGCCTTGTTAAAAGGACAGATTACCCCCTACCCGCTAATTCCTACTATGGCCATGAATTTGCACTTTAGCAAAGCACCCTCCAGCAGTGTTCTCCCCCTCTGAGATCCCTGAGGGCCACCCGGGGTAGTCCTGCCCCCACCCCAAAGGTGTCCCCCCATAGCGGCTGCTCTATCATCTCCACAGGCAGGACCCAGCGGGTGGAGGGCTCTCCACACATGGATGCCATGGCCGTTCCCTGTCTACCTTTGAAAACCCTCTCGACACTAGGCCCCCTCCAAGGCTCCCCGCTTCCTTCTCCTCCCAGCTAGGCTCCAAGAAAGACTTGTCCGCCCTTGACACCCACCTTCCTCCCCTCCACCAGGGCCCGGCCCTGTAGGCCTCCCTGACCACTCCCACTCAGGCCACAGCCCTGGCTGCTAAGACCCCACCCCCCTCAGTTCCCCTCAGCCTCCTACTCCGGACCCGCACGTCTGCAGTCTGTGTCCCCCCCACCCCCCTCAGTTCCCCTCAGCCTCCTACTCCGGACCCGCACGTCTGCAGTCTGTGTCTCCCCCACCTCCTCCGTCTTCCCTGGACCACCATCCTTGCAGGGCAGCTCTAAAATCCCTCCTCCAAACCTCTCTCAAGCTCCGCCTGCCTCCTGGACATCTCCCTCCCAGAAGCATCCCAGGTTCATGACACCTTCCCAGAGCTTTTCCCTCCCCAGGTGCCCTGGGTGGGAGTGGTCCTGGGTGACTCCTCCCTCATGTCACCCCATCCACTGAGGCACCTGGAGGACAGTAAGGGTCCTTCAACCCTATGTCCATCCTCCTTGCCCTGCTCCATCCAGGACCCATCCTCTTCTCCCTGGAATTCCACAGTGGCCTCCTTACCAGCCTCCCTGCCTCCCACTTCCTCCAGGCTGGTGCCGGTGGTTGTTCTAAAATGGGAATCCATCCTGTGTCAGTCACTTCCCTGCTCTAGAGCCTTCCACGGCTTCCCAGAGCGCCCAGGGTCAATTCATAGCTCCACTCCAAGTGCTTTGCCATCTAATCTCAGTTTGCCCCTCCCCATGCATTCCTTTTTAGCCCTACCGCCCACCCTACCACCACCCCTGCCAACCTCTGTTCCAACTAAAAACAACTTACTGTTCCCTAACAGGCCACTGACTTTGGGGACTGCTGCCTTTGCACATGCTGTTCCCCTGCCTGGAATGCTCTTCCCCACCTTGGCCACCTTTGAACCCCAAGTCTCCTCCAGGCAGCCTTCCCGAGTTGCAGTCTACCCCAAAGCCCCTTCACCCTGGATCAGCATCCCCACCCCTCCCGAGATGAGGAGCCAAGTTCTGTGCAGCTCTGTGACCCCACTGCGGCCCTCGGCACGTGGTAGGAGCCTGGAGCTGCTCGCTGAATAAATGACTCAGAATGCAGAGGCAGTGCCGTGCCAGAGGGGAAGCGGTAGCCTGGGAATCAGGAGATGGGGCTTCCGCTCCAGGCTCCACTCCTGACCCCTCCCTGGTGCGATCATGACACTCTCTGCCCCTCAGCTTCCTTCCAGGCTTCCAGAAGGAGTGCATCACTTGTCCCAGCCCTCACTCTGACCTGAGGGGCACCAAAGCATTGCCTTCCTGGGGTTGCTCCCAGGACCTAGGCAGCTGCCCTGGAGGCCGCCGCTGCCCCCACTGACCGCCCCCACCCCTTGGTCTTCTGGACGCTTAGCCAACAGGCTGAGCAGATAACAGGGGCTGCTCAGTTAAAGGCATGAGATTGGTGCCCGGGGCCCCATTCAATCCCCAGAACAGGACCTCGGGTCACACAGCTTTATTCCACAGGGCAGCTGAGCTCACCTCCAGGTGAGAGTGGGCAGTGAAGGCCCGAGGAACAGGTAGGCGTGGGAGGACCCTGGACCTGGGGCTCCCCACCCTTTGGCCTGCAGTGGCGGCTGGCCCACTTGGCTGTCTCCAGGGTTCTGAGGGCCCTTCCTGCGGGGGCACCTTCCTCCCCCACCCCTCAAGTTAGGCCAAGGGCTTCAAAGGCTGGAATCTGCTGTCTGGAGAGGATGCTGGCCCAGCAGCCTCTGCACTGGGGCGGGGGCAGGCGGGGGGCCCGGCAGCCACATGACTGCTGCTCGACCCTTGCCCACCAAAGTCAGCAGCAGAGGAAGGGGAAGGAGGAGAGAGAATCAGGAGGGGACAGACTGGATGTGAACCCCCCCAGCCGGGCCTGATGACCATCCCAGGCCCTCAGGGGAAGTCTTGACCACCAGCTGATGGCCCCTCTCCCTCCTTGTGTCCTCACTGGGGCAGATGTCAGGCAACAGGTTGCGGGAGAGGAGAGACACCACCTCCCGTCCCCACGGGGCCCTGCCACCGGCAGAATACTTGCTCCCCTGCCTGGTGGGCGCCCGGGGCTCTCTCAGTCCAGTAGGTGGGGGCCCTTGCGCTGCGGGGGCAGCTTCTCAAGTCAGCACCTGCTGGATCCAGCCAATCACACCTGTGATGCGGGTGTAGACGCCGAAGTAGTTGGGCCGGCCACAGCCCAGACCCCAGCTAACCAGCCCTGCCAGGAACCAGCGGCCACTGGGCTCCTTGCACACCAGCGGGCCGCCCGAGTCACCCTGTAAGAGGGGAAGAGACAGGGCCACGTCAGGGTAGAGACATCCCCTTCCAGGCAAGGGTCCCGACTGCTGGGGGTGTTCTGAGTGACACGTCCCCTTTGGAAGCCTCTGATAGATGGAGGCGGCCCAAACCAGCCCAGCCTGGCCTCCAGCAGGGCCTGGCTTTCGCGGAAGCGTGGATGTGTGTCCCCGCGCCCTGCCCAGCCCCGCCTGCCTTCTGTGGGCTCTAGTCCTCTCTGCTGCCTCACTTGGGCAAAGCGCCTCGCGGAGGGCAAGGAGCAGAGCTGGGCTTGGGCCTCAGCCCTGCCCCCCTGGGGTCTCTTCTGATCTGGGGCCTGCAACCTGGAGCAAGTCTCGCAACCTCCCGAGCCTCAGTTTCCTCATCCATAAAGTGGGGACAGCCAAGCCCACCTTGCCGTGAGGCTGCAGCAGGCCCCGGGTGACGTGAGCAGCGCCCTCTCTCCCCGATCTGGCCCACCCCGCAGGAGTCACCTGGCAGGCATCCTTCTTGCCCCTGCGGTAGCCGGCGCACAGCATGCGGGGGGTCACCTGGTAGCGGTAGGCCTCGCTGCACAAGTCCTGCGGGATCAGCTGCACGTCCACCTTCTGCAGACCGTTGCTGGTGGGGCCTGCCCGGCGGTGTCGGGGGCAGAGGTGAGAAGATCTGAGATGCCAGGGGCCCCCACTCTTCCCGTGGCTCCTCCTCTTGCATCTCAGGAGCCCCCTTCCTCACTCCTGCTCTGCCCCCCCTCCCATCCCCGCCCTCCACGTCTCCATCACTCTGTCTGGCTCCTTCTCCGAGAAGCTCATGGTGACAGACCCCACCCCGACCCTGCCCAGGGCCTATCTGGACTAGGGTCCTCCTTAGGTCCTCCCGCCGCCACCCCTCCTGCTTGAGGCTTCTTGGCTGCCTCCCCTCCGCTCTCTGACAGCCCTGGGAGATTTTTCCAGAACACACATCTCACCCCTTCACTCCCCCCTAAAACTCCTCAGCGTCTCCCCACTGTCCAGCCAGCACTTCTCCCGAGGAGCTTCAATCAACACTGTGCCTAGTTCCACCCGGAGATCCGGTCTGTTCGGCTGGGCTGGGCCCAGACATCTGTGCTTTTTCTCAAAGCCCTGATGCTTCGAGCAGGTCAGGAGGAGGACTCCTGGCTCCGGATCCGCACCCAGATCCACCGGCTCCCCTCTGGTGCTGGGTGTCCTCAGGGCTCCCTGGGTTGCCACCTGTGCTCTTATCAGAAATGCCTTTCCCCTTCGCTGGGACACTGCTGACCTGTCCTCCAAGCCTGAGCTCAGCCCACCCTTCCTCCGGGCTGCCACTGCCCCCCGTACCTCCCCATCCGTGTCAGCTCCCCAAAGCATGTTTCCTGTTTATCTTTATATTCCCTTTGTCCAACTCGATGCCTGGCATATAGCAGGTGCTCATAAATGTGTCATTGAATGAATGAATGAGGAAGTGGACCAATCCTTGTTTTACACTATTCTCTATCATCCTCTTGGACATGTCACTTTTCACCTGAGCCTCAGTTTCTCCGTCTTTAAATTATCCCTCAGTCCTGCCCACCTCCAGATTGTAAAGCACAGTACACATTTTTAAAGGCACCACCGCGAAGGGTGCAGGGCGTGGCTGTAGTTATGTACAGAACTGAGAGCTGGCCTTTAGGGATGGCCAGCTCCGGTCAGTGTAGGAGGGAAGGGGAGAAACTCATGTTTCTGAGAGGCAGCATCCAAACAGCAGGGGCTCTGGGGTCAGATAGTCCTGGGTTCTAGTCTCTGCTCCAACCCTCTCTGGCTGTGTGACTTTGAGTCACAGCTAAATGTCTCTGAGCCTCCGTTTCCCCATCCTTAAGATGGGGTCCGTGATAACCAATAGCTAGGATTATTGGATGGATTAAATGAAATCATGTTCCCCTAAAATCTAACCTCCATGCGGTAAGTGTTAATAATTAAGAGCCTCCCCCCAACACAGACACATACCCCCCCACCCCCCGCTGTCCAAGGAGCAGAGGGTTGGAGCTTGCCCATGGGCTGTGGGGTCCCTGGCCTGCCCCATCACTCCACACTTATCCCCTAGGATATCCTTCCATGACCTTGGTTCTCCTTAAATGCCCTTCTGGCAGGAAGGGAAGGGGAGAGGCCCACGGCCATAGTTAAAGGTTTTTTTCCATGAAATCCAGCCCAATTTAATCCCAGGACTAGCGGGCCTCCGGAGGGGAGCCCCAGGGCCCCCTGCCAGTTCACCTCCAGGCTCAGAAGCTGCATGAGGGGGACCCATCCCATCTCCCCTGCCCGCAGTCCAGCTCACCACCCTCACGCAGGGCACCCCAGCCCGTGATCCAGCAGTGCAGGCCCGGCTCGAAGAAGTGGGAGCGCGCGGGCAGGCAGACGGGTTGCACGGAGGCCGAGCGCACCACGGGGTGGTCGAGCTGCAGCAGGGCCACGTCATAGTCGTGGCTGTCCTCCTCATGGTACGGGTGCAGGAGCAGACGGCTCACCTTGAAGGACACCTCACCCGGCCAGCGAGCGCTCTGCCACACTTTGCCCAGGAACACGGTCCACAGCGCCGGGGACGCCATGCTGAGGGCAGAGACGGGGACTTGCTCAGCGGCCGCCTCCCCGATCCCATCCCAGATCCCTAGGGTAGCCAGCTTTCCCCCAGGACACCAGCCTCCAACCCATCCCCGCCCTGCTCTGGAAGGCCAGGCGGCTGGTGGTGTGGTGTTCAGTGTTGGCCCTGGAGCCCTCCTGCCTGGGTTCCAGCTCCAGCGTCATCCCTCCCGAGGTGAGTGTGCACCTGTCTAGGCCTCAGTCACCCCATCTGCAAAATGGGAACAGCATCATCTACTCATATGTTCCTGAGGGGATTCAATAAGACTTTGTATGTAACAAAAATTAGCACAGTGACAGGCGCTGGCAGATCATTCTCTCCTTTTTTCTGTGCACTTTATAGATGGGGCAGCTGGGAACGCCCTGAAACTTGCTGGTCCTCAGGAGGAGGGGGAGGGAGTTGAGTGTGGGGGAATTGGCAGAGACTGGGCTGTGCAGACCCCTGGAGGCCGGGTCAGCATCCAGGTCTTTCTCTACCTTGTGGGCAGTGGGGAGCCAGGGATGAAGTGAAAGAAGCTGGGTAGTCAGACCGCACCCAGAAGGGCACCCGGGCACCTGGGCAGAGGATGCAAAAGGGAACTGGGCTCTGGGCTGCCGGGGTGACCCAGGGGTGATGGTGGCAGCGTGGACAGGCAGTGGCTGAAGGTTCTCCGGACCACTGAGAGGGCTTGCTGCCTCGCTGAGTGTGAGGGGAGGGGGTGCCCCGGTGGCTCCAGGCCTTTGGCAAGGACTGTAGACCCAGGACAGAGGAGAAGGTGTGGGGACAGAGTCCAGAACTGGCCGTGCTGGGGGCCGGGTCTGGGACACCAGACATCAGGCTAGGGGTGGAGAGTGGGTGCTGTCAGCCCACCACGGAGATGAGGAAGATGTCTGTAGGGCAGGGTGAGATGTCCCTTCTTGTGGGCTTCTCTGCCCCACCTCTCCCGCCCCAGGTCACAGACAGGCATGCCTGGAGGAGGGGGTTTATGGCCTATGACCAGGTCAGGCAGTTCTGTTTTCTGCTGTCCCCCAGTGTCTAGCACAGCCCCTGGCACACAGTAGGAGCACAACGAATATCGTTGAATGGATGAATGAGTAAATAAATGAATCACTGACCCAGCTGAAAGCAAGATACCAAAAGTAGAGCACAGAGAGGTCAAGCAGCCTCACCAGGGGCACAGAGCGTGCTCGCGGTGGAGCCAGGGCTGAACCCAAGGGGCGGAGCAGCCAGTCTGAGGGGCTTCCCACCGCCCTCCCCTCTGTCTGCTTAGGTTTCAGACACACCGTACCCCGTCACAGCCTTCCCTACCCCACCTTTCGCGGCCCACGTCCCCGTGCCGTCCCCCTCACCTGTCCTCCTGGAAGCAGTGGGCAGCGGTGATGACCCAGCGGTCAGTGATGAGGGCCCCCCCGCAGATGTGTCGGCCCCGAACCTGGAGGCTGGCCTGCCAGGGCCACTCACCCTCCGAGGACTCGACCCCGCCCACGATGCGGCCCGAGGGGCCCTGGAGGCCACAGTCTAGGGGTGGAGGAGGGGCAGGGATGGACAGAGGGCGAGCGGCCGCAGAGAAACAGGCACAGAGAAAAAGAGAAGGGGGAGGGAGGAAGGGCGAGCAGAGGAGCGACACGAAGGGGACAGGGAAAGAGAACGAAGGGGCGAGGGAGGGAGAGGTGGGCAGGACCCACACCAGGGGGCAGAGGCGGGGTAGAAAGAGACAGATGGACGGACTGATGAGCTCTCCCTCCAGCTCTGCAGGGGGGTACCTCCCTCGCTCCCACGCTGGACGGCCCAGCAGGTGGAGGGGCACGCCGCCCAGCCCAGCCTGTCGGAGCCCCCAGGGCTCACCACAGTGCTGCTCGTCCGAGCCGTCCTTGCAGTCGGGGTTCCCGTCGCACTGTGGGTTGGGCTTCTTCACACAACTGCGGTCCTCACACTGGAAAGTGAAGGTCCCGCAAGGCACCCCTGGAATAGAGGGGGTGGGGGCAGGGCTTAGAGGGCGGGTCCCTGAGCCCAAAGGAACCTCCAAAACAAGGCCAGGGAAGACAGAGCCTGGAAGAGGCCAGGAGGCGACCGGGGAGGGGTCTCTTGACCCCACTAAAGGGTTCCCTGAGGCTCCTTTAAGGTCCCCTAAAGGCCACGTCCCCTCCGCACCCCACACGCTGATCTGTTAAGAGAAGGCAGTGTCTCCCCTCTCAGACCTGGGCTCCTGACCGTAAGATTACGCCTCCCTCCAGGTATGGTACCTGAAGGCAGACCCGTGCCTCCACTTGCAGCCCAGTGAGGCTCCCAAGAGCGCGGCTCTGCCTCTCCCATCAGTGAGCTCCCCTCCCAGCCTGGCAGCCCTCGGGGCCCTGCCCCACCCAGGCACACAGCTGCACCTCACTGCCTTCTCCGTGAACAGCTTCCTCCTCTACAGTTTTCGCCTGCTCTCCTTTCCTTCGCTACTTAAATTTCACCTCCCTTCAAGGCCCAGTTCAAAGCCTGCCTCTTCCAGGAAGCTTTCTCAGCCTGATCTCATTCTCCAGTCTTCATAGGCTACTGCACATGATGTCCAGAAGGTCTGGGCCAAAGAGAGTCACCCATCATTTTTTTTTTTTTTTTCTACTATCAGATAATCCCCAGAGGGCAGGGACCACTCTGGTGTCTTTTATTCCCATTTTTCAACTCTGCCTCGCGTATCACTGGGTCGTCTGTGAGTGAAGGTTGGCTGGGCAGATGGATGGATGGATGGACGAATGGATAAAACACTGGAGACTCAGGAGATTGGGCAGACCGACAAATGGGTGACTTGATGGTCTGGTAAGAAGACTGACAAGCAGCTATTTGGGTGGATAAATGAGTGGATGTAAGGACTAATGGACAAACATGTAGTTAGAGAGATCCGTGGATGCATGGCTGGACGATGGAACAATGGACATACAGAGAGGCAGTTGGGTAAACCAGTAAGTGAGTAGATTGATGGCTTAGTGGATAGGGAGATAGGTGGTTGGACAGGCCGATGGATGAGTGAGTGAGTGGATGTATGAATCAATGGACAGACAAGATGGTTGGGGAGACCAGAAGATGGATGGATGGATGGATGGATGGACGGACGGACGGACATATAGGCATACTTATAAATGGGTTGGGAAGCATTTGGACAAGAGGGCAGAAAGCTTTGAGGAGAAGCATGCAGAAGGGCTGGGCTATCTGGCTGAGCGCATTCTTCGGTTTCCCTCTAGATACCGGGTCGTACCCCACCCTACCTTCCTGGCACAGCTCTTCATCACTCCCATTGAGACAGTCAGGCTGCTGGTCACAGACCCTGGACAGTGAGATGCATGTGCTGTCCTCTTGGCACTGGTACGTGGCTCTGCAAACTGTATGAGGACACAGGGAGGGGACAGGTGGGAGGAAGCCAGAGGCACCAGGCTGGGACTTTGCGCTGCCTGTGACTGTGCATCGTATCGCGTGTCATGATCGCAAATTTCTTTCTCAGCTACTTTACGCCTGAGTGTCACAGCAACCCTGTGAGATGCTCCATTTCATCGGTGGAAACAGAAATGAAGTGACTTTTCCAAGGTCACCTGGCTGAGCCAGAACTTGACGCCAGATGTTCTGGTTCCAAATAGGAGGCACCTTCATGAGCAGGATCAGAGGATCAGCGCAGAGGCAGGCACACCTCCCTTCCCTCCTGCTTCTCTCCCCACATATGTAAAACTTTGATGGGATGCAGGTGGTCTGGGGAGATCAGACTGGAACAGGCTGTACTGATGGTGACTCTGGGAGCCAGAAGCCAGGATTCAGAGGCAGAGGTATTGATCCGAGGGAGCCCTGGCTCGGGGGCCATCAGGACCCTGAGCCCCTTCTGCCAGGGCTGGGCAGTGGTGAGCACACCTCGGGAAGAGTTGGCAGCTCCAGTCTGAACCCCTGCAGTGGAGGACCCCACTCAGAGGAGGCAGATGAAGGATCCTCTCCTTGGCCAACCTGGGTCTGCTGGGCTCTTCTTGATAGCCTTCCCCCTTCTGGTCCTACCCTCCCTCATCTGCTCTGTTCCTTCTTGGACGGCTGTCCTGGCAGAAGGCTGGGGGTGATGGCCTGGTGGGGAGAAGCCCTGAGCTGGGAGTCAGGACACCTGGGTCCCAGCTTGTCCCTGTCACTGCCCCACTGGGTGGCCCTCACTCTGTGCTTCCACCGTTCCATGTCAGCACAGCGAGGGAGCCCAGCATCCATTCCTGGATGCTGCTAATGGGAGCTGCCTGTGGGGGGCGGGTTTCGAAAGGGTGGGCTCAGCCCAGCACAGAGGTGAGGAGAGAGGAGCGACGGGGTGGGCGGGCAGCTCACCACAGTTTCTCTCATCCAGGCCGTTGGGGCAGTCTTTGACCCCGTCACAGGCAGGCACACAGAGTCCATTCACAGAGCAGAGGAACTCTCCAGGGCAGGCTGGACAGGGAAGGAGCCATTAGGACACGCATCAGCATGAAAACACGTGCAGACACGAGGCACCCGCGTGCTCACAGGTGTACCCACAGGCCTGTGTACACGGTCCATGTGGACATACATGTCCGGGCACATGCACACAGCACACACACGGGTAGGTATGAGTGTATGTACCTCGTGAACACGTATGACTGCCTTGCACACGTGAGCACACACAAAGCTGCATATGTTTATCCACACACACACACACACACACACACACACACACACTCCTTTTGACCAGCCTCTTGGTGCTTCCAGGGACAGCTCAGAGGCAGAGAGAAGCCGCGGGGGCTTAGGGGGTCCCGCCCCAATCCCCAGCCTGCCCACACTCACGATCTGACTGGTTGTACAAGCTGTAGTGCACCTGCACGCCGGGCCCGGTGAGGGAGATCTGGGACGTGAAGTTGATGGTGATGCCAGCGGTGGCCACCACAGGGATCCTCTCGGCGTAGGGCTGCAGGGTGCGCAGGCCACACAGCCTGGGGGTGACCAGAGACAGGCTCAGGGCCACACGGTCTGGTCCTAGGTAAGGAACAGCCTGGGTCCCCGTGTACAGACAGGGCAAGGACAGGGCGGTCGGAAAGGAAGGGGGAGCCACATCCCCAGCCCACCCCCACCTCCTCTGTCTTGATTTCTCCCTTGGGTGGCCACTCACCCCCAGAGTCATCTAGAAAGCAGCCTGGCTATGTCACTCCCCTGCTCAAAAACCTTCAATGGCTCCCCATTGCCTGCAGGATAAAAGTTAACGTCTGGACTCTAGTTCCAGTCACCTAGGAGCTGTAAGAGTCTAGCAAGTCAGAGTCCTTCTCTGAGCCTCACTTTCCTCCCTTGTAAAACAAGGGAAATTATCATGTCTGTTGACCTGACATCTGACAAAAGTCTCTAATGTGTCAGTGGGAGCAATAGTCCTTGACTGGTCTGCTCTCCATAGACTGGAAGGGATGTTCCTCCCGTGCTCGGTGTGGAGTGAGAAGGCAGCCTCGCTCCCCATTCAGGCCTTTCCCTCCCACTGAGAAGCCTCCACAGCCCTGGTGGCTTCCCTGTGACCCTCTGGGCATGAGGGAGGCACCAGTCCCGCTCCCAGGATCAGCAGTGCCATGCTGATGGGCGGCACCTTCTCCGTGAGTGGCCACACTCGGGTGGGACCACCCCCCAGCTGTGGGAGCACACTCCCATCCCTGTCGGACACCCCCGTCCCCATCGATCATGCTCTCGTTCCCACAGAGCAGGTGGAATTCCCCGCAGAGAGCAGGTAAGAATCCTCCCAACTCCAGGGTGAGGGGCACAGCGCTCATCCCACACGGTGCCTGGTCACACCTGGCCTTACACAGCAAGAGGCCATGCTTTCATGGAGCAGGCGCAGCCACGCCCCCCAAGCAGCGGGACCCTCCTCAGAGAGCAGCCTGGGGTTCCCTGCCTTCCCAGGCGGGACACCCTCAACAGAACAGATGGGTTGGCCCCATCAGCCCCTAGGAATGCCTCCCACAGGGAAGGGAGTATCCTCACAGAGCAAACAGGAATGCCTTTACAGGTGAGGGAAACACCCAGAACACGGGTGGAAAGGTCTGCAGACAGAGGTGAAAATGCCCCCAGCAGAGAAGGTAGGAGGAAGTCAAGAGAGCAAGTGGGAGTGCCCCAAAGCATGATGGGAACATCCCACAGCAGATGCAGCAGCCCACAGAGCCAGAAGCCAGAGGCTTCCTCAGAACTTCCAGAACACGGCAAGCATTTAATAGTTCAGTAATAGTTGGAGGCCCCGTTGCATGGGGATTTTGCGGTTCTCACAGCAACTCCACCCTGTGAGGAGGGATTGTTCTCATCCCGCTCTCCAGATAAGGCTCAGGAAGGGAAGTGCTGAGGTGGACGAGAAGCCAGCTTCCTCAGGACCCAGGAGGCCCCACCCAGCCTGCACTGTGCGGAGGTGCACCCTGACCGTCACTGCCACATGAGCTCTAGGGGCTGAGCCCTCACGTTCCCCATGACTCCCCTCAGACCTGGCCTAAGGTTTAGTTTCCCCATATACTGTTTGCCTGCAGTGATATTCTTGCCCCCATACCAATAAACAGTTCTCAAACTATGGTCTGGGGACCACTTGGGGTCCAGAGTAAAAATTATTTTTATAATAATTCTCAGGTATCATTTGCCTTTTTCACTCTCTTCTCACACAAGGTAAAGTGGAATTTTCCAGAGCCTATGTGATGTGTAGCCCATTGAATGCGGAAGCAGGTGTGGGGATTCATTTGTGGTCTACTAATCCAATTATTAAAGAAAGTTGCAAAAATGTAAAACGGTGAGATTATTCCTCACCAAATGTTTTTAGTTTGGGAAATATAATTAATTTTTCATAAAATATGTCCTTTATGTTAAAATATAATGGGTTTCTTATTATTTTAAATGAACTGATCAATATTTTTAAATGTTCTCGGTTTTCATTTCTAATACTGTAAATATAGGTTAAAAATATAGTTTTTATACAAGGCATAAAACTCTCTGGGGTGCTCCATAATTAAAGAGTACAGAGGGGTTCTGAGATGGAAAATTTTGAGAACCACTGCTCTGCAGCCAGGGGGACCAGAGCGGGATGAGGTGCCACCAGGGGGCGCTCCTGCACAAGCCTCGTCCTTATCCTTTTAAAACTAAGGAAGCAAGGGGGTGTTGTGGTTTGTTTTTAAAGTAGATCAACAAATGCTATCATGGATTACTATCCCCAGAGAATTGCCCTGGAGAGTGGACAGGGGATCTGGGGGCTGGGAAATACCGGGCAGGGGGAAATGAGGAATCAGGTGCGTTCCTGAACGTGCTTAAGGTTCAGGGGCCTGGGGCACTGTCCCCAGACAGTCACGGGAGACTGTGGAGAGACAGGGAAGGAACCAGAGCCGGGTTGGAGGGAACCAGAGCCGGGTTGGAGGGCAGTGGAATGTTTCAGTTTATAAGAATTTGAGGGCTGCAGGGTCACCTCAAGACTTGGCCAGAGGCTCTAAGACACCAGCATCTGCCAATAGGACATTTCTCTACCGGCATCCAAGAGAGGATTCCAGGATCGGCCTGCGGCTCAGCCTGGTACTCAGGCACCTGCTCAGCCTGGGCAGCATTCAGTCCTCAGCCTGGAGGCCTGGGGCAGACAGGAGGTGGCAGAATTTCTGGGGCGAGGCTCTTCATTAGCAGGAGCCAGAAAAGAGGCTGTAATCCGGCAGCTCAGGCTGAATCACTCAGCCTAAGGACAATCTGTTTAGCCTGTGCAGTATTAAAAACTTCTTTTCAAATGTAGTTGCCAGCTAATTTCACATAACATCTTAGATTCTTGCTTCTGAAAAATAAGCCCTAGAAACACTGGCTGGAAGTGATCAGAGGCTGCCCGGATTAGGCGGGGCACGTGCGGCCCAGCTAACCAGGTTCCTCCCTCCCTCCCTCTCCCCCACGCAGCCTGCCTCAAGGAACTACGCACGCACTGGCCCAGCCCCTTTGCACATCATCATTTCTGGTTCTTGCCGCAGTGCCTTCTGCGTGAGGGTTTGCGTCCTCTGGCTCTCCAATCCCTCCCCATCCACCAAATGCTGCCCCCTCCCCCCAAACCCTGTCCAAGGAGCACCAGAAGTCTGAAAGCTGTGGAGTCCACGTCTCATCTCAGCTACAAAGTGCTGGGGGTCTGAAAGCACATTTTTGCACCGGGGCTGCCTTGCGCTTTCTCACTTTTCTGGATTTGGAGAATTTTCCTTCTTGCCTCACCTAGACAGTAAGCAGGGATCCGGTCAACCTTGCATGTCAGCAACTCTACACAGGGAGGAGTTCAAGAAAGATTGGATGGTAGATGGATGGATGGATGGACAGAAGGAAGGAAGGGTGGGTTGGTGTATTGATGGATGGGTAAATGGATGGAAGGAAGAAAGAATTGGTGGATGGATGGATGGATGGATGGAAGGAAGGAAGGATGGAAGGATGGATGGAAGGATAGATGGATGGATACACACATACATGCATTCCCTTCCCTAAAGACAGGTTAAACGGGAAAGACAGTCAGCAAAGACAAGCACTAAGAAAAGGGAGGACAGCAGTCTCACTTGGTGGCCAGAGTGGTGGACCTGCAGCTGCAGAGCTGAGGCTGGGCTCTGCCACGTGAACCAGCTGTGCGACCTTGGGCATCTGCCTCAACCTCAGCAAGCTCCCATTTTCAAGTCTGTAAGATGGGGTGACAGCTCCCTTGTAGGGTGTTTTATGGCATGCGTGAGAAATGATTTCTTTGAAAACCAGCTGCTATCGTCGGGCTGTGAGCTCACCAAGGGCAGCAGCTGGAGCTCCTTCTTCCTCATCGCCAGCACCCGGCAGTGCCCGAGGAGCCTCTGTGGCCGCCCAGGGGATCAAAGGAGCAGAAGGGCCGCCCCATAGCCAGGCCGGGCCTGAGGGGCTCCAGCAGACCTGAGGAGCCAGGGGCTCTGCCTGTCCCCGTCGGTGAAGTGGAAATGGTTGCCGGATTTCACGAGGTCAGCTCCCTGCCCTGCCCCCAGGCCACTCAAAGGGCATGAGGCCTCTGCTGGGGAGAAACTGGGTAGAAAATAGGGAGGTAGGGGGAAGGCAGAAAGGGCTCAGGGGAGTGAGGTGACAGTGCCCAAGGACGCCCCGCCCGTGGGGGAACCCGCACCAGCCTCTCCTCATCACTGTGCTGGCACCTGAGGGGTGAGACACCCTCTCCCCACACCCACCCTCTGTCGCTCCTCGTCAATGGCCATTCTGGGCCCCAGGACTGTGCCTCCCCCTCCCTACAAATCCTGTGCCTGGAAATCTACACCCTTCCCCAGACCTCTTGTGTCTTTGCCACCCACACAAGCAGATTTTCCAACAAATGCTTATTCAAAGAATTTCCCAGCAACTACATAGGCTGCTGGTTATCAAAAAAGATCAGAACTAGAGGAAATGGTTTGTCCGGTGCTTACAGTCTGGAGGTACACCTCTGCCTTCCCTTCCACCCTCAGACACGGGCAGGAGCCTGGGGGCAGGGGGCCACGAGTCTCCACCGCGGGACCCCGGACCCTTAACGAAGGTCTGAGAAGTCAGGGATGGGACTTCCCAGGCTGCTCTCGGAGCGGACGAGAGGAGAGCCCCAGAAGCTGTCCGTCCCCTCAGCAGGATGCCAGTGCGTTAGTCGGGACGGCTCGGCCAAGGGAGGGAACAGCTGGCACAGCTGCTCGGAGGCTCTGCAGGAAGATTCTGCTCGAGTGTGAGCGCACAGATGAGCACGCGTACGTGCATGGATGTGTGCACACAGGCCCGCACGCCGCCACACACGCTCTGGATCATGCTGCCTAGCTCAACTCTGGTTTCTCTAGTTACGAGCTGGGTGACTTTGTGTGAATGTCTTTGCCTCTCTGTGCCTCAGTCCCTCATTGGTCTATGAAGGAGGCAGTGCGGGGCCTGCTTCCTCACCAGGTTGCTGAGGGTGATGGAAACGGCACCTGAGCTCTGGGCCTGCCTGGTGCAGAGCCCAGAGCCAGTTACGAACTCATGGCCAGCGCCTTCTGGAGCTCCTGCCCATCCCGGCCTGCAGGAGCCGGCGTCCTCCACCCACGATCTCACTTACTCCTCCCTGGATGGGGACCTGCTGCATGCCCACTTTTCAGATGAGTTACCTGAGGCTGGGAGGGGTGAGTCCTTGCTGAATGGAAGGAGAGGAGCCAGGGTTTGAACACTGCTGTGTCTCATTTCAACAGCTAAGCTCTTTCCACCTCTCCAGCCCAACTTGGAATGACATTTCATTAGGAGCTAATAAACACAACTTATTGGAAGACATCTTTCTGATGGGTAAATAATAAAAAGTTGGGGCCCTGGACCCTGGGCAGGCCTAACCCCCTTGTTTTACAGATGAGGAAGGGGGTGTACCCAGAGTTACATGCAGAAACCAGGTAACCAGACGCCCCCAAGCACATCTTCAACCCCCCAGCAGGGGGGGGTGAGACTTGGGAAGAGAGAGGAGGGGGTGGGAGTGCTGGACCTTGTCAAACCTCACCCTCCCACCCCACCCACAACCCAGCTGCACCCTGGTCCCTTGCCACCACTTCAAAAATGCAAAAAGACAAGAACAAGAAGCCAAGTCTTTAGTCCTCCCTAGACCTCAGTTTTCCCACCTGTACAATGGGTGAGGGTAGGGCTCGATGGTCAGCCCAGCCCACTTTCTATAGCTCAACGGTGCTTTGAGACAGTGGGGAAGGTGAGACTCCTCCAACCCCGATAGACTCTGTCACAGTGCCTGAAATTTCACCATTGCACTATCATTCCTTCTGATGAAGACTCTCCCCATCTGTGGTCCACACTTGAAACCCAAGGGTAGCTCATGAAGTCCCAGCACCCAGTGCCCACACCTTTGCCTGACCCTCCTGGCTGCGTCAGGGAGGCAGGAAGAAGGCCCTGCAGGGGGAGCACGTTGTGGACCACCGTGTGTCCTGCTGTTCATGGCTAGTGGTGGGCATGGGAGAGAGGCCCTGACTGCGGACCCATCTGGGTACTACTTAATCCCACTGAGCCTCGATTCCCTTCTCTGGGAAATGGAACGATGATGCCTCTGACATCACAGGCTGTCGGGCCATGAACTGATGCCCTGTGCTGAGCACCAAGCAGGTGGAATGGGGCGCCTGGTGCCAGGGCCCAGCTCCCGGCTAATGGAATAGCCATGGCGCTGGGGGCTAAGTGCGGGATCATCAGACCCAGGCCCTTCTCACCCCTTCCTAGCCCCTCGCCGAGATATCAGATTCAGCTATGGGGTTGAGAGGGTGGCGGGAAAAAACGCTATCACCATGTGGAGAACCGTGAATCGAGGACCACTCTCAGGGTCACTCTGGGCTCCTGACGCTGGGGGCTGAGCCCAGCCATCCTCAGTCTGGGAAGCCCCCAGGCAGGTGGGGAGGGGCCCTGAGGGAGCACCACAGAGGATCAAGGGCGCCAAGCCCAGAAATGCCACCCGCATGCTGGGACCCGTGGGACAAGATGCCTTCTGCTCTCCAAAAAGCACCGGGCCAGAGTCACACCACCTGACATCACCCCCAAACAGCACAGGCCTGAACTCACACCCTCGGCATGTCTTCTTTTTCCTTTTAATCATGGTCCCTGATAAATTGCAAACTCCCTGGAAAGGATGATGACGAGTGAACGAGCATCATCAATCCCCGCCCCCTTTCGTCTGGCTGACGCTTTTCAAAAGGATCAACCGATAAGCAAAATACAAGCGTTGGACTTCCCTGGTGGCGCTGTGGTTAAGAATCCGCCTGCCAAGGCAGGGGACACGGGTTCGAGCCCTGCTCCGGGAAGATCCCACATGCCACGGAGCAACTAAGCCCATGTGCCACAACTACTGAGCCCGAGTGCCACAACTACTGAAGTTCACGCGCCTAGAGTCCATGCTCCGCAACAAGAGAAGCCGCCCAATGAGACGCCTGCGCACCGCAACGAAGAGAAGCTCCCGCTCGCTGCAACTACAGAAAAGCCCGCGTGCAGCAACAAAGACCCAACGCAGCCAAAAATAAATAAATAAATTTATATATATATAAAAAATATATACAAGCATTGGTGAACGTGGACACCAACCCCAGAATCCAAGAATTCCAGAGTCCTAGAACTTTCCAATTTTAGTGTGCTGGAATCTTGGATACTCAAAATCTTTGAAACCGAGAAATCAAGAACCTTGCATATTAGGATCCCAGCCTCCATTAGACCCCTAGGACCTCAGGGTTGGAAGGCGAGCAGAGGCCCAATCTGCTACTAGATGTAGAATCTTCTCTTCAGTATCTCTGTACCGCAGGTGGGGAGGGGTCTCCCCAGATCTGCAAGGCTACTTTGAGATCCCTTCTCTCTCCCCAAGCCTCTGCCCCCGCTGCAAAAATGGAGCCATGGGAGGGTGTCCTTCTGCTTTCCCTCCCTGCCCCCGTTATCCCCTGTGCCTGACCCATCCTCTCTGCCTCTGAGGGACGCTCCCGCACAGCATTTAGACACAGAGCCCCTCCCCTTGTAAATACCCCCTCCTTGAATGCCCTAGTTCTCTCCTTCACTCCCCAGACCAGGGAAAGCGCGTCTGCACTGCCTCCGTTCCCTGCTTCCCTTGCAGACGTCAGGACCAACAGTGGCCCACAGGGTGCCAGCCATAGTAGGCATTTCCCAGCCTTCATCCGACTGATCAAACTGCAGCACGTCGACCAGAGGATGGCCTGGCCACGCTGCGTCCTGCCCACCTCCCCAAGGGACTCAATTCTTCCTCAGGAACTTTGTCACCGGGGGGCAAAGGGCAGGACAGAGAGCAAGGGCTGGCGCCCCACAGGGGGCACGGGTGACTCAGGGTGGCCCTGGGAAGCGGTCGGGTTAGCAAGAGCGGCATGGGCGCTGGCTCTGCAGCTTCACAGCCGGGAAGCCGCTTGAATGTGGCCAACAGCAGGGAGCGGGATAAGCAAGAGGTGTCTGCATTTGCACTTGTCGGGTTTAGGGAAAGGCACCCTAGCACTGCTGAGTCCTGTGGCTCTGCGTCATCTCACTTAAGGATTTGGGGTGACAGCACCCAAGGAAATGAAACCATTTCAGTCTAACTAGGACCAACATCCAAGGCGGCTGATGACAAATGTGTGTCTGAGACTTCTGGGTGGCAGGAGGGGAGGCTGAGGCCCGGGCTGGGGGCCGAGACAGGGACTGGGTCAAGGGTGAGGCAACAAGCCTGATGCCCCTCTGAGGTCCCAGACTTGGGCTCCCGAGGGGGGTTACCTGCAGGGACAGGAAGGGGGTTCCGGGCGGGTACCTCCGGTTCTGGATGGTCCACTGGCCTTGGGTGCATGGCATGTCGTATTTCTGCCTCCGCAGAGTGTAAGCATCAAACCAGAGGGCCAAGCCGTAGTCCAGGGATGGCACCTGGGACAGAGGAGCCAGTCACCAGGCGGCCCATGGGCTACGGCCAGGCGGTGGTCCCACCTCCCAGGACAACAAAGCGGGGAAGGGGCCTGCCAACACAGAGTGCCAACTGGGGCTGAGGTCTGTCAGTCACTCAGCAAACAGGCGTCGCCATGGCAACAGAACCATCCCACCCGCCCTGGAAGGATTGGTACCCAGAGCTCAGCCTGTGGGTGCTTCAGCAGAGGCAGGATAGGCTCCCCTCCCAGCTGGGATCCCCGGAGGTCTATAGGGTGCTCTGGGCAGAGGGTAGGTGGGCTCACCGTGAGGTGCCAGGAGCAGTGGGTGCTGGGTGAGTAGTAGCTGGGGAAGTATGGCGTGCTGAGGACACCCTGCAGCTCCAGCCGGCCTTCCAGGGTCAGATTCACCTCACAGGCTTGGCCCGGAGAACAGAAGTTACACAGGGTGCCTTGGACCCACCCCGCTGCACCTGCCAGCAGGTGGGGGGCAGCTGAAACCCATGCCCCCTACTGCCACTAAAGAGTACAGCCTGATGACTGAGTGTGAATGTGTGACCTTGGGCCTCAGTTTCCTCATCTGTGAAACAGGGACAATAACAGTACATACCTCATAGGGTAGTTGAGTGGATTGAACAGACGTGGTATGTAGTAAGTGCTCAATAAATGTTCGCTACTGACATCAGCTGTGCAACCCTTCACGGTTTACTGAATGTGCTCACTGCTGCGCCAGCCTCACAGTTACGGGGGTTGGGGAGGGAGAATCGATCCCCTTTTCAAAGATGAGGTTTGCGGAAGAGGAGCCACTTGGCTGACGTCACACAGTGAGAGGGCGAGGCATGGGCAGCAGGTGTGTTCCCAGCTAGCACAACACCTTCCATGGAAGTCAGGGGCCCTAAAGCCCCCATTCCCTCCCCGTAGAGCTATGTCAGAGACGCCCATGAGAACGGGCAGCTCTGGTACCTCTTTAGCTCCAGGGACTCCCAGGGGTCACCTGTGGACCTGGGCCACCAGCAGGAGACCAGTGGGGTGGACACCAGGGGACGGAGGGGAAAGCCGGTGGGAAGAGGCAGACTGACGGCAGAGGCGGGGAGAGGCTCTTTGTGTAGTTCCTGTTTGCAACCCTCCCTTCCACTGAGCCCAGGACAGCCCAGGACAGCCAGCCATCGGGTGTGAAGGGTGGGACGTGCTCTTCCTGAGAAAGGGGGTGGAGGAGGGGGAATCCGGAAGCAGGAGGAGAGTGGGGAAGTCTCAGTGGGGCAGCCTGGGGGACCCTTTCCCAAGGAATGCTGGGAATCGCCCTCCCCTGAGCCATCTCCAGGGACGACTGTGTGGTTGGCCTTTGGTGTGAGAGGGTTGTCTGGTGGACCCCACGCTCCAGGCTCAGCCAGGGTGGGTGCAGAGGGAAGAGGGGGAAGGGGAGGACAGAGAGAGGAGGGCAGACAGACAGTAAACTCAGGAAAGAAAGAGTCAGAAAGAGGGCAGGAGAGAGAATGAGGGGGAGATGAGGGAGGGTGGGAGAGAGGGGCAGGGGAGGGGGTGAGGGAGAAGGTGGGGGAAATGGAGCGAGAATAGAGAGAGATAAAGGGGGTCCAGGGGTGGGGGTGAGGTTGGAGAGCAGAGGCGCTTCCAGAACCTTCCCTCCCCCATCCCATCCCCAACCAGAGCAAAGAAGGTGAAGGCAAGCCCGAGGAGCACCCCTGGCTTCTGCCACTGTGCCCCTCCCATCCCCTAGGAACCCCTGACCCCTCACCCTGGAAGGCCACGGGCTGCACGGAGAGCACGAAGGGGTCATAGTAGCTGTGCAGGCCCTTCTTCCAGACCACCGCCATGACGGCACCCGATGCCAGGACCTCCACCACGGGCTCCTGGCGACTGCAGCCATAGACCCTGGTGGGACAGAAAAAGGTGGCGACGGGGGAGGCAGGGTCTGAGACGGGCATCAGGGGGGGCAGCGGGTTTCCGGGAGGAGCAGAGGAGGAGGGATTGGCAGCCTATACATCTGGGTCTTCGGCTAGTCTGCTGTGTGTCCTCAGGCAGGTGTCTGACCGTCTCTGGCCCAGGGGGCTGACTGGAGGCCCTGTAAGGGTCAGGCCAGCTCCTCAGGGGAGAGAAGCCAAAAGGTTACCCAGACTTCTGGAGCTTACAATTCGACTGTGAGGGCTCATTCCAGGCCCATAGCACCCCTCCACACCCTCAGAATCCCTGTGACCCCTGAGTGCCCAGTAGGCAGACCAGACTGGCACTATACACGCTGGCTGGCCACACCTGACCCCTGGCCCTGTTCTGGGCTGGAATAGAGAGAAGACAGGTGTGTGGTCTGGTGATCCCTTGGGCACCTCAGGATTCTACCCAGAGCCTGCCATGGGGGAGGCACAGAGGAAATAGCAGTATCTTAGAATTCTAGACTCTTAGAGGAATGTCAGCCCTGAAAAGGCTTTTCAGAGATTGTCAAGGTCAACCGCTTGGTTTCCAGGTGGGGAAACCCAGGCTCACGAACGTGCCAAGGCCCCACCCTGGGTCCACAGCAGAGACAGACCCACGCTAGGCACTGCCTGTGACGGCGCCTGGCGCCCCTGCTGTGTCCATGCCCATGGTCGGCCCATCTCAGGTGGGGTGCTTCCGGCTTCCCTATCCCTCACTCTTTGCCAACATCTGCCGAACTTCCCCTTGCCTCCGACATAATTCTCTGGAGCCCTTGCTAATCGGTGGACCAATTCCCAGAAAGCTAATAACCCTGCTTTCCCCGGAGGGGGCACACCAGCATCCAGCTGCGGGGTACTGCCTGGCCGGCGCCAGCCCTGGAGCTCTGGCCTTGACAGATGGGAGTGGGTGGCCACGTGGGGGGCTGCAGGCACCCAGGGAAGCGCGAGAAATCCAAGCACAGCCTCAAAAACACCACCCACAGCAGCCCTGGAAACCCTGGCCACTGGAGGGAAGACTGAGCAATCCCAGGAATTTCCCCAGGAGGGTCCTGGTGCCCCAGGGTCCTGGGAAGGGGCATTTCCCCTGGCCTCTGCCTGCCCAGGCACTGGTCCCCACTTCCTCGTCCTCCTGCTCTGACCACAGCTGGCTTGATCTCACTGTGGGGGGCGGGGGGAGGGGTCCACCCTGCGGTACCAGGCCCTCCCCAGCTCCACTGCTCCCCTCCTCCAGGAGGTGGGAGGTAAGATATACGGATTAAGAGGGACCTGAGGTCGCCTTTATTAGTTGCTTTTAATATTAGGGATTTCTTTTATTTACTTAGCAGCTGAGCCCTTGTTGTAACTAAAACGAGGTGAAAGTTGGTGGAGGTCCCACCAGCTCCCCCCGCCCTCCAACCCCGCCCCCGCGTCTTCCCATTACCACCAAAGTCCCCCCTTCATGGTCTGGGGTGCAAGTCTGAGGACCTCTCCAGTCTTGTCTGACCTGTCATTTTACACCTTCTCCAAGGGTCTGAGACGGAGTGAGCCACCTGGTGCCACAGTGAGTAGGGACAGAGCTGAGCCGGCAGTCAGGTCCCCTCTGCAGCAGCAGGCTGCGGGGGGCACTTGGAGAAGCCCCAGGGAAAGCGCTGAAGCGTTCCCACCCTCATCATTCCTGGAAATGAGCTGTGTCTGGCTTCTCTGGGCTCCCCAGGGCCCTCCAGGAACCCAGCCCACGCACACGCCAGATGGCGGTCAGCACGTGGCAGGGCGGTGGGGGGGCGGGGGGAGGGCTGCAGATGAGAGCACAGCCTCAGACCCTGGAGAGTCAGAGAGGCCCCAGGGGAGGGGGCCGGGGAGAACCTTCACCCAGCTCGCCCTTCAGGACTGCCCTTGATCTTGAACATGCAGGTCCCACCCCCATCCCGAAAGCTGGAAGCTGGGTGCCTGAGAAAGACAGAGGAGGCAGCAGCCTGGTGCCCCAGGGTGTCCCCTGACCTCCTACAGACCTACTCCCCTCTCCCATCCAGTGGGGGGGTGATCAGGCTCCTGGAGGCCAAGGCCATTTCCAGCCCCTTCATGGTCTCCCCACAGCCCACCACCTGCCCGCCTTCTGCATTCCATGTCATATCCTAAAGCCCTTCTCCTCTGCTCAAGAACTTTCTGTTAGTTCCTCACTTAGCAAGTATTAAGGTTCAGATAGCTCCTGGCATTCCATGCCCTTCGTGACTCAGCCCCAACTCGACTATATATAATGATAGGAGTAATGGGTAGCTACTGGATGTTTAATGGATACATTTAATGTATAGTAATAATGGACAGCATTACTGTGTGTGAGGAGCCTGGCCCAGCAGGTCTGATTTAAATCTTCGCAATAACCCTGCAAGGTAGGCATGGCTGTGCACCCATTTTACAGGTGAGGAAACTGAGGTGCAGAGAGGCAAAGTAACTTGGCTTAGAGCACGCTGCTAGAAAGCGGTAGAGTATGGTTGGAAGTCTGGGGCTGCCAGACTCTGGAGCATTCTAACAAGATCACGTCGCCTCCTAGAGCTGACCTTAGGGGTCATCTAGTACACCCGTTTTGTTACAAATGGGGAAACTGAGGCTGGGGGAGGGGAAGGGGATTGCTCACAGCACATAGCCTTTTCCAGTCTCCTCTCACCATCTCCCTCTGGGCTGGCCTCACTGTCTCCCGGATACCAAATACCAGGGCCTGGGGTCACACAGCCCCTTGCCTCAGAACACTGGGTGTGGCTTTGACCCCACACCGTCACCCCCTTCCCAACCTGCCCCCCACTGCCCTCCCAGGGACTCACGAGGTGATCAGTCTCCTCTCGAGGGGCCCAGCCACATCATACATGGCCAGCCGGTCCCGGCAGTCAGCCAGCATCCACTCGAGCCGGAGTTTGAGCATGAGATCCTCGGGGCCCTGCAGGTGCCACAGGCAGCTGGAGGCCAGGGGGTCGGGCCCCTTCAGCCGGAGGACCTGGCCCTGGCCCACGTAGCTGTAGCGGTAGCAGCCTGGAGTGGGGAGAGGGACAGGCCCCCTGAGCCCTGTTAGCTGGGAGGAGAGACCCGCGGTGGGCCCAGCCCTGTCAGGTCCTCACCCAAGCAGGGGTGGGGCGGGGAGAGTAGCTGGATGGGGGTCAGCCCAGATATGCTATATCCCAGCTTTCTGTTTCCCTACTGCTCCATCCCCAGCCTCCTCAACCATGCACTCATTCATTGGTTCATTCATTCGTTCCCTTAGCACTCGCTGAGCTCTCCATGCCAGGCGAGCGCCAGAGAAAGGGCCCGTCACTTGGCGGGAGCAAGGAGAGCAGCAGGGAAAGATGCAGGCACTGGGCGGAATAGCTCAGAAGTGAGGGCTCCCAGGGAAGTCCTGGGAGGTCACAGAGTGAGGAAAGGGCCGCAGGCCAGGGCGGACAGGGGACTTTGAGTCAGGAGGGCAAGTGGAAGGAGGGAGGCAGGACCCAGATCACGCCCAGGAGAGAAGCCTTTTCCTCCTGCGGCCGTGGGAGCCATGGAAGGTTAGGCAGGGCTGGGACACGGTCGGGCTTGGATCACAGACTCCTCTGGCTACTGGGAGCAAAGCTGAGGAGGCCGGGAGACCAGTGGGATGACCAAGCAATAAGGGGAGCGGGCTGGGGGCTTCGTTTCAGGTGGAGAGAAGGGAGTGTGTTCCAGTGGGGCTGGGAGGCAGCCCGGGTAGAGGAAGTGAGCTCAAGCTAGTATGCTGCCATAAGTATGTCGTTTAAATGTCATCATAGGCCTGTGAAGCAGGGAGGATGGCTGCTCTGCCAGGAAGCAGTAAGGATTCGGGAGTGAGCCCCGGATGTGGGAGGCAGCCTGGTATGCGGGGAGTCCAGACGCTGCGTGGTCGTCCCGGCACCACCTCTTACCAGCTGCGTGACTCTGGGCCAGTCACTCAGCCACGCTGAGTTCCGTCAAATGGACAAAGTACTAACCCCTGCCCCACCTCCTTCTCTGTGTGGTTCTGAGGACCAGGAAGGGAATGGAGGTGAGTGAACAGGCTTTGCTCTGATACTGCTGTCTCTTGTTCAACTCCCTCTTCCCTGGCCATCCTGACTCCAGCTGGGGAGCCGACCTCCCCAGGGAGAGAGCTCTGACATCTGCAAGGGGAAGGGTCAGGACCCCTGGAGAAAGGTGCCTGGCTGTTCCTAGGCGTTTATATTCTTTAAATCTTGCTCCAAGGTGATGCTTTGCTTTTGCCATTTTAATAATTACTTTTTTTGTGAAGCAAATTAAGTGGAGAGGGATGTGCTGGTCTCTGTTGATAATCAGAAACATCTTTGGGGAGCCCGGGCGAAAGTAAATGAAACTGCCTTCTGTGTTCTCCTCACCTGGCCCCTTCCCCGCTGGACCTGACAGATTCCAACCTACCCCCCAATCCTGAGTCTGTTGCCCCCTCCTCCATGAAGCCTTCCAGGACCCCCCGGTCAGGAGCAACTCCTTCCTCCCTCTAGAAGCACATCTCTTCCTCTGCTTTGGCTCACAGCCCCCAGGGTCCACCTCTGTCCCCAGGGCAGAACGATTCCCTTTCTGCACTGCCTCCAGGACCTCTGTCCTAGCCCTGGCACTAGGTGATGTGAGATTCTGTTTATGTGTGTGTCTCCCTCATGGGGCTCAGAGCTCTTCCGAGGGCAGGGGTGAGGACACGGTCAGCTGGTGTCTTCAGAGCAGGCATGGGGCCTGGCATGGACAAACTGCCCCAAAAGCCCGTTTAGAGGACTTGAATTGTCATCCTCGCCCCATTAGGCATTGCGCTCCAGGAGGGCAGGGGCTCTGGACATGCACTGAACTAAATAAGGATCATGATAAAGCAACTGCCAGAAACTTGGGGACACGTGGACACCCGGCACAGCCAAGGGCAATGGAAAGGCCCATTCCAGACCAAGGGTCAGAGCAACATGTGCACCAATGCAGTGTTAGATGATAGACAGATGATAGATAAGCACAAGATGTGTTTCTTGTGCTCTCCTTTGGACACAAGGAGGGAACATCCTACTGGTCCCTTCATCAGTGAATTAAATAAATCTTTGATATGTGCTCATATCTTTGTATGAGAATCATGATTTTCGTATTTGAAAATTGTCCTTTGACTCCATCACCTCCATTCACCAAGGAAATAAGCATGTGACCAGCCACATGGGAGGAGAGGAAGGTCAGAAAAGGTATAACCAGGATGTCAACTCTGCCTCCCCAGGTAGTCTAGGAAGAATCTGGGAATTTTGGAACTCATGCTCGGAGCCACAGGGTACGGTAGCCTAGGTGATACACTGCACAAGTGCAGGAGTCTCCAGTCACACAGACCATAACGTGGGCAGCGTTCCCTGGCGTTGTGCAGCATGGTGGCCCTGCTGGTGCTTTGCTTCCCAGGGTTCAGTGGGAAGACTGGAGCCCCTTGGAGAAAAGCAAGGTGACTCTAGCAATAGGGCATGGGGGTGGGGTGGGAGGAGAGGGCAGATTAGCCTGGCTGGCTGAGAAAGGGAAGGAAAAGTTGGAGGGAGTATCCTTGAATGTGACAGAAATAGTTTTAAAGTTTTAAAGTTTTAAAGCCAAAGTGATTGCTATACCTCGAATTGGCAAGATTATTTTCTACCATCAGTGGAAATGGTAGATTGTGGGCAAATGGAATTCCATGATCGAAAAGTAGGGTCACATTGATGTGCAAATAAATCTGCTACTCGCTCGCCCCCCACACACGCAACACACACATACTTTTGTACAAGACACACACATATGTGTTCACATGTGCACAACACCTCCTCCCCTCCCCCCACAAGCCCCCAGTCTCGCTCAGGACCCATCACTGAGGCCACCGTGGTGCCCCCTGGGTAACCCCAGACCATGCCTCCTGCACCCATAGAAGCCATGTGGACCCCTGACACTCAACCAAACCAACTCAACACCGACTCAGAGGAAAACACCAACTCAAAAGGAAAGTGGGGAGGAAAAACCAAAGTCGCGTACCCAGCGTGGAATTCAGTGCAACTATGTCTTTCACACTGGCTTCTGTTAAAAGGAAACGAACAAACAAATAAACAGAGATCAAAAATAAATAAATAAAATGAAATACAAAATAAAAATAGAAGAGACTATCAGAGCCAGCCTGTCTGACATTGACCCTGACTGCCCACCCTCCCCCATGCCCCAGCCCCTCAGTCCTGGCTCCTGGCCACTCAGTGGGGGGCCCATCCCCAAGAGCATCCCAGCCCTGGCAGCAGCCTTCCCAGGCCTTGCCAGACCGTCCCACGTTCCCCGTCCCCAGTACTGACCCAGGATCACCAGGCCCTCGGGGTCCACCTCATACTCGGCCCTGTAGGGAGCAGGGGCCGAGCTGTTGGCCGTGGACAGCAGCTCCTCCACCAGCAGGGCTCGCACCACCTCGGGGCTCAGCATCGGCCGGCGGTGCTCGGGGATTTGGAGGATGAACCAGAAGAAGCAGGTGAGCGGTCCCTCCCTGATGTGGCAGCAGTGAGAGGGGCTGGGGGCGGAGCCTGGACTTCGGGCCCCGCCCAGAGCTGGGGGAGGACACCAACTGCGGCTCATGCGCATTGAGCGCTTACTACTTGTCAGTCTCTGCTCTCCACTATCACTTGGAAGTCTCCTAACAACCTCTGAGGAAGGGGCTCTCAACAGCCCCATTTCACAGATGAGAAAACTGAGGCACGAGAGGTTAGGTTGTGTGCCACGGACCCAGTCATAAGTGAATGGGACAGCTGCCTACCGCTCCTCCATGTCCTCACCTGATACCCGTCAGGCCGTTGCTAAGGGCACCACGGCCACTGTCTAGGGTAATCCCTACCACAGTATTGTGCCTATTCTCCAGATGAGAAAGCCAAGCTGGGTGAAGGGAGGTCACATGCAGGAAGCCAAGTTTCCTCTCCGTGCCTCAGTTTCCCCATTTTAAAACATGAAGCCATTGCCTCAGAAGCCTACAGTGTCTTTCATTCTTTGAGTCTAAAGTTCTAGCAGGGGCCGGTCGTGGGGCCCGGGAGACTCACCCAAAGGAGTAGACGGAGCTAGAGTTGTAGTAAGTACCCAGGCAGGTGCTGGCAATGAGCTCCTTGAGCTAAAAGGAGGGGAAAAAAGCAGAGCCCCCTGGTGACCCTCTGTAGAAACCCCCTCCTGCCCTGGGATGCCCTTTGCCCCTCCCAGCAGCCCTGCGTGACAGAGGAGCCTACGGGGTAGAGAGGCTTGCCCGTGGTCACATGGTGGGCAGTGGCCATGCCGGGAAACAAACCTCATTCCATCTTTTTACCCCTCCCCCAACACGCGGGCACTGCCCCTGACACCTCCACGTCTACCAGCTCTGACCTCAGTCAGACCACCAGTGGCCTCTCCCCCTCATCAGAAGTCACTCCTCGACTCTGAGAAGCCCCACTAGGCTCTCGAGTCCCTCCTCAGCCCCAGCCACCAGCCACGCGAGCTAAGCTGCCTGGTCTCTGCACGTGTTCAGTGGCAGTGCCACCGGCAGGGTGGAATGCAGGACTGTGGGTTCTTAAAGCACTCTGAACGGCGTAGAGGTAATGTCCACACTCTCCTCTCTCATTTCAACCCCACGACAACCCTACAGACAGGCACTGTTGTTATCACTCCACTTTACACGGAAGGAAAGAGAGCCTTGGGCGGGTCTCCCAGAAGCGGGTCCTGAGGCAGGCGGTTTATTTGGAGGTGATTCCAAGGAACACCAGTGGGGAAGACAGATGGGCAGGGAGGCAGCCGTTCACGGCTGTGAAGGTGCCGGCCAGAGCTGTGGCAACTGAGGTGCCAGCCGACAGGGACCTCTGAGAGGCTGCGGGGGCATCTTCAGAACCGCTCCCACCAAGGGCCAAGGGAGCCGGGGTATTTATCCACCTTCTCCATCTCTCACGTCTGAGGGTTGCTGCTGGGCGTAACTCCTCAGCACTTCCGGCCCGCCCTTCAGGGTGCTGTCCTGCGACCTAAGAGTGGCAGGTGCTGGCCATGGGAGACCATCCCCAGTGAAGTAAGCCATTGCCCGGCAAGAGAGGGTGTGTGGCTGGGTCCGGGCAGCATCCCTGCACTGCCCTAATTTCCTAAGGTCATGCTTCTACTAAGTGGCACAATCAGGATTTAGTCCAAGTGCATTTGACCCCAGAGCCCACTACCTTCCCCACCACCCTACACCACCTCGTTTCCATTGTGCCTGGAACAGGGCTCTGATCCCAGTGAGTGTGCTGGATGGACTAACCCACTGGCTTGACGTGATCAGGCCCCTCCCCTCTCCCTTCTTGTCCCCACCATCCTTCCCTCCCATCCCCGCAATCCTTCCTACCATCATCTGAGCTTTGGTAGTTTCACTGCGGAAGGCACTGGACTCCCGGCGGGCAAGGTCCTGGGAGAAGTGGCGATTGAGCACGCGGAGGCTGCCTGAGTATACCTGGCTGACCGTCATCTCTGCCTTGTGCCCTGCCCAGGAAGAAACCAGCAAAGTTAACCAAGGGAACAGATGGGGACGGCTCCTGTGTCCCCCACACCTTCTTCTGCCACCCTGAACCCCCAGCTCAGCCTCCAGCATCTTGGGCCTCCAAGGCACCACCACCATCATCATCCTCTTTGTCACTGTCATTCAGAGTTTGCGTAGTGACAAACTGGTCCCACAACACCAGGGAGGAGAGAGGCCAACTGATGAATGGTGTCCCAGAGGCTCCCAGGCAGAAGCTGACACAGTGATCGGTCCAGGACACAGATGCTGAGAAACCCACATGGGCCCAGCAGGTCAAGTTCTTGGTTCAGCACCTCTGTGTTGTCCAGCGGGTTGTCCAGGTGGCACCTACCATGTGGGGTACACTGATAAACCAAGACAGATGGGTCTCCCTGTGTGGAGCTGACGGTAGTGGGTAAGGCAGACGTTCCCCCAGTAACCGTACAACCTGTGGGATTCATGTGCCAGCAGCGTCTTGAAGAAGCACAAGTTGCTATTGAGGGGGGGACATGACAAAGAAAACCTGGGCCAGGGTGACCCTCCATCTGAGATGGGAGGAGTGGAGAGTAAACTGGGAAGAGGGGAAAGAGGGAAGTACCTTCAGGGCAGCAGGAAGAGCACGTGCAAAGGCCCTGCGACAGAGGGATCATGGCGAGGAGCAGGGCCAAAAGTCTGTTTGGCTGGAGCAGTCAGATGGGGGGAGGTATAATAAGAGATTGAGACATCAGCAGGGCAAGATTTTGGTCTTTCCCTAATGAGCAAGGGAAACCACGCAAGGTTTAAAATCAGGGATGACGTCATCAGATTTCCGTTTTGCAAAGATTGTTTTGGCTGATGTGAAGACAATAGATTCACAGCCCAGGGTTTATACCCCTATTCAGTCATTTATTCATTCATTCAATAAATATTTATTGAGAACCTGCTATGTTTAGGGACTGGCCTAGAGCACTTGGGAATATACCAGTATAACAATGAACAAAATAATCAAGAAAAAACAAACCTGTCCTTCAGAGCTTGTAGTCTAACAAGAAAGACAGACAATAAACAACAAACGTAGGACATAACACGTTAGAGGTATAAGTGGCGTGGAAATCAAGGGCTGGTGTGGGCTGCAACTTGGAGGCCAGAGAAGAGGGAGATGGTATCAGCCATGTGGATGTTAATCTATGGGACGAGCATTTCAGGCAGCAGACTGGCAAGTGCAAAGGCCCTGAGGCAGGAGCTTGTCTGGATGTTTGAGGAACAGCAAGGAGTGAGCTAGGGGAGAGCAGGAGGAGATGACATGGGGGAGGGGGAGGTCATGTAGGGCCTTGCAACCCTGGAAGGACTTTGATTTTTGCTCTGAGTGCGACAGGAGCCCTGGGAGGCTCTAAGCAGAGCAGTTAGATGATCTGATTTGCTTTGTAAAAATATCCCTCTGCCTTTGTGTTGAGAACAGGCTCTAAGGAGGCAAAGGCAGAAGCAGAGAGAACTACAGGAGGCTCCTGCAGCCGTCAAGTGAGAGTGGTCCAGGGGAGACTGGACCAGGCTGCGCAGCGAAGAGGGAGAGAAGTGATTGGAGTCAGGGTATGTTTTGGGGTTAGAGAGGACCAGGTTTGCTGGTGGCAAATTGGGGCTGGGGAGTAAAAGAAAGAGAGCATTTAGGGGAGCAACGGGAAGGATGGAATGGCCACCACCTGGGATGTTCTCTCCATTTTTTTTTTCAATTTTAAAGGATTTTCTTAGGTCACTATTTTTATTTAGTTATTTATTTTATTTATTTATTTTTTTTGCAGTATGTGGGCCTCTCACTGCTGTGGCCTCTCCCGTTGCGGAGCACAGGCTCCAGACGTGCAGGCCCAGTGACCATGGCTCACGGGCCCAGCCGCTCCGCAGCACGTGGGATCTTCCTGGACCGGGGCACGAACCTGCGTCCCCTGCATCGGCGGGCGGACTCTCAACCACTGCGCCACCAGGGAAGCCCTTTTAGGTCACTATTGATGATACCCTAAAGTTATATACCATTTTCTCAACATCTCGAACTTCCAAAAATCTCATATATAAACACACATTGCCTCTGAAACATGGAAAATCAATAGTTCAATATCATTTTATATAAACAACTGGTAAACATCAATTAAAAATGAAAGCCCCGGGGCTTCCCTGGTGGCGCAGTGGTTGGGAGTCCGCCTGCCGATGCAGGGGACGCGGGTTTGTGCCCCGGTCCGGGAAGATCCCACGTGCCGCAGAGCAGCTGGGCCCATGAGCCATGGCCGCTGAGCCTGCGCGTCCGGAGCCTGTGCTCCGCAACGGGAGAGGCCACAACAGTGAGAGGCCTGCGTACCGCAAAAAATATATATATATATATATGAAAGCCCCTTCAAAATATACTCAAAAGGTAGACGGACAATTCACAAGGGAGTTAACTGTCAGTGGGGTCTGAGATGCACTTAGACATCCTGGAGGAGGGGCAGGCCCCGGTGATACAGCGGCGCTCAAGGGAGAGGCCCAGACTGGAAATGAAAATTTGGGAATCTTCAGGGCATAAGGGAATGTCGGGGTGGCGGGGGAGCAGAGAGGAGGAGGAGGAGAAGTCACCATGAGCTGAGGGAAAAGAAAGTGTGGGCGCCCTGGAAGCCAAGTAAGGATAACGTGTCAAGGAGGAGGCAGGGAGGCGCCCGGTCACGTGCTGCCAATGGAACAAATGGAACGAGGACTGACCGCCGGATTCTGCAGCGTGAGGACTGGTGACCCTGACAAGCACTGTTGGAGTTTCGGGGGTGAGGGGCAGGGAGTCAGATCAGAAAGGGCGCCCGAAAGAGGCGTGGAACAGGGGGCCGAAGCGTTTTCAAACGACAGGGATTTGCTGCAAAGGGGAGCAGAGAAATGGCGCTGTGTGTGTGTGTGTGTGTGTGTGTGTGTGTGTGTGTGTGTGCAGGCACGAGAGGGATTCGGTACAGGAGCAATGAGAAGCCCTGTACGGTGATGGATGGTGCCACCGGAGGAGAGAGGGGACATGGCTGGAGCCTGGCCACCACGAGGACAAAGGGAGTGGGACCTGGGCCAGGAGGACAGCTGACTAGATGGGGCAGGGCTGGTTCACACGTGGGGATGGGCAGAGCACAGAGCACGTGGGTACAGCTGGGAGGGCATCTATGGGGCTTCCCTTCGGAGTGGTTCCGTTTTCTCATTGAAGCCGGGGGCAAAGTGGGTGGGGGGTGAGGGAGGTTTGAGAATAAAGCATAAAACTGTGGCCCAGGAGAGCAGGAGAAGGAGAAGACCAGGGAAATACAGCTGGGCGGCATGAAGGGCCCCGCTACTGGGCTCCAAGTTGACCAGCCCAGGGCCCACCGGCCTTGGGAAGCCGGTCCCCACCCTCTCCTCTCCTGGGCCACTTTCTGGGTCAGGCTGCCACTTAACCAGTCATTCGCTCCTTCAGGCTTATCCTGTTCCAGTGCAATAGGCCTCTCGTACAGCTCCCCTTCCAGCCCAGACACCGCGTGTCTCTGACTCATCTCCTCGTCCAGTGCCCGGTACCCAGAGCACAGCCTGGCCCAGCGCGGGAGGAATCGTTCACATATCTCCAAAAGTGCCTCCTCTGTCCTCATCCCTCTGGGGAAGGGGTTGGCTTCCCCCAGTGGAGGCTTTGGGGCACTCACCCCCTGGGTCCTCAGCCCCACGGAGCACCCACCCCCAGCGGGGTGATTCACTCTAGGAGTGTAATCAGGAGAAATCAGACTCTGAGAAGAAAGACAATTGGCAGGTGAGTTCCTGGCCCTCCAGCCTGACTCTCTATGGTTTCCCCTTAAGACTAATTATCCTGCAGCCTAAGGAGGCCTCGGCAGCCCTGTGTTATCTGGGGCGCCGGCTTCCTGCCGGTGGTGAAATGCACACGGCTTCCACTCCCGGCCTGCGTTGCTCGGCTCTGAAGAGAACCACATCCATCCGGCATCACGGCAGGTGGGTCCTCATCAGACCCAGGCTTCCTAACAGCTTCAACCCGGGGGTTCCAGAATACCCCCCACCTCGCCCCCCTCTAGAGCTGGGCCGAGGCTGAGCTCCCCAGTGGCTGCTCCAAAGTGGGTCCCCATTCCTTTCAGTGGACCTGAAATTCCACCAGGAGATGCAGTCAGTAAGAAAATGATCTAACTTTTGCAGAGTGCTTAATGGGAGGTCTCTGATCACTTGGGCAAGGTGGGCTGTCCCTGCTAGGGTTCCACCGGGGCACCCTCTGCTGTCTCTGTCCTAGCACATGCCAAGCATTATGGTGAGAACAGAACTATCTCTACAGCCTGGCACAGAGCTGGCATATAGGAGGTCCTCAGTACTGAATGAATGAATAGGATGGACGAATGGACCCAGAGCATGGGCCAGTTGCTCCTGGGGTTCCAGGGGACTGACTGAGGGCTGTGATACCAGAGAGGGAGGGGCCAAAATTCAGGACATGGGAGATGCCTGAGCTACCTGCTCTGGGCATTCTTGCCCTCCCCTCCACCCGCACCCACATTCCCTCTGGGTTGAATTCCACATGTGCCCATGCTGGGGTATAAAGCCATCTACGTGCATGGACACCCCCCTGGACACCTGAGTTCTGTGCCCCCCTCCCCTTCGTTCCCACTCATGCTGGGCCCTGGAGACCCCGAGATGATAGAGCTATGGTCTCCACCCTAGAAGAGCTCCCAGATCGGGCTCCAGTGAGCAGATGTACTCATTGGTGCCAGGCACCACCAGCACCGCTGGGCCTCCTCCAGCTGAGCCTGGTGGCTCCAAGCCCCAGGGGCAACCCAGGAGGGCTGCAGGCAAGAGGAGACAATGTTTACACCCCTTCAGCTTGTCACTTTACAAGAACTGGGTACTGGGAGAGCACTCCTTCCGCAGCTGCTGGGAACTGTGGCCACTAGGCCCCAGCAAGGAACTTGCACTCCCATCTCATGGGACAGGAACGGAGACTCAGAGAGAAGTGCATGTCCAAGGTCGCACAGTGGTTTCTAGGCATTGCTGAGCCTGGAATCCTGATCTGTCCTGCTGTGCCCCCTCGACCACCCCAAGTCCTCCCCAGGTACCTCTCCCAAGGGCCCCGCAGTTACCTAGGAGATACCAGAGCAGGACCCCCACTGAAGCCAACACAACCAGGGCCAGCCAGAGGGGAGCCAGGCGGAGGTAGTCGCCGACTTTTCTCTTGGAGTCCTCGGGGGCCTTAAACATCCCCTCCGGCTCTGCCTCTTCTCCATCACCTCCATCGCCCTGCCCGCCAGCCGCTTGGGGGGCCTCGGCCATGGGCATCCTGGCAAGGAAACAGACCAGGGTTGGAAAAAGCCTGGCATTTGCAAGGGAGTCTTTACTGAACACCAACCTTGCACAGAAGTAAGACGGCACCCCTGCCTTTTGGGGGAGGAGGAGAACAACGCCAGCTAGCAGTAATTGAAAGTGAGCACTGAGCCAGCTCACAGAGGAGCGAAGCACGTCTCAGAGCAACTCGCCCAGGTGACCAGCTGGACCTGGTCTGGCTCCAGAATCCCTACCTTTGCATCTGCGGTCAGAGGAGAGATGGAGGTTTCACTGCCTGAACCCCACCCCCCAAGGTACCCGCAGATGGAACTGGCGTGCATACACGGAGTACAAGTTTCTGTAAACCAGCTCCTCTTGCCCTCAGCTTCCCTCCCATTCGGGGGATGTTTTTTCCTTCCTCCTGTTTCTCAAAAGCAAAGCTTCCACAACATCGATTCAATCCATTCACTTCACCCTCCCCCAGAAGCCCTGAGCCGGCTCTGTGCCGAGCCAGGGACTGCCTTCCAAGGAGCGCCGCCCCTCTTTTCTCCCCACTGCCCCAAAGTCTCTTAGGGGCAGAGGAAGGAGAAGGAGACAAAAACTAATATTCATTTAGTGTTTGTGCAAGACATTTTACGGATATCACCCCATTTAATCCTCTGGTCACCAGGATGTGGGGACCATGGTCCCCATGCTCTTCCTCAGCCCACTCTGTGTAGACACTTTACATATATTATCTTGCTTAACCTCCAAAAGCCTTTCAAGGTTCTGCACCCATAGGACAGATGAAGAAACTAAGACCCAGAATGTTTTAGCAATAACTCAGTCCAGGGGTTTCCTAGCCTCATTTTCCCAATATGATTTGAATGTCTGGCATTGACAACCAGCCCATTTTGCAGATGGAAAAACTGAAGCCCAGAGAGGCTAAGCCACTCACCAAAGATCACACAGCAGGTAAGTGGGGGTCGAGCCCAGGTGTCTGACTCCCCACTCTTTCCACTACTCTGGGCTACTTCCTGTAAATGAGCTTTTAATTAACAAATCAGGATGAAATAATACCTGAATGCCACCCTGGTCAGTGCCCCAGACCTGTGGCTGTGTCTCTAGACCCCCAGGCAAACTTCTGAGTGCTATTTGCCTTCTCTGGCAGGTTTTCCCACAGTCCAGAGAAGGTCCTTCACTTGCCCACCCACCAGCAGAGCAAGTAGGAAATGAGCCTCCTCTTACCACATCCCAAAAGGCCACTGCGGCTTTAAAATACGTCCCCAGGTGTGCGTGGGTGGGTGGGCAGAGTGTCCTTTGCTTTGGGTCTTGGATTTTCACACAGAGGGATTCTGAAAACAGGGATCTTTTGTGATGCTCAAAGGTTCTCAGTCAAGGATCTCTGGCTCCAGCCACAGGGGTCTCCTGAGTGGTCCCCATGGATGCAAGGAAGGGAGGTGACCGCAGGTGGTTCTCACCTGGGCATAGGACTCCCCCCCACCCCAACCAGAGGACATCTGGACATCTGTATCAGGCCCTGCTGGCTTTCACGGGGCCAGGGCCACGGATGGGAAAGGTCCTGCGTTGGGTGGGGCAGCCCCTCCAGTCCCGCCCACTGCCCGGAGTGTCCAGGGCACCCCTGGTGAAACTGGCTGTCCCCCGTGAGCTGAGTGGGTGGCTAGAGCCGGGAGAGCCCAGTGACGGGCCGGCTTCTGCCCTCTCTCAGCCCCAGGTCCACTCCCGCTGCCAGAGAGGCACATCCCCATTTTACTCCGAGTCTGGATCACCAAGGAGATATTGGGGACCCGGGGAGCACAGAGGTGATCACAGCTGACATTTATTTGAATTGTTTCCCGTGCTTTATACGCACTGTCTCACGTAAGCCTTCCACAGACCTGGGGCGGGGGGCGGTGATAGGTTCTCTCATTATCCCCATTTTACAGATGAGAAAGTTGAGGCACAGAGAGATTGAGCAACTTGGCCGAGATCCCACAGTTGGTTAGCGGCAGAGCCAGGCTGCAAACGCAAGCGGTTTGTCTCCAGAATAACACCTTGACCACTCTGCTCTACTGCCTCACAGGGTACGAGGGGAAACTGAGGCTCAGAGAAGGTCATATGTCCATTAGAGGAGGCCCTTAGGGGAGCAGCCCCAGGTAGGATGCTCAGTACGCCTCACCCTTCCTCTCCCCATTCCCCAAGCCAGGCTTTCACCCCATGGATTTTGCCTCCCTCATAAATGGCTCTCACATCCGTCTGGGAGAACTTTGAGTATCACAGAAGATCCCATTTTGAGAAAACCCAAAATTAGACACAGCCCAAATTGGTGGGGGGGGGGCATACACCTGGGGTTCCCATTGCCTCCCACCTGGACTCCTGGGGCAGCCTCCCAACTGCTTTCCTGCCTCCCAGCTCCTCCTCCAGCCCCTCCTCCACATTGTCAGGAGAGAGCTCTCCCTGCCCACCTCCAGCCCTTCACCTGCTCAGATTCCCCTCAAGGTTCCCAGCCACCTCCAAACCCCTCACCGTGGCACCCAAGACCCTCCGTGGCCAGGCTGCTGCCCTCGTCCCTGGAGCCCTACCTTCCGTCATGCACGTCACCCTGCAGGTCCACAAGATGCTCCTTTGTACAGACACGCCCTCTGCCTAAAGGATGGTGGGACCCTTAAAGGCCAGCTCCAAGGCCACCTGCCCAGCGATGGGCTCTGGGCCCTGGAGAGTAAGCCACCTCCTCCCCTAGGCAGCCCTTGGTCAGATCAACAATCTGACTGGCTTTTGGCTTCGTTTCTCTCCCCCACAAAAAAGGCGGGCCTGTGTCTCATTCACCTCTGGATCCCCATGGAACCCAGCACAGGGCCTGCCACCTGAACAAATCCTCCGGGAAAGGGTGGATGAGTAGAAAGCAACCGTTAAAAGCTGAATTAAAATTGAAAAAAATACAATTAGAAAAAATAAAAAAGAAAGAATGGGTGAGTAGAGCCCCCAGGGCTCCAGACTCCCGGTGCAGTGCTCTCTCCTACATCTGACTGCCTTAGGGGCAAGGCATGGAAGACGGTGCTGGTCTCTGGGGCCCTAGATTCCGTCACCAGACCCCTCCATGTTTATTGAGCATCTGCTTGGGGCCAGGCTCTGTGCTGGGCACGGGGGTCACACTGGTGAATATAAGAGACCTCATTCCCACCCTCTTGGGGCTGACAGCCCAGCAGGAAGTGGACAGTTGTGACAACTGACAGTTGTGAAGATGACCCCAAGCTCCTGTCTTTTATTCTTATTATATAATGGTTCCCCCATTGTTTTGAGGATCTAGTCACCAGAAAAGTCTGTGCCTCTACCTTCCAACTAACCCCAGAACCCAACCTCTTCTTGACACCTCAGTGGCTCCCACCATCGTCCAGGTCACCGTGACTGCTACACTAGCCAGTGGTCCGGCCACCCTCACTAGCCAATTCCCACATGACCACCAGAGGGGTCTTCACCACGCGCCCTGCTCACAAGCCCCGCCCAGAACAGAGCCCAAAGCCCTCGTCACAGCCCACCAGGGACTCCGTGATGTGGCGCTTGTGCGCCTTTCTGTCCTCTCCCTCCTTCTACGGTAGCCACGCCCAGCTCCTGACCTTCAACAGATGGAGTACAGGTCGCCTCAGGGCCTTGGCACTTGCTGTTCCCTCTGCCAGAAATGCTTTTCCTTCAGTCTTGCCTCATGACCTGCTCCTTTACCTCCTTCAAGTCTTTGCTCAAATGTTACCTCTTCAGTGAGAACTGCCCTGACCACTGCCCTCTCTCTGCTACATTTTTCTTTATCACTCTTTTCAAGACTAACGTGGCAGGATATGCTTCTGGGTCCTTGGTCTGTGTCCTCCCAGGCTGGAAGCTGCACCAGAGAAGGGGCTTTACTCTGTGTGCCCTGCGTGCCCTGCACTGAGAGCAGAGAGCGCTTCCTTCCTGCTGGGCCAGGGTGCTGGGTGCACGTGTGGCCTGGCCAACTTCTTCTGCCTCCTTCTCCCCTTTCCCGCTCTTCCCTTGCTGCACCCCAGCGACATGGGACTTCTCGGCGATCGATTCTAAAAATGAAGATGGTAGAAACCTTTAACAGATCTAGGGTTCTTAGCCTGCGCTGGGTGAAGAGCATCACACGATTGTTTCTTGAACCCTGAAAGTTCTTGCTTTCCACCTGCTTTCTTCCTTTTGCCTCGGCTGCCCACCTCCTGACCTGGCCCCTTCACACCTCAGCTCAGCTCTCACCTCCTCCTGGCAGCCCTCCCAGAGTGCCTCTGGCTGCTCCTCTGAAGCATCCGGGGCCACCCCCATCAATGCACAGCTCATCTTGGGGGTATTCTTTCTGTCCCCTGTGTCCCCCTGAAGGTGAGTGCCTGGAGGGAGGGACTGGGTGTACCCCCAATTTCCACAGGGGCCTGAGGCTTCTCGCCTGATCCAAGAACCTGGACCCCAGCCTGGCACCTGCTCCTCAGCCCCTCCTGCCCTTCTGACCATTGGCGGGTCCTCGGTCTGCCTACAGGAGGCTGAGCTCACTGGGGCAGAGCCGTTCCTCCTCCCGCGTGCCAGCCTGTGCTGGCTGTCGCCACAGCTGAATTCCATTTCAACCTCCAGCAGCCTTGCTGTCTCTACTTAATGGCTGGGGAAACTGAGGTACAGAGAGAGAAAAGGACGTACTCGAGGTCACTCAGCCAGGGTAAGGCAGAGCAGAGTGAGGTAGAGCTGGGATTCTTATCTAGGACCTACCAGGGAGGCCATTCGGGCCTAGAGTCAACCCCTACCATGAGCTGCTTTGACTCTGAGTCCCCAGGCGTGGGGGGAATGGGTGAAAGTCCCTTCCATACACAAACTCATAAACTCACACACAGATGTACACAGATGAAAACACGCTGAAGTACACGCGCAGCTATCTGTGACATACAAACTGCTAGATGCACGCCTGCACACACACGCACACACACACACGCACACACGCACACACGCACACGCACACACGGCCACATTCAACTCTGAGCCTGCCCCCTGTATAGTGCAGTGTCGGGGGGCTCTGGGCCTGTCTCCCATACCGGAAAGCCCAGGTGGGGTACCTGCGTACGAAGGGGGCAGCTTGTCCAGTCCAGAATCAGGGTGGGGTGCTCAGACTGGCAGACCAGGCCTCTCCCCTGCCCCGTCCCTGCCCCAGAGTCCACCAGCTCCAGCTGAGCCCCAGGCGTCCCAGCCCCCGGAACCTGCAGCCCCTCCACTGCCCCGTGCCTGTCCATACACCTGGCCTCCGACCCCAGCTCTGTGGACCCCTCGCCTTCTGCTCGCTGGGTCACTCTCTGGCCCGTGAGGCCCAGCAGACCAGGCCTCGGAGCAGGGCAGTTGGCTTAAGCCCCAGGGAGCCAGGCCTGGCTCTCCGGGTGGACGCTGTCACCGGGTCATTCATAGATCCTGGTCCCCTGGCCTGGAGGTCCCCGCTTACCTTTGGGAGTGGCAGGTGGGTGCCGGGCCTGCTGCACGCAGACCTCAGAGCCTCTGTTTGTCCAGACCAAGGTCTCCCCACCCCCTACCCAGCCAGCCTGGGCTGGATCAATGGCCCACAGCCATGGCCGCGGTGTCTGGCCCTTGTCCCCTGTGGCCTGTGGCCCCAGGCTCCACGGGCCTCCTGTTGGGCTGGGGACAGCACTGTGACTGAGCACGTAAACAGGCCAACAGGCCGGAGGCAGGAGGCAGGCAGTGCCCCGCCCCGCCTCGCCCCGCCCCGTGGGCACCCTGGAGGCTGGCGGGCAGGTGCAGGAGATCTGAGCTCTCCCCCGAGGCCTGTTGCCTGGTGACATTCCTGCCTGGTTACAGCTCCTGGTCCCCTAGAGCATGAGGTGGGGTGACCAAGGACTGGGGGCTGTGCGGGGGCCCGTGCAGGGTGGGCAGGGGCTCACGCGGGTCTCCTTACCTGGACAGGTGAGACCAGAGGAGCCAGCGGCTCTGAGAGAGACAAGGAGGCTGGGCTCCTGTGCTCTGGGGACGGGAGGGGAGAAAAATGGAGTTGGGGTGGCGTTGGTGCTATTTTCTGTTTAGCTGGAAATTAGTTGAATTTCTACCTGATTCTGGAGAGCTGTGCTGTCCATTTTGGTGGCCTCTGGCCACATGCAGCTCTTGAGCCCCTGGGATGCGGCCAGTCTGAACAGAGACGTGCCACACGGGCAAGATATATACCAGGTTTCGAAGACTGAGTGCAAAGAATGTAATATGAGCTCAAGGAGCATTTTCTATGTTGATCATGCGTTGAAATGATAACACGTTAGCTGTATAGGGTTAATAAAATATATTATTGAAATTCATTTCATCGGCTTATTTTTACGTTTTTTAATGTGACTACAAGAACATTGGATACTTCAATAAAGTTTTTAAAAATATCACATTTGACCAAAACAGAACACTGGGATCACAAGTGTGGTATTGAACGGAGCTGCAGCAGAGATGGTGGGTTTAGACGTGACCGTGCTCCAAAGCACGTGTTGAGAACCAGGGTTTTCTGAGTGTGTACAGACTGATGGCCACCTCCAGGCAGGGGAATGGCTGGGCTCAGGCTCAGGCAGGGGGCACACTGAGGGACTGGGTGGGGAACACCTTAGAGACTCTGGGGGGGGAACACCTTCCCTCTCTTCTCCTACCCCTCAGCCCTGCCCAGGGCCTAACCCTGACCTGAGATCACGGACCCCAGCCTTGCCCCCGCCCTGGACAATTTTCCCTACTCCCTCCAGTCTCCCCTCCTCTCAGGCCCTGGCCCCGCCCCCCTGCAAACGTTCCAAGGGACGGGTGCTTAGGATGGGAGCAAGGAGCACTGGGGGGCAGGTAGAGACACCCACAAGCCTTGCCTCTGTCCCCCTCCAAAGCGGCCCAGGCCCCCGGCCCAGGCAGGCGGGTAGCTGGACAGTCTTTGAAAAGCAGAAGGTCTTGTGCAATCACGTCCTCTGTACTTACCTGCCGCCAAGCCATCGATTGGCCACAGCCCGGCGGGGAGGGCTGCCGTGGGCGGGGGGGCAGCAAAGGGTTAAGGGAGGCATCTGAAAGCAGGGGCAAGGGTGCCAACTCCCCAGTTGCTCAGAGAGCCGTGGGTGGAGACTGCCAATGAGACAGGCTGCCCTCTGTCAATGGGGCAACCATATGGCCTGGAGACTCTTGTCCCTGAGGCAGCGGGACACGGTCACAAACAGGGGATGAAGGCCTTTCTTCTCCCTAGGAATCTGCATTTCACACTAACACTGGGTCTTCTTGGTCTGCAGGGACAGAGGAACCACCTGGAGGCCTGGCCGGTGAGGCTTGGAGGCCACGGGGCACAGCGGGCTGACCCAGCAGGCCAGGGAGAGAGACAGGCTTAAGCATGTGCACCACACTCGGGCGACAAGGGTCCAGCTGGGGGCTGGGGAGCAGAGGACCTGGCCCGAATCTCAGTTCTTCCACCTGCTGTGACCTGGCAAGACACATCACCTCCCCAAGCTGCCGTCTTGTCACCTGTGGAACGGGGATGATAAAGCTGGGCTGTGGAAGGCATCAAGATGGAACTGGGTGTGAATGACAAACGCTGTGCGTGGCATGCGGGAGGCCCTTAAAAGACCTTAGCTGCCTTTCTTTCAGTCCAGGTTTAGGGTAGAGTCAGGGGCAGGGGCAGGCGGCTACACCCTCCCTCACCCTCCAGGTCCTGGCTGACGCTGTGACGAGGGCTCACTGTGGGCCAGGCACTGTGCCCAGCACTTCTTGCATTGTATCATTTACTTCTCCCAACCATCCTTCTGTCGATACCATTTTTAGCCCCAATTTGCAGAAACTGAGGAGGCCCTGGTGAAATGTGAACTCACGACTCCTGGTTTACTAATCACGCAAATGTATTAAGCACTTACAAAGTGTCAGGCTATGCTGGGTACTGGGGACAGGGACATGAATGAGACACGTCTGACATCTGCTCAACAGAGCTGGACGTTATGCAAAAGTCCTCGGTTGGAAAAGAAGACAGCTGGACATTAGCATCCCCCTTCATAAGACATTCTGAAGATGAGTTGACACTCCAAGAGGGAGGCCAGGGGGTGGCAAGCCACTACCCTGACCTCAGCCCTGGGTGCCTCCCAGCATGATGGGTGCCTCCCAGAGGGATGGGCGTTGCCTGCCTTCCTGGTAGTCCAGAGAAGATGCTTGTGATGTGTGGACCTCCCCCCACCAATTCATATATGGAAGCCCCAGTACCTCTGGGTATGACCTTATTTGCAAATAGGGTTGTCACAGATGTAATTAGTTAAGATGAGGTCACACTGGAGAAGGGTGGGTCCCTAATGCAATATGATTCATGCCCTTACGAAAAGGGGAAATTTGGAGACAGACACACACACACAGAGAATTCCACGTGAACATGAGGGCAGAGATCAGGATGATGTTTCTACTGGCCAAGGCGAGCCAAAGATCGCTAGCAAACTAGAAGAAAGTAGGGAAGAGCCGTGGAATGGATTCTTCCTCACAGCCCCCAGAAAGAACCAACCCTGCGAGCTGCCCTGAACTTGGACTTCTCATCTCCAGAACCGTGAGACTTTACATTGCCAGTGTTTAAGCTGCTCAGTTTTGGGAACTTCCTGGCGGTCCAGTGGTTAGGATTCCGTGCTTCCATTGCAGGGGGCATGGGTTCGATACCTGGTTGGGGAACTAAGATCCCGCATGTCACGAGGCCAAAAAAGCTGCCTGGTTTGGATATTTTGTTACACAGCCCAGGCAAACTAACACAAGGAGCTGGGCAAATACCACGGCAACTCTGTGCTGTGTGAACACACCCAGTGCTCACAGCTGGCCACCAAAGAGGCTGGAGAAACAAATATCTGAATTTTTAGCGCTGTCTTGAGCTCAGTCATGGTGGAGGAGGCTGGGGAAGCGGACCTTGTCTGAACTCAGGAAAGCCCTGCAGAGAGAACTCCAACAGCCCAGATGCAGCTCGTGTCACAGCGTGTCTCTGAAATGATCTCCCCCTGCTCTCTCCACCCCTAGACTGTGAGGCCCGTGAAGACAAAGAGTTTGTCTGTCTGGTCCCCTGCTGGATCCCAGCCTAGAACACTGCCTAGCACACAGGACAAACAAACATTTGTTGAGTGAACAAATAACAGTTCCTGTCTACTCCATTGATAACAGTATTTTGAGCTCTGGGCCCCCAGTTGGGCCCTTCACAGTGATGCCTCAGGTTCAGGCTTGGGAGTGGGACTGTGCGTCTCCACTCAGCAGAAGAAGAGACCAAAGTTCTGAGAGGAGAGGTTGGCTTGCCCCAGGATGCACCGCCCAGGGCGGGTGGAGCCAGTCTTTTTGATGGGAAGTGTATCGGTTTCCTAGGCTGCCGTAACAAATGACCATAAACTGGGTGGTCTAAAACAAAAGGAATCTCTTCTCTCACAATTCAGGAGGGGAGGCCAAAGTCAAATGTCTGTCCATTCTCTCTCCGAAGGAAGAAAGAATCCTCCCTTGCCTCTTCCTAGCTTCTGGTTTTTGCCAGCAATCCTTGGCGTTTCTTGGTTTGGAAAAGCATCCTTCCAATCTCTGCCTTTATTGTCATGTGGCCGCTTTCCTGTGTGTCTGTGTCTCTGGGTCCAAATTTCCCTCTTCAGATATGGACTCCAGTCATAGAGGATTTAGGGCCCCCTCTAATGCAGGATGACCGCATCTTCACTGGCTTACATCTGCAAAGACCGTGTGTCCAAACAAGGTCATGTTCACGGGTTCCCAGTGGACGTGGGTTCTGGGGACACTGCTCAATCCAGCACAGGGGTGAGGGTACTGTTCCAGGGGGATCAGGCTGGGGGACAGCGGGAGAGCTCCCCTTCTGGTCCAGCCCTGGAGAAGGTTCTCAGCCAGCTGAGACTCCTCTGACACCCTCTGAGGAAGCACAGGGCTCACAGCCCTGGGGCTGCGGTGAGGGGTGAGGGGCGGGCTCGGGGTGCCCCTGCCAGACGCCGTCTAGACAGTGTCTGGGAAAACGAAGCTCTTCTAGGCCCCGAGGCGGAGTAGTTGTTTCCTAGGACTGTCCTAACACGGTACCACCAACGGGGTGGCTGAAAACAACAGAAATTCATTCTCTCACGGTGCTGGAGGCTACAAGTCCATCAAGGTGCTGGCAGGAACACTCTCTCTCCCAAGGCTCTAAGGCAGGACCCTTCCTGCCTCTTCCGGCTGTGGTGGCTGCTGGCCTCCTTGCTGTTGCTTTGGGTTGTGGCCACGTAACTTCAACCTCGCCACCTTTACTGCATGGGTTTCTCCCTGTGTGTCTTTCTCAGTGTCTCTTCTCTTCCTGCAAGAACACCGGTCATATTGGATCAGGGCACATGCTAGTGACCTCATCTAGTCACAAAGAGGCTTATATCCAAATAAGGTCACATCCAGAGCTACTGGGGCTTGGGGTTCCCACATATCTTTTGGGGGACACAGTTCAGCCTGTTACAGACAGGATGAGAGGGTGGGGGCCAGCTGCTTAGTGACAATGCTGTGGGCTGCTGTTCCAAAGGTCCGAGTCACCTGAGTCCTCAAGTCACTTCCGAAGCCTATTCTCTCTCTACACCTGAGCTCCTACCCTCCTCGCCCTTCTCCTACACAGACACAGGTGCGACCTCTGGAGACTCCATGTGGCTGGGAGGAAAGGAAACCCCATGAGCTGCACCCACCTTTCCCATTGCCTTCACCAAGCCTTCAGAGGCCGCCCTGGCAGGTCCCTCCAGGGACACTCTGTCACTTCTGTCCACTCGCTTCCTCCTTCTTTAAACAGGTGTCAAGCACCTACGCGGTGCCGGCCTGTGTGGACCCCAAGGCCATGGAACCAAGCAAGTCTCGGTGTCTGCCCTTGAGGGATGCAGCCCAGCCCGGGGGACGCAGACAGTGGGACACACGGCAGACACTCTGTCATCACAGCAGCAGACGGAGGACAGGGTCCTCGGTAGACTTAGCTGCCCTTCAGAGGCAGCTCCTTAGTGCTTCGAGAAAGGAAAATCCATCAGGACGGGCTGCCATCGATTCCAATGGGAGATCAGGAGTCCCCGCCTCGGTGGCCTGAGTTCCCTCACCTGCAGAAGGAGTCAAGGTCCTAAGGGCCTCCGGGACCCTTACAGAGGCTAAGACTCTGTGACTTTGTGCTACTGCTAACCAGACACAGGGCTGGCCTCGTCCCCTAATAAGAAAAATGGTCCCATTTACCCCATTTTACGGGTGAGAAAGTAGGGCTCAGAAAGCGATTGTCATTTGCTCTTGGTCACACAGCCAGGACCCCCCGCCTTCAGAACCCTCTGACGTCATCCCCTCTGGGTGTGTGTCCCTCCCTCCTTGCCACCCCTCCCCTCCTGGCCCTCCCAGCCCTCCTGGGCCCTGGCCTCTGGCCTGTGTCTGCTGGGGGAGAACTCACAGGCCCCTGGCCTGCCCTCTCGCTGCTTTCCCAGCGGGCAGTCAGGGAGGTGGCTTCTGATCAGGGGTTTGAGGTTTGAGAGGCGCTGCCTCAAGCCAGGCCTCTGGGGACCCAGAATGGAAACTCTTCATGTGTCATTCAGCCTGGCCTCCTCCACCGTGGGGTCCCTGCGGGAGGGGTTCCAGGCAGGGGGGTGTGGGGAATTACCCAAGGTCATGTGGCAAGGCTGCGGCAGGGGTGGGGCTGGAACCCAAATCACCAGGTTCCCAGTCCTGTGCTCCTTCCTGCATTCTGTCCAAAACTAAATGTTTAAAAATAAAGTCGAAGGGCTGTATCATTACTGAACATGCATGTCCTTAGGTGGAGAATTAACAAAAAGTTCCAAGGCACACAGAATTCCAATTATATATATATAATATATATATATTCTCTATATATTTCTATGTATATATTTTTCTGTGTGTGTGTGTGTGTATATATATATATATATATATATATATATATATATATATTTTTTTTTTTTTTTTTTTTTTTGCCTCAAATGTTGTTGCAGCCGGAGCTCCTCCCTACAAGCAGTTGAGTTTGAGGGTCCGGACCTTGCTCTCCAAGGAGCCCCTTTCCTGCTGCCCTTCAGAGGCAGCCCCAGCACTGGCTCCAGCCTTGGGTGGTGCCTCTCTTCTCCTGACGCTCCGTGTCATCAGGGCAGCTGTTCGTGCTGGTGGGGCTGTGTGAGGTCCTAATGCCTGTGGGCTCTGTCCCTTTAGCCATCCACGTTGGTTTCTGATTTCTATGCAAGTCCAAGTTCTTGGAACCTCTATGTAACTGCCCCTCCCTCCCTACCTTTCTTCTTGCCTCCCTCCCCTCACCCCTTCACACTCTACACGTTCACTCAATGAACATCCTGTGGCAGGTGTTGGGATGCGTGATGGATGGGACTTTGAGGGTCAGGGCCGGCAAAGGCTCACAGAGCGGCTCAGAGCACAGGGGCGGGAGGATGGGGCACCCAGCGCAGTCGAGGTCAGGGGGAAGAGACCTTTTGCAATGAATTCCAGAGGATGGCTTTCCTTTCTTCCTCCTACGCAGACACATTTTGCTTAGCCTGCTTGTGTTGCAAATTTTCTTTTAAAGTTAGTTACCGATATTTAAAAATCAGGACACTACACATAAAAAGCTGAATTTCCAGCTTCCCTTAAGTGTTTCGAAGATCTGGTCGACCTCCCAACATGGCAGCCATCAGCGGTGGCTGCCCTGAGCGATTTCAGTATGACACAGACCCCACCACTCTCAACTGTCTCCACTGTATGGGTTAAAAACACAGGTACTGAGGTCAGCAGCCTGGGTTCAAGTCCTGACTCTGACTCTTATTATAAGACACATGACCTTGAGTTACAAGTTATTGGACCTTCTTGTGCCTCTGCTTCCTCATACATAAAATGAGACAATAACCATAAGTGGCGTGAAAATTGAAAGAGATAACTTACGTGGGGATCTTAGAACAGTGCCTGTACCTACTAAGTGTTCACCGCACTTTGCTGGCATCATCTTCTATACTGTTGCTATTGTCTGCCCCTCTCTCCTTCTCACATCAGCGTCAGCATCTGAGTTGGGATCCTAGCGGTAATGGGTTTCATTGTTAGTTTCATATTTGCATAAATGACAAGCAACAGACTTCGCTCGCTGACTTAGCTCCTGGCTGGTTGCTCTGACTGTTGCATCGGGCGCTCTCCTGCACCTACTTTTACAAGAGTCACTGGACCCTTTGCCAGGGGCACCCTCTCAAACACTGGGGTTGACCAACACCAAGCCCTGACCCGAGCAATCCCACTCCCTCCAATCCAAATGTCTACTTTGAACAATGCCGTGCACACAGGAGGAGCTCAATGAGTTTATCAGAATGAATGAGGCATGGGTTGCCTGCTGCAGAGTGGGCTACCAATCATGTCACATGAGGTTTATCTAATTAGTAACTCCCCCAGGCATTTAAAATTTAGGTGGGGATCGGGGAGGAAAATTGCAATGGCAGATTTTCTGGGTCATCTTAGCCGAGTGAGTGGGGACCCCATCCCAATCCTTCCGGAGGCCACAGAACAGACTGGTTCAGCCAGAAGGAAGCTTCAAGGTAAGACAGCTTCCCCTCGCCCACACCTTCCACCCCAATTTACAGACGAAGAGACTGAGCCTCAAAGGGGACAAGTGGCTCAGAGTTGGAACAAGTGGGACAGCCTGAGTGCCCTTGGCCCTGGTCTAGACTGGTGGCAGCTCACGCGAATGGATTTGAGAGGCAGGCGGAAGACACAGTAGCTTTCTTTCCGCCTTTCTCACACTTCCTGGAATCCCCCTGTCAGAGATTCATCCCCTTGGGCATTTGAGTACCCATAGGGAGGGTCACACTTTAAACCATTATCCCCTGAGACCTACGCAGGTGCTTGGGGGGAGATAGACACTGCAGTGGCATCCAGCTCAGCCCCGCCCCAAACAGCATCACCAAGGCAGCAGAGAACATCTGAGAGGCTGCCCAGCAAGCCAGCTGCCTTCACACCTGCGGCCCTTGGGTTTCCCCTGGTCACAGCCCTGTCCCTGTCCCATCTGCCCTGAAGCCAGCTCATCTCTTCTAAGTACTTTATAGCCACTCACTTCTTTAATCCTCACAACAGTCCTGGTACTCCTCCCTTTTTACAGATGAGAAAACTGAGGCACAGAGAAGTTTAGGCACTTGTCCAAGGTCACAGCTGGTAGGTGGCAGAAACAGGATTTAATCCAGGCCACTAGGTCTAGAGTTAGTGCTTTAACCACGACCCCAGTTGTCCCAAAGGGGCTGCAGGGGCCTCAGGGCAGGCTGGACGGTGTTTCTTCCACTGCTGCATCCCTGGCAACTGGCACCATGCCCAGCACATAATAAGCTCTCAGTAAACGCACAGCGAGTGAATGAATGAATCTCAGAACAATTCCTCCCTCTTCCAAGAGCCAACCTCGGCCAACTTCAGAAATCCCCCCTTATCTGAGGTTTCAGTTACCTGCGGTCAACCTCAGTCCGAAAACATGAAATACCAGAAATAAATAATTCCTAAATTTCAAATCGTGCTCTGCCCCACCCAGGCTGTGAATTATTCCTTTGTCCAGCATATCCTGCCTGTTAGTCACTTCATAGCCACCTTGGTTATCAGATGGCCTGTCGTGGTATCTCAGAGCTGTGGTCAAGTAGCCCTTATATTACTTAGTCATGGCCCCAAAACTCAAGACTAGTGACACTGGCAGTTCAGATATTCTCTTACTGTGCCTCATTTATAAATTAAAATCTACCCTAGATATGTAGGTATAGGAGAAAAACATAGTACGTATGGGATTCAGTACTACCCTCGGTTGCAGGCATCCATTAGGGGTCTGGACTGTGCTCCTCTCGGATAAGCAGAGACTACTACTGTGTGTGTATCTGAAACTAGCCGAATGCGGCGGAGCCCCTCTTGCTAAAGCCCCATACGACGTTTCACCCACCATGCCTGCGTTAGGAGCCTCCAGAGCCTTCCCAGGTCGGGCATTTTCAATAGAGGCTCTGACTGACCGCCTTCCACAGCAGGAGGCTGTGACTGTCAGTTGACTTATCTGTGTCCTCCGTGGTCATGCCCTCCCCCACAGGGCTGGGGACTCTTTGCAGACCAGATAGCACCCAGCCTCCTCTCTGTGGCCAGGGCTTGGCGTGTAGCCAGGTGCACAGAGCAATGGAAGATGATGCATCTCCCGCCAGCTCCTCCCTCCCCTCTGCATCCTGACTTCCTGGAATTGTAGACTGGGTACCTTTTATCCCCACAAGCAACAGTCCCCCCACTCAGCACTTCCGGCCTTGCTTTCTCACAGCTTTGTCCGACACCCTCCCTCCCGGGCGCTGCGATGGGATGTGTGTCATACCTGCGGTGGTGGAAAATGTCTCAGAGCCAGCCAAGGGGATGTCCCGGGGCTGTCTCAGGGGCCAACCCCAGGCTGCTAGTGCTGAGCTCAAGTTTAATCAACAACCCAACCCCCCCCCCTTCCCTGACCCCAAAGACAGTGGCCATGAGACAGCAAGATGTAGGGGTGAGACCCCAAGTTTCTAGTCATCCCTCCACCCACACTTACTGTGTGGCCTGGTAGAGGGCGCCATCCTCTCAGGGCTGCCTGTCCGGATCTGTGACGCAGAACCCAGAATTTTGGTCATTCCTGCCTTGCCAGGTCTCTGAGAGATTGTATGAGATCCTTGAACGACCACACTTTACAGCAGTGAAGAGCTTGCCCGTGTGAGTGCTAAGGACTGCCTGGGTTCAAATCCTTGCTCCACTGGGTTCCATCTGTGTGGCCTCGGGCAAGTCATTACCCACTCTGTGCCTTGGTCTTCTCATCTGTAAAATGGGTAAGAAGAGTCCCTCCCTTGTGGCATTGTTGTAAGGATCAAGTGAGTTGATAATACAATGCATTTAGAGCAGAGCCTGATGCCTGCTAAGTGCTCAAACGCCCCTCTTGAAGAGACACTGAAGGATGGAGAACATTCTACTGTGGCCCTCACAGGTCCTCGTCCCCATAGCTGTCCCTCCCCCACTGCCTGTTGATAAAATCCAAACTGCCAAACGGTGGCTGCTGATCTGTAAGAACAATTTCTCTCTCTTCCAAGAACCATCCTCAAACAGTTATTTCCAATACAAGCTGAACTCTGGCTGCCCCTTACTACAGCCCTGCACAAAATTTTGTCTTCCTTCCCCAAGTTAGAAGCTCCTTCAGAGTCTCCTCACGCCTGGTATTCCCAAATAAAGCTTGTGCTAATGGGACTCTGGCTGATTTTCTTCCAGAACCATTATCATCACCCCTGTATCCCCAGAATCTAGCACAGGATCGGGCCCATAGCACAAAAGACGGTTCGAAAAGAGCGGTCTCAGGAGGAGACAGTAGAAGGAAGTAATTAACCCTAATTGGAATGAATTAGAGCGCCTCCGACAAGTGGGGATGCTTGAAGGTCTTGAGGGATGTGTAGGAGTCCGGGAGTGGATTGTTTGGATGGCGGGACTGTTTCAAACCCAGGGACCAGCGTGTGCCAAAGCAAATGAGTCAGTTGCGGTCCCTGCTCTCATGCCCACCCCCCGCAGGCCCAGCCTCCTGCTCTTGAAGTGAAATACATGTAGACCCAGCCACAAGCCACATTCCGTGTGGCACCTGAAACCACAGACTATCGGGGCTAGGAGAGCACTTAGAAATCACCCAGTCTGACTACCCCATTCACTGATGGAGCGACTGAGGCATGAAAGCAGATGAGACCTGCCCGAGGTCCCCGCGGCATTGACTATGACATTAAGGAGTTCGGCCAGGGTCCTGAGGGTTTAGGGAGTCACTGGGGGTTTCCCTGGGGATTTAGGCAAGGGTGTGGCATGGCCAGATGTGACCATATCTTGAATCCTGGATCCGCCAACAATCAGCTGCATTTCTTAACTTCCCTGAGCCTCAGTTTCCTAATCTGCAAAATGGGGAGTATAACACCTGCCTCACAAGGTCCCTGTCAGGTGATGAAATGCTGCTTGAAAAGTGTCTGGCCCCGTGTCTGGAACATAAATATTAGCCTTCTTCCCACTTTTAAAATGTGCTTCTTGATGATTTTTGAAATTGTCCTGGTTGTTCCCAATAATTAGGAGGACAGTGGTAAGTTATTCATCCTAGCTATGAACTGGTTCACCGTAATTTGCTTGGTAACTGCAGACATTGAAAGTTGCTTAGAGTGGGAATTGAGAGGTAGGAGGAGAGCAGAGATAGTGGGGGATTGAGGAAGTGAAGGAACAAATACAGCTCAAGAAATTGGAGACCTGAGGGGCTGGAAGGCCCTCCCACCTCTCCTCCCTTTTCTTTTATACCCCAATCTGCCCTGGCTGCCTCCTGCTTCCTGCTCTGCATCTGACAGCTCTCCAAGGCCCTAGGCTGCCTGGTCCCCAGCTGGTGCCACCCCTCTCTCCTGGAATCTGACCCAGGCAAGCCTGTCTCTCCTTCATTCCTTCCACCCCTGCCAGCTGCTCCCTCCTTGCTCCATCTCCCAAGGCCTGTACACTGGACATTCATACTGTGGCTTCTAGCCCATCAGTCCATCTCCACTTGGTGTAAGGCGGTCCCTTATGCCACACACTACCAGCTCAGGTCTCCCATCAGACACAGTAAGGACAGCTGGGTTCCCTGGGTGTACTTGCTCATAGGGCCCTCTCAACTTTCCAGTCTCCACCATAACAGCCTCAATTTTCCCTGCCTAGAAAATCGGAGTCAGGAACAATAGTTTCTTATCTTAATTATTTATTTATTTTTGGCTGTGTTGGGTCTTCGTTTCTGTGCGAGGGCTTTCTCTAGTTGCGGCGAGCAGGGGCCACTCTTCATCGCTGTACACGGGCCTCTCACTGTCGCAGCCTCTCTTGTTGCAGAGCACAGACTCCAGACGCGCAGGCTCAGTAGTTGTGGCTCACAGGCCTAGTTGCTCCGCGGCATGTGGGAATCTTCCCAGACCAGGGCTCGAACCCGTGTCCCCTGCATTGGCAGGCGGACTCTCAACCACTGCACCACCAGGGAAGCCCAGGAACAATAGTTTCTGTTGTGGAAGGAACCTGAGGGATTATCTGGCCTAGACATGTCACCAGGTACCAGCTATGATCAATCCGGCCTGCCTACAGCATCTAAGGCTGCATCCAAGCTCCAGAGAAAGGAGGAGTATGGTCAGTTAGCAATGTCTGCCAGGCACCACTGCAATTGATTAGCAATGTCTGCCAGGCACCACTGCAATTGATTAGCAATGTCTGCCATGAGTGCAGCTTTATGAGTGCCAGATACTGCTATTCATGATCTGGTCCAAGTTTTCAGAGTCAAGGATACTTGAGTTAGATAGATGTAAAATCCAGAGCAATATTTTCCCATGAGACCATATCAGATGGTGCCTGGACACCGAATAAGATAAATCTGACTCCTTTTAGTGAAAAAGATATTTCCCTTACAATCCTTCTGCATTTTCTCAAGGAAGAAGTCTCTGGTTCTGGCATGTCTTCATCAGCTTCCCAACACTTGCTTATCTCCCTTTTAAACTAAGAGATAGAGCAGATTCCCAGCAGGCAATAAATTGAAACATTTTGTTTTATTGTACTTACTTTGTACCATTACCTTTTATTTATAGTGAATATCAGTTTTCCCATTTACAGAACCAATATAAAATTTTTTCTTTAAATAAAAGTATTAAACAAAAAGTGAATTGATTGAAAGAAAAATATTAAGTAAACAATAATAAAGATGGTACACATAGATTATTTATATTTATATATATATATATATATATATATATATATATACATACACACACAGGACCAAAGCCTGAGAAATGTAACCCTCCCAAGAATTCTGCAAAGTGGAAATTCACTTGCAGAGAGATTTCCTGGTTTGCCCGAGGACATACAGCAAAGCTGTGGGCACTGAGCTTGGGTCTGATGCTCTCCTCAGGACCGAGGAGACTTACGGCCCAGAACACACAGCACCATATGGCAGGAGGTGGGAAGTGCGATGGCCCGGTAATTAAGCTCGTCCATGGTAAGGATCCAAGACTCAGACAACCTCAGGAAAAGGGAGTTTATTTTGGGCATAGAAGAAACAGGAATCCTGAGTGAAATGCAGTAACCCCCTGGGGAGCAGCAGTATTAGTAATAGGAGCCCAGGCCCCTCTGCTAACTCCTCTCTAGCCTTTTGGGGCTCTTCTCCACATGCACCTGCTCCTTGGGGCCACCCTCCTGCCCTGTATTCAAATGCCCAAGACTGAGAGAAACCTGATTGGTCAGTTCAGGCCCGGCCTCCCTGATTGGACACAGCTTCTGTTCTAAGTCATCTCATAGGCTGCTGATGAACCTATGGGTGGGCTTGTGTCAGGTGCCCAATCAGCTGCAAGCATGGCCTATAAATGCAGGCACTGTGTTTTCACGCCTTGGGGTTAGCTGGGACCTGCTGGGGACCCTGCCTTCCGAAGAGCTCTAGTCAAGAAGGGAGGTTGTGATAGGCATCACAGGTGTGATCAGTGCCAGGGACAGAGGGGAGAGAAGTGGACGGGTGGTGGGGAGCACCGAGAAGGAAGGGGCTAGCTGTGTGTGGCTGGGGCGACTGCCACGTGAGGGGATGAGCCTCTCACTGAAGCGGGCATGCTGGAATCTAATGGACCTGGATCGCCGCCTCTCCAAGTCTTGACCTCAGAAATGTCAAGGCGCCAGGGGTGCTCCTGTGAGGTGGATGGTACCCCCTGCATGAAGGCAGCTGGGCGCAGGGAGCCCAGGCAAGATGATGCCAGATAGTTCATCAGTTCACCCAGGGAATATGATGGAGTGCCAAGTGCGCTGTGCCAAGTGTAGTGAGTGGAGCTGCCATCTGGAGGCGGTGTGCCAGCCCCTGAGCTGCAGAAAAGACCAGTGGAGGCTGGAGCGGGAGGGGCCCAAGGGAGGGCTCCCTGTGACAGCATCAGGACCTGCCACTAGGAGGGGTTTACTTTCCAGCAGCAGGCTACTGCGAAGCCATTGTGGAAAGATCCAGCCGGTGTCCACTTTGCCGGGGCATTTCTGTCCATACTTGGGCCACAGCGTTAAGGATGCTGTAGCCAAGCATTCAAAGGTCACAAGAGATCCCAAATGGGAAGTGACAGGGCCACTTTCTTCAGCCACCCTGTGATCCTGAGAGCCTGTCCCTCCAGCACCGAATCTCAAAGTTTGCGCACATTGAAGGAGGTGGTGTTTCCCTCCCAGGGAAGCAGAACTGACACTTGAAGGATAAAGGGAGCTTGTCACCTAGATGAGGGAGGCGAGGGCACCCCAGGCACAGGGAAGCGCATGTGTAAAGGTGTGGGGGAATGGGGGAGCTCCAAGTGGCTCAGTAGGACCCTTGGGACGCTACCAGAAGGGAATGTCCCAACACGATGCTGGAGAGGCAAGGGGAGGGCCGAGAAGTGGGGCTGAGGGCAGTGGGGAGCCACGGCAGGGTTTTAAACCCGGAGCAGCACAGCCCTCTTTGTGTTCTGGAAAGAGCACTCTGGTTGTCCTGTGGTGGGTGGGTGCGGGGGGGTGTGACTGGGGCAGGAAGCCCTGTGAGGAGCGCAGGGTGAAGGCCCGTGGAGAACCCCAAATTCTCCCTGAAGAGGAGCTGCTGGGCTGGAGAGGAGGGACGCCTCAGAGGCAAAACCCGCAGGACTCCAAGACTGATGCGGGAGTGTGGAGTCAAAGTGCCTCTCCCCCCGAAGTTCTTGGCTTGGGCCGTAGGACCGGGGAGCAGCAAATGAGGTGTGGAAGTGAACAGCCGAGTGTGCAGGGCTGGGTGAGGGCCCTCTGGCCAGAGATGACTGGGGGCAGCCGGACACCGAGCGTCAGCAGTGGACAAGCCTCACAGACAGAGAGTCCTCAGCTGGGCCTGGTGCAACAGCGGAAGGCCACCTGCCTCCCAGCCCTGGCCGTCTGTCTACACTGTGTGAGCCGGGTCCTGATCCTGGAGCTCTTGGAGGGACAGGTAGGCATCGGTGTTCAGGGTCAGGCAGGAGGTGGGGGCCTGGACTTGGCCTTGCCCAGGAGAGCTGGCCCAGGGGAAGCCGGCCCCCTCCCTCGGGCTGGGGACAGGCACCTCCTCTCCTGCTTCTCCCAGCGCATGCTCCGGGGGTGACTGCAAATCCACCAGGTCAGGGGCTTCCTGGGTGGGAGGCGCCAGGGGCTGGGGGGCCCAGTCTCCAGGGACTCCCTCCTGCGGGGTGGGGGGCAGCCTCTCTTCACTAGCCCCAATGCCCCCCAGGGCAGTGTTCGGGGGGCCTGGGCCACCGAGGAGACTGGGGGAGAAGAGCAGCAGGTCGTCCCCAGAGGGGAAGGTGCAGTAGGCGTCTTCCTCCCCTGGCGGAGGTGGCAGGGGTGGGAGGAGAGCCCCCTCTGGCACCCTGGGCCCACCCTCATCGGGCTCCTCCGTGAAGGGGTCGTAGGCGAAGTACACCTGGCAGGCCTCGATCTCCAGCGCGTCTGGGAGGTGGAAGAAGAAGTAGCCCTGGTTGGTGAAGCAGCTGGTCACCGAGTGGCCGCTGGTCTCGGTTGAGGATGACGAGCCCTTGTCCTGCTGCTGCAGAAGGAGCAGCTGCGTGGCCTTGGCGTCCCTGTCCAGCACCTCCAGTGGGGAGATCTCGGGCACTGGGCCGCTGGGGCTGAAGGAGGATGAGGGGAAGGGCGAGGAGAGCCACTTCTGCAAGGAGAAAGAGCAGAGGGAGGGTGAGTGGCCACCTCTTCCAGACTCGGCAACATCCCCTATCTCATCCTCCTTCAGCAGTCCGCTCAGGGCTGCCCACTCTGGGAAGCCCTCCTTGACTGTAGCCCCCACCTCCCAGACACAAACACAGACACACAAACCCTGCCCACTGGTTTGGGGAACCCTCTGCATCAGCCCAGGGGGTGTGGCTGTTTCCCAGCCCCAGCACAGGCCTTCCTGGCTCTCTGTAGGTGCCCAGGGGATGTCTTGGTTCAACGTGTGACTGTTTATCGAGCAGCTCCTGTGAGCCTGGTGCCGCTTTTGGTCCCGGGAACATAGCAATGGGTAGAATCCTCAGAGTGTCTGGTGGGGACCAGTGTGAGTGTGTAAACCAACCAACCACTGCTCAGGCAGAAAGGGTCCCGAAAGCACATCACGGTCACCATACAGATGCCCAGAGAGGGCCTGTGCCCTGGCCCTGGCCCTGATCACACAGCCAGCAGGTGGAAGAGCTGGGTCCCAGGTTCCCCACTCACACTGCCATGGAATCATCTCCAGTGGGGAGCTAATTGTCCCCCAGTTGACCACTCCCTCCTGGTGCCCTGCAGCCCTCCACCCCCCACGCCCTTCATCCACAGAGAGAGGAAAGCACCCATCAGAGCACTTCTCAGTTGCTCTGGAGTCCACAGAGGCCTGGCAAGGAACAGGGAGACCCGGCTTCCAGCCCTGGCGCTGGCACTCTCTAGCTGTGTGACCCTGGGCAGGTCACTGCACCTCTCTGAGCCTCAATTCCACAACATTTAGCTGCCCCTTTCCTGACTTCCTCACTATGGGCCAGCAGAGAGATGTCAAAGAAGACAATGAAGGTGGAAACACCTGGCACAGGTAAAACGCAGACTACCCAGCAGAAGCGTAGGGGAGTGGTCACCCCTCAGGGCAGGGTGACGGGGCCTCAAGAGGGTGCACTTGAGAACCCCCAACAGCCTTCTGTCCTGGGAGCCCTCTGCAGCTGGACTGTGGTCCCCCCAGCACAGGGACCAGGCCTGATGGGACCAGGCCCCCTGCACTCTTGTGCCCAGCACAGGGCCTAGGGGCCCAGTTGATGTTCTGCAGATGAATTAATGGACCAGAAGAGAAACATCCTGCTTCTCCATCCCCGGAGTGAGTTCCCGGGGCTGAGCCACCCAACAAAATCTACCCCCTCCCCCAAACCAGGAGTTCACGTTACAGAGAAAAGGCCGAGAGAGAGGGACAGCGAGGACAAACTAAGGATGGCAAAGAGGAATAGCAGGCTAGGGAGGCAGGGCAAGAGCCAGGTCAGGTGTGGCTCCAACGCTAGGAGAAGCCGCGGAGGCAGGGCCAGGCAACAGTGCTGAGCAGTGGCCAGAAGAAGCGGCCAGGCCTGGGGCCGGCACTGGTGTGCTGGGCCTCGCTGGGCCGCCCTCAGAGGTGTGTGTGGTCAGGCACTTCCTGGGCCTAGGCCTCCACCCACAATGCCCTGAAGCGCAGGTGGGCAGGGGGCACAGGAAGAAACTCATCCCCCTTCACATACACTGGCACACGCACTCCCAGGTCCCACAGGCAGGGCAGTGGGCCTTGCGGTCGTGGAGGCAGGGGTTCTGGGGCAGAGAGAGAGACAGCAGCTGGCCTGTCACCCACATGCAAAGGAGGGGGTGGGGTCCCTCTTGGCCAGCCCCCAGTCACATCATGCATCCCCAGGGCCTCCTCGGGATACCCCCTCCACACAGCAGGCCTGGGCCAGGCATCTAGACCTGGGGATGGCCTCGTGGGAAGATAGAGTGGCTCGCAACTCTCTAGAAAGGACCCCAGTCCCACCACAAAATGTCCTAAGCCCATAGAATGAGAAGGACTTCAAGGCAGAAGAGGTCTGAGGATGCATCTAGTCCTGCCTCCAGCCGGATGACTTGAATACCTCTGTTGATGGGGAGCTCACTACCTTTAGGGCTGAAGGAGGAATTTTAAGGAGATACATTCCCCGACATCAAGAGTGCTGTAGGTAAGCTACCCCCAGTCATGGGAGTTTTCCGAAGAATTCCAGAAGGGGCTCTGATCAGCCCTGATAGAGAATACCAAAGCCGGCTCCTGACTGCTCTGGTCCAGCATGGCTTTCCAGCCCCTCAACTTTCCTCCTGGCTTCTCTCCGCCCCCACCTCACCCCTCCTCCACCAACACCAATCCAGGGAGCCTAGAGTGGGGGTGGGGTGGTAGAGGCAGCCCACCACATCCCCTACCCCCTTGAAACTTCCTTCCTGAAGCATGTGTGGGCTGAGGGAGGGGAGACGACTAAACTTTAAATGGCGCTGAGTGTTCTGACATGTGGGCGTGCACTTTTAAAATGAATCTGTGTTTTGTAACTAGAAATGCCTAGAGGCCTTGCTAACGTCTGTGATAAGTCAGGGAGCCTGGCCAGGGAGTTTCTGCAAGAGCAGGGAAAGCACTAGCCCCACAGGGAGCGGGGTGGAGAGAACTTGCACCTGGCAAATCCTGCTCCACCAACAACCTGGTGCCAGTCATTCTGGCTAGAGCTTCGTGAGCACTTGCTGTGTGCCAGGCAATGTCCTTGGGACCATACATAGAGTAACATTATCCCCCCACCACCCATCAGTTTACAGGTGAGGAAACTGAGACACCGAGAGGTTCGAGAGCTTGCCCAAGGCCACACAGCCAGGAAGTGGTGGAGCCAGGGTTAGAGCCCAGGCAGTCTGGCTCAGACGGGAGCTGCCATTCAGCCTGAGAACACAGGGGAAAGGGGCCCGTGCCCACACGCGAGGCAGCTCACTTTACATTTCTTCTTCCAAAAAGGGCAAAAGTCCACTGTTCCTGCACCTCTTCCCCACCCATTCCACACCCCCGCCCACCCTCTGGCCAGCCCGTGCCACCTGCCTACTCTGCCCTCCACCTACAGACGCCTACCTGGAAATCTCCTCCATGCTCGGAGCTCAGCTGGGAAAAGAACTCCGAGGGGTCTGGGATGTGACACTTCAGAACCTTCTTCAGCCTGGACAGGGGAGAGGAAGGGAGGGAAGGAGGGTGAGAAGGGAAGGGGATCGCAGTGTCCTGCCATCAGCCCCCCGCAGCTCTGAGGGCAGGGCGCAGAGCTGTTCATTTATTTTGTCAGTATTGATCGTGTACCCAGTAAGGGAGGGTATTGTGCTGGGCACTGGGGACACAAGAATAGCCAACAGAGAAGGTCCCTGCTCTTAAGGGACTGACATTCTAATGGGGAGCCAGACAGTGAAGCAAGTGTGCAAGTTTACCCTTCATTGTAATGTGGAGACAGAGGGCAGGTTGCCATGCAAGAGAAGGATGTGAGGGTGGGGGACCACGCAAGCCAGAGCGGTAGGGGACAAAGAAGACTGGAGCAGAGTGAACCAAGAGGAGGGAGGTAGGAGAGAGGCTAGATGGTGGGCCAACTAGTCAAGGCTGCCATGGACGGTGGCTCAAGCTGTGCACTGCCCAAGGGCACCTGGGGATTTTTGGGGGGTGGGGGGGGCAGTGGTGAAAGGAGGCTGAATTCCAGCCCATGCTCTGCTTGCCAAGCTGAGTGCCCCAGTATCTGTGTGCATCTGCCTCAAGTTGTATGCCACAGCCTCAAGACCCCAGAAAACCTGGCTGCCACCCAGAGGTCCAGGCTCGGGTCCCAAACTCCTTTCTGGTCTCTGGCCACACCCACCTCCCTGCATTTTCAGTTCCTGGAATGCTCCTGCCTTGTTCCCACCCAGGATCTTTGCACAAGTTATTTCCTCCTCCTGAGATGTGTTCCCCGACCCTTCCCTGCCTGGTTCACTTCTCCTTCAGATTTCAGTGGAATCATTACTTCCTCAGGGAAGCACCCCCACAACCCCCGGCCACCCCTTAGCTGAGGTTCCTTTCCCTGTTGTCTGCTTGCAGTACATATGGTACCTTCCTTCCTTCACCAGCCTAATCACGTGTGTCGTTATAAACGTGCATGATTAAGATGTATCTGCCTTCCCCCATGGGACTGTGGGTCCATGAAGATGGGACGACATGCCTGTGGTTGCCATTGCGTTCCCAGCACTCAGCACCGTACCCAGTCCAGAGGTAGGACTCAGTAAATAAAGGAATAAACAAATGAGTGCCCAGACGCATGAGGACCGCCCCCAACACACAGGCAGCTGGAACGTGCGCACACACATACTCAAGCCCTGGGCATGATGCTCTGGACAGGGCTCCCATGGGGCTCTCCCTGCCCCACTCCCCTCGGGCTGGTTCCATGGGCTTCCATCTTTGGTGGAAAGGCCAGGTGTTAGGCGGGGGGGGGCTCTTGGGAGGGCAGAGGGGGCACTGGAGAGTGAGAACAGGGCTTTCAGCCCAGAGCCTGACCTGGCGGGGAGGGGGTCGTGTCAGACAGGAGGATGAAAGACAGGGAAGGGAGCGCTCTTACCACAGCCCGTTGTACCGAAAGCTGGTCAGCAAGTAAACCAAGATGGCGAAACCAAGAGTGCAGCAGAGGCCCAACACGACGTGGCCCATCGAAGGGAGGGGCAGGGTCTTCTTCCTGGTTGCTGCCGGGGTGGGAGGAGGAGAAGGGGAGGGGTTAGAGAAGTGCTCCCACCCACCCTGGCTCAATCCAGCATCCCCCACCCATGACCTGGTGCTGAGGGACAGGCCGACCTCTGACCCAAGGCCTTTACAGGGTCCCAGCTGGTCCAGCAGAGCTGCCGTGTGCCCAGCCAACATGGGGCATCACGGCCGACAGGATTCGTCACAGCATCCCTGCCTCGGTACCATGGTACCCACTTTACAGATGAGGAAACAGGCTAACAGGTGAAAACAGCCCACCCCTGACCTCGGCAGAAACCAAGAGTTTGAAGTTTCAGGGTGGAGAGAGTGGAAGGAGCCTCACCGGCCTCCCCACTAACTCACGAGGCCAATGGCAAGTCCCACCCCCTCACCGATCCCCTGTTCCCATCTGTAAACTACGCCCATGTTGCCCAGCCTGTGGGTCACATCAAGTGAACTAATGATGGCCAAAGGGCTGTATACCTACACCCCAAGCCTCCCGCACCAGCCACTGCCTCCCGCCGGAGCTGCATGCCCACCCCAGCTCCCCTTCAGTACCTGCAGGCCTCGTCCTGAAGACCAGAGGCTGGCTCCAGGGGCTCCAGGCCTCATGGTTGCCTAGCTGGGGCCTGGCCCGCACCTGAAGCTCATACAGCGTGTCTGGAGCCAGCGTCTCCAGGGAGATCCATTGCTGGTTCTGCCTGAGGGTCAGCAGCGGGGTGTCCTGGGGCAGAGACAGGGCTGTCAGACCAGAGGGGTCCCCACTGCCCACCTCACCTCCTGTGGCAGGGCTGGCCGAGATGCCGAGCAGAGCAGCACCTTCCTTTCTTCCCTCCAGCCACCTGCCCTCCACTGTCCCCTCATCCTACAGAAAGGCTGCCTGACTACCCAGTTGCTGGGCCCCAAAACTCCAGGATCATCCTAAACACCTCCCACACCCAAAGCCATCTGCCAATCAGCTGGTTCCACGTCCAGAGCCTGGTTCCACCTTTGGAAACTATTTCTGCACCCTTCCGCCTTCTCTCCACTCCTTTCTCCTCCAGGTCTGAGCTCCCACCACCTCTGGGCACCATACAAGGTCGCCCTGCTTCCCCTCCGCCCCCCACCCCGTGCTCTGCTATAGTCTATTCTCCACTCAACCAGAAAGAGGGATTTCCCAAACACTTCTCCCACCTCTGCATCACCCTTTTTGCTTTTCTTCCGGTGCCCTAGACACACAGGCCATGTCTTGCCTTTGCAATGGCTCTTTCTTCTGCTTGGAAGTCCCTCCCCAGATCCTCAAAAGGTCAGCTCCTGTTTGAGCCCCAGATCTCAGAAAGGCCTTCCCTCGTCACCTGAGTCTGAAGTAGCCTGGCCCAGCCCTTCTCAACTGTGTTATCACGTTTAATTTTCATGATAGTATGTATTGACATCCCATAGTCTCCTGTTTCTGGGCACCAGCTGTCTGCCCCCATCCCCCATGTGAGTTCCCTGAGAGCAGGCAGCTCATCAGGCCCGCCCTCCACTCTCTCCCCGCATCTAGCACGTAGTAGGTACTCAGTGAATGTTTGTTGAGTGAGTGAGTGAGCGAATAAAGGAATGGATAAATGAATGAGTAAGCAACCAGCCCCTGTGGACTTGTTTTTTGTTTGTTTGTTTGTTTGTTTTGGCAGCACCCCTTGGCATGTGGGACCTTATTTCCCTGACCAGGGCTCGAACCCACACCCCCTACAAGGGAAGGGCGTAGTCTTAACCACTGGACCGTCAGGAAGTCCCAACTCCATGGACTTGGACCACACTGGATTTGAAGAGGGAAGGGTGGCTGCTCAGGGCCTCTGAACTCTCCAGACAGGGCAGTCGCCTGCCCCTTGGCTTTGTAAGTCTTGCCTGGAATCCACCACCAGCTGGACCCCTGGGGTGTCAGGGGACACACGGAGGGAGGGGGAACAGGGCAGGCAGTACAGAGGAGCGGCAGGGGCTTAGGGGCTCCTGTGGCTTTGCTGAGATGAAGGATGGACAGGGTGACGAGGACAGGAAGGAATCAGGGCAGGTCGGGATGGAGCTAGGTACTCACCTCCCAGCTGTGGCCCGGGGACCTTGTCCGGGCCTCAAACTCCACATTGCTTTGAATGTAGTGGGAGAACTGGGAGACATTCCAGGTTATGTTGCATCTGCGGGTCTCTATGTGGACGACTTGGAGGGAGTGGGGGGACATCAGACGAACTGGAGACGGGAAGAGAAAAAAGGAGAGAGAAAAAGCTTGGGGGACACCGGAGGCTGATACTGAGATGAGAAACCGTGCCGGGCTCCCACCTCCACCTTTGCACAAGCTGCTTCTTCCTCCCTGCATTCCCTTTCCCCAGAGACTGGCAGGTCCCTGCTCAAAGAGCACATATTCAGAGAAGCCTTCCCCAACCACCCACCACTCTCTGTGCCCCTCACCTGTTTCATTTCTCTTCCTAGCACTTATCAACACCCAACGTATTAAATATCTACTTCTGGTCCTTTATTCATTTTCTGTCTCCCCCACCAGACTCTGAGCTCATTGATGGCAATGACTTGATTCTTTCGGGTATCCTTGGTTCCTGGAACGTTACCTGGCACATGGTAGGCTCTTGATTAAATACCTGCTGAATGAATGAATCAAGGCAGCCTTTCTCTGCACTCAGAATTGATCAGAGAGTTTTACCTGGATCATCTCATTTATTTTATTTAATTCTATCTCATCAACCTTATATGACTGTAAGATTGTATGATTCTGAAGTTCAATTGTTCTAAATTTTGATGCTTCTGAGACTCTGTAGAAATACACAAATAATAATAAGCAAATGTTTACTGAGCACGTGCTAAGTAGTTTCTGTGTCTTGGCTTATAGACTCCTTACAGCAACCACTGGCAGCAGGTAATTGGTTATCCCCACTTTACAGATGAGGAAACTGAGGCTCAGACATGTTAAATGATCTGCCAGTCAGATTACACTCAATTAAGGCAGGGCTGCATGTAGAACCCTAGATCTCACCCTCTGCCCCCGTCTCTTCCCTAGAGATGACCTCCAAGTTCAGGAAGGGAGGGGGGTGAAAGCTGGGGGTGGGGCAGAGCACTCAGTCGTTCAACAAACCTTCCCAGAGCACTGCCCAGATCGAGCCTGATGTTGACTATTCAGAATGGAGACACAGGGATGGCAGAGGCTCTGCCCTCAGGGAAGTTCACAGCCCAGTGAGGGAGACAGACCCATGATCAGGCAGCAAAGACCCAGGACATAAACACCCTGAAGGAGGTGGGGGAGTCTGGGAAGGACTCCTGGAGGAGGTGACTCTTCACTGAGCCTTGAAGGGTGAGTGGGAATTTTCCGGGTGGGAAGAGCCTTCCAAGCAGTGGGGCCGGCGCGTGCAAGGACTCAGAGGCATGGATGGGCAAGTTGAATCTGGAGAGCTGGGCTTTGGTGTGGCAGGAATATAGGCCACGAGAGGAGGCGTGCTGGAGAGGGAAGCCAGGCCAAGTGGCCTTGAACACCAGGGTAGCGACCCGGGACTTCATGCCAAGTTCAGCGAGCAGTGGGTTGGTCAGATGTGGGCATGGAAGCTGATGGGGAGAGACTGGAGCAGGGTGACCCCAGAGGGGGAGACAGGGAGGGAGGTGCCCACCCCTCCAACCCCCTCCCAGCCCCACCCTGGAGTCCTCTCTCACTGTTGTCAAAGGGCTTGAAATTCTGGGTCATCATCCTCCTCCACCTCTCCCCTTCGCGGCACATCACGGTCAAGTTGATGACGTCAACTATGGTCAGTTTCTGAGACTGCAAGGGAAGGAGGCCAGGGATGTAGCTGCCGGCAGCTGGTGCGGGGAGGGGGAGGCTGCTGGGATGAGGACGGGGGAAGACAGGAGGGGAGACCGTGACTGCGACAAACAAGACCCCCTCCCTGAGCCCCTCCGCCTAAGGCAGGGCTCAGCAAGCTTTCTGAAAAGGGTCAGTTAGTTAATATTCTTGACTTTGCAGGTCATGTGGTCTCTGTCACAACTATTCAACTTTGCCGCTGTCGTGTGAAAACAGCCGTGAAAAAACATGAGAGCAAATGTGCTTGGCTGTGTGCCAATAAAATTTTATTTATAAAAACAGGCAGCAAGCTGGTTTTGGCCCATGGGCCATAGTAATTTGTCAATCCCTGATCCAAGTGAAATGAGCTGCCTTGGGAGGGAGGGAGTTCCCCGTCACAAGAGGTGTGCAAGCAGGATGAGCCCCCAAGAAGGTGCAGGCCCGGACCTATCCTTGCATTATAGCTCTGAGTGTGAAAGCTTCCTCTCCCCATCTCTCTCCAGCCCCACACCTTCACTTTTCTGGAAGGAAATGGCCAGGAACCGAGCATCTCCTGTGGGCAGGCCCTGTTCAGGTACCTTAGGCACTTCTCTGGCTGAAGCTCACAGCTGTCCATCCACACATTGCAGGTAAGAAACCTGAGGCTGGGACTGGTTAAGGACCTTGCCCCAAATCACGCAACCGGTCAGCAGGGGAACCTGGATGCAAACTCAGGCCTCTGCGTCCAGAGCCCCACAGAGACTGTAGCCCTGGCCAAGTGAACAGCTTACGGCGGCCTCCTCCCTGTGCGGAGGGCAGCTCTGCAGCCCTGCAGGAGGAGGGTCTGGTGCAGGCTCTGTTAGCATCTGCATTCCGGGGTCCGGGGTGGTGTTTTCAGGCCCAGGACCCCGGGCACAGCCCCTCTGACCTGCCGCAGGGCCCACTGTGAGCAAACCTTGAACTTGATCATCAGAGTTCCTGGAGCGGAGAACAATTGCTTCGTCTCCACCCCGAGGACCCCGCCCCAACCGTCTACCAGCTGCTGTGGGGGCCAGATTTTCCAAGATAATAATAGTATCATCACATTATTACAGTAAGTCCCCTACATATGAACGAGTTCCGTTCCGAGAGCACGTTCGTAAGTCCGATTTGTTCGTTAAGTCCACGAAGTTAGCCTAGGTACCCAACTAACACAATCGGCTGCATACCACTGCTTTCACACTTGCTTTCACCAGGCATCCCGGGCTTGAAAGAAAGATACTGTACGACTGTACTCTATACAGTACTGTCCAGTAAAGTGCATAAAACACAACCACTTGTAGAGGATGCACTCACGTGACAATGTACGCCAGACGCGTGAACTAACTTACGCGATTGGACATGCAAACGCACACACGCACCTTTGAAAGTTTGCAGCTTGAAGGTTCGTATGTAGGGGACTTACTGTATTATTATTAATGTAATTGTCGTTGTTGCAAAGATGCCAATAATACATTCTGCTGAGTACTGACCCTGTGCCAGGCACTCTACCAAGCACCTCACGTATATTATCTCATTTAATTCTCTCAGCACCCAATGAGACGGGCACAATTACTATTCTCATCCTACAGGTGAGGAGACTGAAGCACAGAGAGGCCGAGGGACTTGCCTAAGGCCACACAGCTAGATGGGGCCGGGATCTGAAGCCAGACCACCTGCAGAGCTGCAGGGGACGGGCACAGCGATCTGGTTCGAGGGGCTCTGCCATTATCAGCTACACTGTGTCATGTGAGCTCATCTCCACAGTCTCCTGCTCCTGGAGAATGTGTAGAACCTGATGAGGGTTGGAAAATGTGGTCTGGGCATCTCTGGTGCCCACCGCTGCCAAGAAGGGTTTGCCAGACAATAATTTGATGCACACAGCCTCCTGCTCTTTGAGAGGCAGCCTAGTGCAAGGTTGAAAGGCCCAGGCTGGGGGTCTCACAGACCTGGGTTCAATCCCAGCTCTGCCTCTCCCTGGCTATGGGACTTGGGCAGGGACCTCACCTCCCTGAGCCTCAGTTTCCTCATTGGTAAGAAGGGGACAGTGCTGGCACCCACGCACAGTCGTAAGGATCCCCTGGCAATCGGGTCAAGGGCACGTTCTGTCCTGGGTGGCTTTCGCTTGATTCTCAGAACAACCCTACCGGGTAAGGATCGTTATTATTCCCTTTTACAGAAGGGGTAACGGGGACTCAGAAGATGCTCAACGTCACCCAGCTGGTATGCGATGGAGCCAGGGCTGGAACCCGGACCGTCCAGCTGTGCGATCCACACTGCTAACCCCACCCCGCCCTGTACTTGCCCAGACCTCGGGAGGCGTCGGATACGGAGGTTATTATGACTAGTAGGTGCTCTCCCCACTTGGTGAAGAACACAGGAGTGTCGCAGGCTCCACAAAGCGTGGGGGACACGGCAGGAGCAGAAGCAGAGCGGCCGATGCCTCACGCACCTCAGATCCCTCGACCCCCAGGTCAGGCCTCTGTTCTCCTTGGATGGCACCTCCCTCCTTCTGCCTCCTCAGCCCCAGAAGCCTGCTCTGCCGCAGCCCCTGGCCACCGGGCTTGCTGGGCCCCGGCTTCTTCCCCGGAAGGACGCCCCTCTGCACCCACCGGCCCCCCGGCCTCTCCCCTCAGCTACGGCTACTCACATCTGGGGGTCCCAGGATGAGGTTACATGCCCAGGATCCCGGCTTCACTGGGAGCAGCTCACAGGATTCGTTCCACTGCCTTTCAAGACAAAAGAACCCTCTTAGAAGAAAAAGACGGACCCCCCCCACCCCGACCAGAGCTGGCCCTTGGGAGAGTCCCCATGCAGCGTTGCTGGTCTGTGCCCGGGCCCTATGCCAACCCCCACGTGCCCACCTCCCTTCTTGAGCATCTTTTCCTGCCTCTTCATCACAGCCAGGCCTCGATGCGGCTAAAGTGATCTAGAAACAAACCAGTTCAGGACACACGGCCTTCCCCGCCTAAAGCTCTCCAAAGTCTCCCCATAGGGTTCAGGGTGAAGATGACCCTTGATGGGGCCTTCAGAGCCCCTTGGAATCACCGTCCACCTGGGAGCCAAGGTCAAACCCCAAAGCCACCTCTGCTGGCTGCCACCAGGGTGTGTGGATCACGGTGACACTTCACCACCTCCTTCCCAGTCTCCAGTTTCCCCAGCCACTCCCCAGGTCCCTGTCCCCACAGCTGCCCTAGGCATCTGTCAAAAGCCCACGTTACTCAAAAAGTTTGGGGATCCCCCTTCTGCCCGCTTTGCCTCTAACACTGAGTCCAGCCTCGGCACAGCAGGTGAGCAGCCCAATGTCCCCAAACTACCTTGTCTGGCTCACGCCCAGCCCCTCCACTGCAGCCTGGACTGCACGCCCCACTGCCACTCAGGGTCCAGGAGTCTAAGTATCCGACCCCCAAGTTCTTCCAGACTCCTGTGACCCCAAGAGTCTGTGGGTCCTATTAGTCCAAGATTCTCAAAGTGCAGAGTTCTTGGGGTCTGAGAGCTAGGATTTCAACAGTCTAGACGTCAGTGACTAGCAGAGATTCTGATAGTCACTGTCCTGGTCCTGGTGGACCTGGGCAACCTCCCTGAGATTCCACACATTTGTCTGTAGACCCCACACACACCTTTTATCCGGCTGGGCATGGATGTGGCACGTCGTGACCTGCAGTCCCCCATCCCGGCTCCAGGCACAGGAGATGTTGGCTCTCGAGTTGTAGAAGCACGTGAGCTTGGAAGCATCTGCTGGTAAGATGAGGCGTGCATGGCTGGCTGCAGGGTGCTCATGGCCCTCTGGGGTTCGCCCGCCACTCCTGTACCTACCAGGTGAGGAAGTAGTCAATCCTGGCAGGCAGAGAAGGGGTTCGTGAATCCATCTGAGAGAGGACAAAACTGAGCCCCATAGCCTGCAGTGACCCCCAGACAGGTCGAGGCAGGGCAGGGACAAGAAGACGGTGTCTTCCTGCGGCTTGGAGGGGCACATGGGTGCGGTGCGGGCAGGTGGAGGGCTGAGGGAGAAGGCGGACACCTGGTCTCTGGTCCCACTGCCCCCCTCCCCTCCCGCCTCCTGCCCCAGCGGATGGAGCTTCTGCCAAGAAGCAGGGGTCCTGGAAGAAGTTCTAGAAGGGTCTTGGCCTCCTCCCTGAGGGAAAGCACAGCGGTCCAGATGCCAGGGTCCTCACCGTTCACCGATGTAGATGCCCGAGGGATGGCCAGGGGCCAGAGGACAAGGAGGCACAGACACCAGAACAGGGCAGGAGCCGCCATCACAGCCACGGGTGGGAGCTGGGGAAGGGAGCCCTGGATGGAGGAAGCAGGGGAGAGAGCATGAGCCACGTCCTCCCCTGCCCAAGAGACCGGCTGGGCCCTGTCCTCTCAAGGCGCACCCCTCTGCTCCCCACCATGCCAGCCTCAGGGCCTTCGTCTCTGTGGGTCCCTCTATCCCACACATGTTCTTTCCTTTCCTTTTGAGATTCTGGGACCCATGTTGTCATTGCTGAAAGGACTCTCAGAGCAGGCCCAAGCCCTTGTTCAAAAGTTGGGGACACTGAGGCCCAGAAAGAGGAAAGAATTTGCTTACGTCCACATAGGGAGGCCAGCTCAGAGCTGGAATTAGAACCCACCTCCTCTCTACCCGGCTGCTCCCTTAACCACACCAAAACTATTTGTCAACAGGTTCCTCTATGCTGGGCTCTATTTTAAACTCTTTAACTGCGGCAATAAGAGCATCTACTGGAGATACACTCATTATCCCCATTTTCAGATGAGAAACTGAGGCACAGAGAGGTGAAGCAGATTACCCAAGGTCACACAGCAGATAAGAGGCAGCTGTGGAATCTGAGCCAGGGTAGACTGCCTGGAGCCCAATAGACGTGTGCTGACTACCTCACAACATCCCTCACAGCAACACTCGTGGAGGGAGTGGGGTGGCGGGTAGGGACTGGACACCCACCCTGTGCCAGGCGCTTCCCGTACACCAGCTTATCTAATCTGCCCAGCAACAGGGGTTGGGTGCATGCATTGTCCCCTTACACAGATGAGGAGACCAAGGCCCCAAGCCATTAACCAGCCCAAGGTCACATCGCAGAAGAGGCAGAGCTGGGATTCCGTCCCCGCGCTCCACCCCAAAGTCCATTCCCTCACATGGTTCTGCCCTGCCCAGACCGTGTCCCAGGCGCTGGCCCCAGAGGTAAGGCCCACAGTATCCATCCACACCCTGGGGAGGCAGGGACCGGCAGGGGCATGGCCGACCAGTGGGCATCTGGCCTGTGTGTGGAAAGGAGCCCAGAGAAGTACCCGGGGGCACCTCCTTGCCCGTCCCACTGTCCCCACAGGGCAACACTCCCGGAGCGGACCTGGTTGCCTCTTTCTTTGGACCCTCCAATCCCCTATAGCAAAGGGCGCAGGGTTGGGACCCCATAGGGCACAAAGCCCAGGCAAGGGGCTCCAGCAAGACCCCTGTGCCCCTTACTCATCGATCATGGCCCTGGGGAGGGGCCCTGGGGATCCCCTGGAGGGTGTCACCTGGGGCCGGACCCCCGCCAGCAGGGCCAGCCAGGACCAGGACAGGGTCTGGCGCAGAGCCTCAGGGAGAGAGGAGAAGGGTGGAGGCAAAGGTGTGCAGGATCCCAGGAAGGTCAGGGCCAAACCACAGCCCCAGCCGAAGCGAGTTGGGCAGAAGTAGCATCATCTAGAATGAGCTCCCCTCCACCTGTAGCCGAAAGGGTGCAGCAGTGAACCCCAAGAGGGCAAAGCGCGAGGAGGATGCAGGGGGCAGGGTGAGGAGGGCTTCTAGCAGTCCCCAAGGCTGACCCTCCTGCAGAGGAGGAAACCGAGTCTCAGGTAGGTTAAGGAACCTGCTCAAGGTCACAGAGCAAGGAAGAGGCCCAGCCTCAGGGAGGGCAAGTGGGACCTCTGAGTCCCCAGTGCCTTCCGTCCTGGATTCTCACGCACACCCACGCCCGTGTGCCCTGCCCTTCGTGACTTACTGACTCATTAGGTCCCCAGCGCAGCCCTGAGAGTGTGTGTTGTCATCCTTATTTGATAGACACCAAGACTAATGCTCAGAGCTGCCCAAGAGATGGGACTCAAACCCAGGTCATCTGATGTCAAGTTCGAGGAAGAGATTAACAATGGTGATGATGGTGGTAATGGTGATGGTAATGATATGGTGGTGACAGTGATAATGATGATAGTGGTGATAATGACTAACGCTCAGCCCTCACGCTGCCCGGCACTGCCATTAGCACTTCGCAGATATTACCTCATTTAAAGTTCACAGCAACCCCATGAGTAGGTACCATTATAACTCCTTTTATCAGATGAGAAGACTGAGGTACTCGTTAAGCCTCTTGGGGTAAAGCTGGGATTTGAACTCAGTCAGTTGCCGTCTGAGGCTCTGCCAGGGCTGACATCATGGGATGTAGGGTACCGGGCGGCTGGGGGAGGACACGAAGCACAAGCTCGGTAGCCGGAGACACGTCCTACCTGACCTCTGACCTTGACGGACCCCGTCTCCCCTCATCCTCTCTGGCCAAACCCCCCACCACAGGGCTCCCTCTTGCTGTTTAAGTCTGGGGGCGCCTCCCCAGCTGGGCGTGGGATGCTGGCTGTGGGGGAAGCAGGGGGACCCTTGGGGATGGCTCTGCCTCTCAGGTGCTCCAAACACAGTTAAGGGTGGGAGGTCTCGGCCCCAGGAGTGGAGGGAGAGCCTGACCCGCAGGGAGCCCCAGAGGTGGAGTCCCATCCCCTCCAGAAGCACCTGCAGAGCCTACTGACCTGACCGGTCACACCGCCAAGTAAGGGACAAAGCTGAACTTGAACCCAGGGGTCCGGCCTCCAGCCCAGGGCTCCCAGAAACCTCGCAGCACACTCACTTCACAGCCAGGTCTCAGAGGCGTCCCTCTCTTTTCCCCTCGCCCCACAGCCTCCTAAGGTATCCTTTACACAGGGGCACCTCCCCGGTGTAGGCCGCACCTCTCCCACCCACATCCCACACCTCCTCTGGGCACCCAGCACATCTGAGCCTCAGCTGGCCTTGCCCCTCCCAGGACTCCCACCTCCTTCCCCACCCCTCTGGGTTGGGGGGGCCCAGCACAGGGCCTGGGGAAGCCCCTCATCCCAAAGTAGCCCCCGGCCTCCCATGGGGAGAGCTGGGAGGGAGGGAAAGCCTAGGACCAGGGACCAGCTTTTCCTCAAGCCTGAGCCATGAGAGCAGGGCCTGCCTCGTCACTGGGGGATTCTAAGATAAGGTTGGGGGTGAGGGCTGGCAGATGGGAGTTCAGGCAGAAACTTCTGGAGGATCTGAGTCAGAGCTGAAAGTCATCCCCGTGAACTTCGCCTCCAGCCCCCTGGCTGGTGGCAGGGGCCAGGAGGGAGCCCCGGGTACCTGGGGACTGGGCAGGGGCAGGGTAAGGGCAAGGTGGGACTTTACCTAGCTGGGACATGGGGCTGCGGCGTGCTCTCTCTGCTTCTCTCCACTGCTGGGACTGCAGCCATCTCCCCAGGGCCCAGCTCCGGCTCCCTCGGCCCAGGTAGTAGACGGCTGATGGGGCCAGCCACCAAAGACTAAAACCCCAAGGCCAGCCCACTTCCTGTGCAGAGGATGGAGGGGGCAAGGCCTGGGGTGGGGAGGCGGGGGAGATCTGGCTGGTTAGAAAGCCTGAAACTCCTGTAGCACCAGGGGCCAGATAAAGATCTCCCTCCTCCGCTGGGGGCGGTGAGGGAATGGGGGGGTCCGGGGGGGCACCGTGCGTATTGCAGCAGGAGGCGTGAGTGTACACCCTCACACACAGGCTGTCTCTCACTCTCAGATAGATGCCTTGCTGCATACAGGAGCCCTTGGGGCAAGGCCCCTTCTTTTCCCTCCCACCCCATCTCACAGGCCACCTCAAGCCTCTGACACCTTCATCCAGTCACACACAGTAACACCCAGACCTCACACAAACATGTCCCTTTAGGTGTACCCCAGCCATGGGATAAGACACCCCAACTTGCTGAGACTTCCCTTTTCACCCAGCCTTCCAGGAAGCCCCTTACTCAGTTTAGCATTCAGAGGCGACTATTTTGGGAGGCTTTGCAAACAATTTGATGGCTACTTATTGAACCTTCTAGAACCTTCCTCTTCTTCTCAAGTCATGGTTTATAATCCCTTTTTCCTCCTTTTTGGGGAGGAGGGATCAGTTCAGGGCTTTTTTTTTTTTTAATGATGAAAAGTGACAGACCCCTCTTTGGAAAGGTGCATGTCTATCTATGTGCAGTGTCACAGGCCCAGGGATCCCGTGAAGTTCCATCCAGTGTCAGAAGAAGCAGCTCTGCTGTCTCCTGATTTTAAACTCTGCCTCTGGGGGTTTTCCTGTGAGCTGCTGTCTCTCTCAGAAAAGGGAATGGGGAGAGCAGGAGGGAGAGTAGAAAGAACAGCTCTGCAGAAGTTTCTGTCTGCAGAGAAGTGAGAAAACAGCATTGAAGACCTTGGGGAGAGAATCAGGCTGACTCCCTTCCAAGCGGGAAGCAGGACCCGATTCGAGGCTGCTTGGAAGCTGAGTGACCTGCTTCCCTGTGTTTCAACGTCCACACCTGTAGAATGAGGGGTAACAGTTCCTGCAGGCGTGTCAGGAGAACCAAACAGCAGGAGAGCGTAAAGCACCTCACCTGGTGACCACGCGTAGTAGGCTCGCAATAAGCCCACTTCTCCTCTCCCCTAGAGCAAGGCTTTCTGGCTGCAGGAGAGGGTAATAAACAGAAGCACCACAGAGATGAGAATAATAGCCGAGATTTATTAAGCCTAGAATAGTTCTGGAAGCTCCTCGAGAAATGGGGAGTGCTGGTTCTCCCAGGGAGGAAAGCCAGGTAAGGAGGGGGCAGGAAGGCCGTTTTTCGCCGTAGACACTTTTACACCATGTGCATGTATTTCCCACCCCCAAATTCATGAATTCAGTTAAAACTTTAAAAAATGCATATAAAGAAAAAATCCAAGAAAGACAAATATCATGTGATATCGCTTATATGTGGAATCTAAAATATGGTACAGATGAACCTGTCTACAAAACAGAAACAGACCCACAGACATAGAGAACAGACTTGTGGTTGCCAAGGGGGAGGGGGGAGGGGGAGGGGGGGGGGGGAAGGGGGGGGGGGGAGGGGGAGGGGTTGGACTGGGAGTCTGGGGTCAGTAGATGCAAAAGCTATTACATACAGAACGGATAAACAACAAAGTCCTACTGTATAGCACAGGGAACTATATCCAATATCCCAGGATAAACCGTAATGGAAAACCATATAAAAAAGAATGTATATATGTGTATAACTGAGTCACTTTGCTGTGCAGCAGAAATTAACACAGCATTGTAAATCAACTATACGTCCCTTGATCCTAGCCAAAAGGCCGAGAAGCGATCAATCAACTATACTTCAATAAAAAATAAAAAGAGGGCTTCCCTGGTGGCGCAGTGGTTGAGAGTCCGCCTGCCGATGCAGGGGACACGGGTTCGTGCCCCAGTCCTGGAGGATCCCACATGCCGCGGAGCGGCTGGGCCCGTGAGCTATGGCCGCTGAGCCTGCGCGTCCGGAGCCTGTGCTCCGCAGCGGGAGAGGCCACAGCAGTGAGAGGCCCGCGTACCGCAAAAAAAAAAAAAAAATTTTTTTAATTTTAAAAATTAAAAAAATAAATAAATAAAAAGAAAAATCCACCCCCAGGTGAAGGCAGAAATGCGCCCAGCTTGTAACAGTTTTGTCCATGGGGATGGCCTTGGTCTGCCCTGCATGTACTGCCAAAGGCTCCTCGTCCTCCATCCCTCTGTCCCTCTGTCCTTCTCTCCTTCATCCTGTAAACATTTACTGAGCACCCAGGATGCCCAGTGGCCAAGCCAGGTACGGAGGAGCCCGAGGTGACTGACGCCAGCCCTGCTTCTATGAGCAGCACGCAGGAAGGCTGGGGTAGGAACAGGGGAGGCGGCTCTAAGCAGCCCCGTGCCCTGGGTGTCGGGGTGCAGCAAGTGCAGCTATGAATGGGGCAGCCCCCAGACTCAGAATCTTCTAACTCAGGCCCCGGGGGCTCTGCTTTTGCCCAAGGACCCAGGCTGGGATGCCTCAGGTGGAGAGGCAGGTGGTGGGCTATGGAGAGCCGGGAAAAGTTCAACATTGCACGCGCTTTGCATCCGCCGCCGAAACCTCACAGCTGTGGAGCATGCGGTTGTGGGTTGCAGCATGCAGACAGTGTGGGAATGTATCCCCTGACCTCGCTGTGCCCCTCCAGCCTGGGCATCAGCTAGACTCTATATGCCAGCCTCCCTGCGGTTAGATGCGACCGTGTGACAAGAGTCTGGCCAGTGAGATGTGGGTGCAAGTGATTTAGCTTACTTTCAGGCCTAAAAAACCTCATTTTGGTCCTCTTCGGTGTTCCTCCCTCCATCCCTCCATCCCTCCCCCTCTCCTCCCCTCCCCCTATCCTGCAAGAACCCACTGGAGAGAGTGAAGCCCTGTGGGACGGGGCAGGGGGAGCCACCTGAAGGACAGACCTTCACCCCCTGCTCCCCAGGCAACCCACATCGGACAGTCACGTGAGCAAGAAATACACTTTTACTATGTCGGACCTCTGCGATCTGGAGGCTGTTGTTTCAGCAGGTAGCGGGCTTTACCCTGACTAATAGGAAAAGTGCCCACAGGTCCCTGAGTTGGACGTTAAAGCTAGGTGAGGGGGTTGGGAAGGGCAGGCCAGGGAGAGGCCCCAGGGCTTGGGTGGGGAACAAGCTGAAAGAGACAACCAAATGCATTATTCAGTCCCCACCCCAGTCCCAGCCTCCACTGTCCCCCCAGCCAGGTCCACGGTGACCCCCTTACTGGCCTCCCGGTTCCCCCTGCTGACCCCTCCAGTCTGTTCCCCGCTCAGCAGCGAGACCAATCTTTCCCAAGCTCAAATCAGCTCATTTCACCGCACCGCCCCCTTTACAACCTTCCAGTGGCTTCCAGTGCATTTAGAATTAAATCCAGACTCTTAATCTTGGCCTTGAAATCCCAAACGAGCTGGCCCTGCGCTCGTCTCTGAACTTCCCTCCAGCTCTGGCATGACTGCCGCTCCCCAGATCTACCCGCTGTGTACACCCTGATACCCACCTAGCTCCTCCCCTGCTCTCTACAGAGCTAGCGTCTTCCTCCCCATTTCACAGGCAAGGATACCGAGGCTCCTGGGTCACCCAACCAGAAGGCGGCAGAGCCAGGATTAGAACCAGCCAGGATTAGAATGGAGGACATCAGATTCTTTCTGAGGTGACCTGAAGAGGAATCCAGAAACTTCTCCGATGGCAGGGGACCGACAGAGCCCACTCAGGCCTGCCCAGACCTTTGTCTCCAGAGTTCCGGGGGTTGGACCCAGCCTCCTCCAGCAGGCCCCCTCCCCTCCCAGCACCCAAACCACCAAGCACATGAACCCCTCGTGCCTGTAACTGCCTGTCCAGCACCCTCCACACTGTGTCCTCTGTGTCCCATTGTGAACCAACTTCCTGCACCCTCAGCTTCTGTGGACTAGCCCCGACCCCTGCCCAGAGACCCCACTTTCACAGGAGCCACGGGGCAAGTGCATGCGGGCTCTTTTGGCTCCTGTGTCCCCTCCTGACCATGACATTTCCTCCTGCCCATCGCGGGGCTGCCATTTTTGGGGGGATCAAGCCAGGCTGCGAGACCCCACGCCCTCCTCAGCCCTGACATCTACCAAGAGCCCCCTCCCCCTCCTCTGCGCTCCAACTCCTGGGAGACTTCAGGACTCCTGCAAAATCTTCTCCCCAGGGACCCTCTGTCCGACTCCGTATCTCAGCCCAGGCCCAGGCCCGCCCTGGGACCCTGTCATCACTCTGACTTGTGCCAACCCAGACCCCCGAACTACCACCTCATCTCCCTTGCTGCCGTCACCCCTCCCACTCTCCAACAGCGTCCCAGTTAGAATTGAGTCCAGCTGCGAACTGAAGAGGATAACAGTGCCCTAAAGTAAGAGAGGAGTTGCTCTCTCACATAAAAGCCGTCCAGAGGCAGGCCATCCACAGCTGCTGGAAGGGCTCTATGCTGTCATCAGGATCCTGAGCTCACTGTCTGGCTACTGGGGCATCCTCAATACCTTTCTCCTACCTCGTGGACCAAGGCAGCGGTTCAAGCTCCATCCATCACATGTGCATTCCTGCAGCTGGAAGATGGAGGAAGGAGCAAAGAAGGGCATCCTCTACCTGTCAGGACCCTTCCCCAGCGTTGCCCTGGACACTTCTAGCTTACATCCCATTGGCTATAACTGAGTCACATGACAAACCCAGCTGCAAAGGAGGCTTTGAAATGTGCCTGGAGGGTACACAGGCTGGGGAGAACAGGCTTGGAGGGACCATTAGCTCTCTCTTCTGTGACTGTCCTCTGCCATCATGAAGACCTCCAGTATCTCCGGGTCACCCACCCCGGCGCCGGCCCCCCTCCCTGCCTTGTTCAGCCCTGACAGCACAGTTGTGCATCTGATGGACCCTCCCACTTCCACGCTCAAGTCCCTGAGCCCCAGCCCTCGCGGGGCCAAAAGTCAGCAGGTGGCTGAGTCCTCAGCTGGAGAAATTCCTACACCACAGAGCCAGGCTTCACTGGTAACTGGATATGGGTCCTAGTCCCTGGTCAGGAGGCAACGCCGTGGATGATTTTGCATCCAGCCCTCAGCCTGGTCCCCCCCACCCCACACACTGTGGGGTGCCCCTCACATCAGGTGGGAAGCACAAGGTAGGTCAGGACTGCAGTGATCAGAGCAGGACAGGAGGAGGAAGAGCAGTTTGCTGGCTGACTGTGCCCAGGGCTCTCCTCCCAGCCAACCCCCCGCAGACCATCTCTTTTCCCTGGGACACGCCCCCCACCAGTCCCCGGAGCCAGAATGTGACCCTCCTCCACGGCTCCTTCCGCTCTCTCACCCCCCACTGCCAAGCTATCACCCTTGCTGTCTCTGCTTTGCCAGCGTCACCTGCTTGCCGGCCTCCCAGACTCCAGACCTGAATACCCGTGTTCATCCGTGTTCCTCCATGAGTGGCCTGGTTCACCGGCCACTCCAACACCAGTGCCTCAAGTAACTCATGTCTCATGTAAACCACGACGTTCACATAGAAAGCCATTCCCCGTTCTGGTTCCTCACCAACACGGCTCCAGGGAACCAGCTGTCCTGCTTTGCCGCAGCGGTTTCCAGGACACGGGACTCTCAATGCTAAAATTGGGACAAAGTGGGTCACCCCATTCCCACCCCACGCTTCTGGACTATCTCAACTCCCCGATTCAAAACCAGCCCTTCCCGGATCCCCCACCCCAGCCAGGTCGGATTCGATGCACACGACAGTTACCTCAACTCATGTCACGACCTTCTGTTCACGTGTCTACACTGGAAGTTCCCTGAGAACAGGAACCATGTCTCTGATGCATCCAGATTGCCCCAGAGCCTAGAAAATGACCTGACATACAGAGGTGTCAAGATGCAAAGGAGGAAGTATAAAAGGAAAAGAACCAAGGTTTCTAAATCTCTAGGGGCCTAAAGGATCCAGAAACAGCAAGTTAGAAACGACCCGGGGAATAATATTTGAAGTTTCAAAAGGTTTGCCGGGAAAAAACAGTCACAAGGGTGCTTTGCCTTGCTGGCATTCCTCTCTGGGAGGCAGCCTGACAACATCTCCCAATGTCTCCAGCACATGACCCAGCAGTGCTGCGTCTCAGGCTCATCCTACAGAGAGATGGTGCGGCGTGGGAAAAGTGGGCGAAGGAATTCACGCGCTAACGAGCCTGGGGCTGGCCCAAGCCTGCAGCCCCAGAGGACTGTTGGTGAGGAAATTAGAGACATCCACCTGGCGGAATACAGGGTCACCGTGACAAAAAGGAAGGGACAGCTCTCCGTTCCTGACGTGGAACCATCCCCAGGATGTGCAGCCGGGTGAGAAGAAGCCAAGTTCAGTTCAAAGTGTGTAGTGGGCCAGCGCTCGTGTAGGACAGGGGTAACCGTGAGTGAGTGTGTGAGTGTGAGAGGGCGTGTGCCAGGGTGTGGGTGCATGTTTGTGAGGGAAGCCTATGGGCATGTGTGTGTGCGTTCGTAAGGGTGCGTGTGAGTGGGGGGGGTGAGTAGGTGTGAGTGCCTGACACGTGTAAAAGTGAGCCTGTCTGTGCGTGAGAGCGTCTGCGGGTGTGAGGGGGAGTGTGGGTGTGTGCCTATTGTGCGTTTGTGAGAATGTGTGTGCACGTGAGCGTGTGTTGTGTATGTGAGCGTGTCTGTGGCGTGCACGTGCACCGAGCTGCTCTGGAACGAATTCCTAGGGTCCGGTAGCAGCATTTTCCTTCCGGGAGGGAAGCTGGGAGACCCAGGAAGCAGAGGAGGGGAAGGAAATTTCCTGAATAACGTTTTGTCCCTTTTGAACTTCGGTTCACAGGAACATAATACCTATTTCAGAAAATAAATAAAATTAGAACCAAAACTAAAATGTAAATGTGTGGGGCCCTTGGTGGGTGCTGGAGCTCCCCTCAGGGCTCCCCAAACACCAGGCTTCCTACTACCGCTGATTATTTCCAAGCTCTCCTGAGGAACCTGAAAAGATCTGGAGTCACCAGGCCCGGGAGCCACGTCCCCGTGCCGATAGCACCCAGGGAAGGAAGCGTTTTGTCCACAGTCACACTGACTCCCAGCCCCCATCTCCTGACTGCCAGGCCAGAGTCTTGTTACGGGGACAATCAGGAAAGCTCCGAAGACCCTCTGACAGCACCTGCAATGGTTTCCCCCTTTCCCGTGAGAAACAGGTAGAAAAAGATCTTTTCACTTGTTCTTATTCTTAAGCAGGTTTCACCAAGATCTGTGATCTTTCTCAGAAGACGATCTAGGTGTTGCAGCGAGGAAAGAGGACGTGTGATGTTTGCAAAGTGCCGTGAGAAGTTCCTCTCTACCTAGAGGTTGTGCTTGCTTGCTTTCTCTTCTTGATGTTTTTATTAAGGAATCGGAAAAAATTTAAATGTCCCGTTACAGAGATTGTGCCCGGCTGTCAGCACTGCCCACAGTGTCTGCTTGGAGGAGAGCAGTAAATGGGGTCAGAAATTCACCCGAGCTCTGGAATGATGTCCCCGGTCAAGCCTGGATCCAGGGCCAGGGACCCTAGACCCCCCACCCCCTCAGAGAACAGGGACCTTGAACTCCCCTGAGCAGTGAAGATGCTGCTTCAGGCTGTGGGCAGGTGCAAGGTGGGCTAGATCTGGGTACTGCCTAGCCCAGCACCATGAGAAAGACTGAAATCTTCCCCTGGTACCTGACTCTTGGCATCCTGGCACGTCGGTCTCATTGCCACCTCAAGAATCTAAATGAGGTGGGGCTGAGAGAAGACAGGCAGCTATATTTCGGCATATCCTGAAACGGCCAACATGAGGATGCAGAAAAGACCACAAGTCTCCTTCAGAACAAAGGGGTCAAACTGAGCCGGAGGAAGGGGAGCTCCAGGCAAGTGCAAAGGCTCGGAAGGCGCTGGGCCAGCAACAAGGATTCGTGGAAGAGGGGCCCCTTTGGGTGGCACTTGGGGAAGCACGGTGGTAGGGGGAGGCCCTGTCCTTATTCCCCTGCATCTGCAGCTCAAAGCCTCCCCTGTTGTGTGCTCCCACGGAGGCTCCACCAAGCTTAACACAGGCTTCCTTTGACATCGTTTCTACTCATCCAGGTTCGCAGGCCCGCTCGAGGGCCACCCCTACCGGACTGTATAGACATCAGGGACCAAGTGGAGTTTTTGGAGAATCAAGTAACATACATCTGACTCTCCTGGTCTCCCAACATCAAGGACTTTCGGGTGAGGGAGGCAGCCTCGTCCCTCCCTCACCGTGGGTTTCGGTGGGGGACCGCAACTCAGATGCCATGGGGGCCAGACAGGAACGGAAGCCCGAGGCCGTTAGATGGAGACCATGACAAACTGGAAGCTCCATCTATAGGGGAGACGGCAGATGGGAACGTTGGCTCAATACTGCCAGAAAATTCTCAATTTTTCAAAAAAAGCAGAAAATTGTGATTTTTTTTTTTAAATATGAAATTGTCTCACTTAAAATAGTGGTCATTTAATTCTAACTTCAACCCACAGCAAAACACCACCACCAGGCCTGCCGCAGAGAACACACTGCTGACCACGATGTGTGAGGAAGGGGACTTCCAGAGGGAGGGCTGAGGCTGGGGGCTGACAAGGACCCTCTGTCGGGGAGGTTCCTTCTCAGGTGCCGGCCGGATATTTATTTTTCATCGTGGTCACACGGCAGCTTTGCACACCTTTCCTGTATTTGTGGTGTTTACATGTTTAGGAGCCCTGGGTCCCAAGCAACAAGCCCAAGCTTTACTTTCCCAGCCTCCCTTGCAGCGGGAGGGTGAGCACGTCACTGGGCTCGCCCAATCAGGAGTCTCCACGGCAGACCTCGGGATGGGAGCCAGGGGTACCTGTGAGGAGGCAGAGAACTCCAGGACGCTGGTGAGGGTGACATCAAAGCATCGCATCTCAGATGCTGCACCCCTCCAAGCCTGGTTTGTAGAGATCGCTGAGCTGCAGAAGGTCCGGAATCGGATGCTTTTCTAAGGAAAGTGGCCAGCTTGGGCTCTACGGTTTGCGCCTGAGATTCCCAACTGACACAGATGTTTTAGCCAGGCAGGGAGGAACAGTCACTTAGCAAGCAGATTAAGACTCGACATCGTCTTTAATTACCAGCCCCCCAGCCCTCCCCACCTCAGCCTTCAGCTAGGGCTGACCAGCCTGGATGACGGCGAGGTGGGAACAGAGTAAGCGGGTCTGCCCGGGGTTTTCTCTCTGCTGGGGCCCTTGGAATAGGGTCTTCGTTGTAACACAGGCGCGATGGCCAGGTGTGCGCACTGGGTCTCGGGAGCAACACAGGAGGGTCTAAAACAAAGGCCTGCCGCGTGTTCTCAAGTGGTAGGTGATTCTACAGAGGGGGTGGCGGCTGGATGTCTTCCTCGCTGGCTCGGGGATTGAAAGCCTGACTTCCAAGGCCTGGGAGGCCCATGCACACCTCAGCTGGCTGGCTAACCTTGAATCTCTCTCGCTGACTGGTTTCCACTTCGGGTGCTGGTTAATGAAGAGACAGCCTGCCGGAGGTTTCAGAACCAGCAGAGGCGCCTGTGTTTGGTGGGTGTCTGGTTTCACTTTCGGGGTGAGTTAGACGTGGCCCGTTGTGAGTCCTCCCACTGCCCGGAGGCACAGACCCACCCTGGCTTACCCGAAGCAGGTCAGTGCACGCTCTGTTTACCAGATCCTCCTTCCCTGGGGGGCCTGTGCCCCTCATCCCCACCCGGAGCAGAGTTTCTACCACGTGCCAGGGGTGCTGGGCACGCGTGAGGGCGGCAGGGAACCTCAAGCACCAGCTGACCCCTTCCCACCTCCACCCGCCTCCTCCCATCCTGCCCGGCAGTCAAACCACAAACCCCCACGCCCAACACCACCGGTCCAGAGCTGAGAACACGCTTATCTTCTCTTCGATTCCACTTCATTTCAGTCCTGCCGCTTCTCCCAGGCCAGGGGCTCCTCCCAGGGGACACGAACACTGGCTGGGAGTCTAGAGACCTGCGTCCCAGCAGTGCCCCCAGCTCCCGAGTCGCATGTCCTTCCCTGCAGTAATCGCTATTCTGGGGCTACAGACCACAGGAACACGCTGGGGCTAACTTGGGTGAAGCAGAAATAGAAGGATCTGGAAGGAGTGGTTCACAGGCTCTGGAGGCAGCTGAAGACCCAGCCCTCGGGGAGCAGACTCCAGGTCAGCTGCGGAGGCCTGGCAGCAAATCTGCCTCCAAGGCACCGACATCCAGCTGTTTCCTGGCCTCATTCCACTGGAATTCAAACAGCATCATTGGCTGTGATGAGGTCAACTGCCCACCCCTTGTCTGGAGAGGCTGGATGGGGTACTTTGATTCACAGCTTGACCAAGGCCTTACCTGATGCAGGAGGGTAATCTCCTAAGAGAAATGGGTGCTGCTACCAGAAACAGGGGGCCAGATGGTGCTGAACAAGCCTTTGGTTTCCAGGCTTCCCCTCTTTGGACCCAGCTTCCTAGCCTCCCAGCCCTACAAGAATGGGATCAGGTCAGATGATCCTGAAAGTTCTTCCAGGAAAGGCATCCTCTGATTGGAGGAATCGGAACTGGGCATCTTCCTTCCCTGGCAGGGGTGGGCAGGGTGGGGGGAGGCTGGGCGTGGGAGAGACGCTTCTCAGCCCTCAGGAGGGGCTCCTGGCATGAGGATGCCTTGCACACCCACCCTGAAGCCCCCCATTTAGGAGAGAACCAGGCAGGGTCAGGGCTGCCTCCTGAGTGGAAAGGAGGGAAGTTTACCTCCTCCCCTACATGTGGCTTAAACCAGTGACCTTGATCTCATGGGCCCCAGGGAGTCATGAGCCAACCTGAAAGCAGCAGAGGATGAAGGGCCCCAGGCTGCGTCACCCCCTCTCGGGGCGAGGCCGGAGGAACGCTGTGACTAGCTCATTCCTCGGGGCCTTGGAGCTGCTGTCCGGGAAATGACCTAAACTGGAACTCGGGCAGCAGCCAACTGTACCCGCCAGTAAGCCCTCGCCCACTCCTGACTGACGAAGGGGACTTGTGTACCCACTTTTCATAGGTTGCCACATGGGACCCCTGGAAACACCCCTGGGAGGTAGAAAACAAAGACTGTGGGATGAGGGTGCTCAGGGAGGGGCAGCTCTTAAAGGCAGAGACGAGTCAGACGCTCGGCCATCCAGGCCCCCAACACAGGATTCTCTCTCTACACCACCTGCCCCCGGCCTCTTCACTCCCCCATCTCCCAACCTCCACCTCTTCAGAAGCATCTAGGAACCCCAGCGTTACCCCTGCCTGAGCCAGGGCTCGAGGACCAACCAGGCCTGGCCAGTGCACCAGGGCCCGGAGGCAGGGGAGCAGGGCTAGGAAGAGGCCAAGGGACACTTCCTTCAGGAGGAAGTGGCTGAGGGCTTCAGGCCTGTGGTTCCAGCCCAGAAGTCCTGCTGGCCCCTGGCTGAAGCCACCTGTGCCCTTCTCGCAGGAAGCAGGGGGCGGCAGGAGCAGAGGGGGCAGGGGAAGCTGCAAGGTATGCGGTTTAGGCTGTGAAGTTCACACCGGGGCGAGTCCGGACACTCGAGTGAGTGGGCCTGCTGAGCCGCCCTGCCGCCAGGCCCTCTTCCTGTCTCCTTCTCAGCTCTGTCCTGAAACCACCCTTTGCCTGCCCTCCAACACCTGTCCCTTCTCAATGCCCAGAGCAGAGACCACCAAGAAGTTTCAGAACAACCCACCTCAGACAGCAGGGGCTCCAGCATCACCAAGACTCCAGAGAGCAGAGCACCAAGAAGGTGAGCTGAAAAAGGGCAGAAAGTTCTAGAAGCCTTCCCTGAGAGGTACCAGGTAACAGTGCTGACAACACTTCCCCAGTCCTTACTATGTTCCAGGCCCTGTTTTTAGTTTAAAGGTATTAATTCCCGAATATGCCAAGTGCTGTTTGAGGTCCGACAGCACCGGCATCCCCAGGTGCTTGTGAGAAATGCAGTATCTCAGGTCCCCCCCCCAGACTGAGTCCGAATCTGCCTCTTATCCAGGTTCCCAGGTGATTTCTGTGCACATGGAAGTCTGAGAAGCATCGTATTAACTCATTTAATCCTGACAACAGCACTTTCAGGTAGGTACTCTTATGACCCTATTTTACAGATGAGGAAACTAAGGCACAGAGAGGTTAAGTATTTTGCCCACGGCCACACAGGTGGTGAGTGCCAGGGCTGGGACCTGAACCCAGGCCATCTGGCTCCAGAGGGTACTCTCCGAATTGCTGGGCTGCCACCGCCTTTGGAATTCCAGGCACTGCTGGCCATTCAGTGCCTGTCCTGTGTGTGCTGCTCTGGCCTTCCAGAACCCACTCCAGCCTTCCCACCATTTCACCTTGCCTCTCCAGGGAGAGTCTGAATCATGTCTGAGACTCACGTCTGAGTCTCCCAGGCACGGGAGGTAAGGACACCTAACGATCTGCACGGAGCATTCATCACGCATCTGTGTCATCCCAGCTCTGGGCTGGGAGTTACGGTAGCTACAAAAGATGCTCAAGGTTCAAGTCTGCCTCGGGGGGTCCAGGGTCTCGTTGAGGAGACGGGAGACAGGAAATGGTCACGTGGGTGAGTATAACTTTAACTGGAGGTGTTCAGACACTCCCCGTGCAGCTGCCTCTTCAGGGCAGGCCTCGTGGTGAAGGCAGCTTTGAGCCAGACCTTGAAGGCTGAAATGTCTAACACAGGACAAGGGTCAGAGACCAGCCTGAGCAAAGGGGCAGAGGGGGCAGTAGACACAGGTGTAAAGCGGCCCTTGTGGCTGAAGCAGATGCCTGGAGCTTTTTTTTTTTAATAAATATTTCTTTTTCTTGTTTTTGTTTTTGTTTGTTTGTTTGTTTTGGCTGGGCCGCACCGCACAGCATGTGGGATCTTAGTTCCACAACTAGGGATCGAACCTGCACCCCATGGAGTGGAAGCTTGGAGTCCTAACCACTGGACCACCAAGAATTCCCTGCCCGGAGTTTTAAGCATCCCCCAGTCCAACCGTCATCTGATGCCAAGCTCCCCTCCACAGCATCTCACCCAGACTGCCCAGACTCCCCTGAATTCCCCCTGTGTTGAGGAGATCATTCCTTCCCATAGGGGAAAAGCCAGGCCATCTCTGGTGTGCACACAGATGTAGTTTTTCAAGCCAGTACACCTGTGTACAGGTGGGTCTCCTTGAAGCACATCTGAGCCATGCAGATCCAGCAGGCCCTGCCGCAACCTGGGGAGTGAGAGATGCCTCATACGCCCAAGGTGTCAGCTGTACCAGACGGGCCCCGCACCTTTATGCCCTTGAAGTCCTGGCTCCTTGGAGATGCCGCCATTAATCAGGAGTGTATCTGCAGGGGACCTGCACAGCTGGGGGATCTGTTCCTACAGCAGCTGCTTGGGGGACCCTCCACCAGAGCACTGGCCGGCACTGGAAAGGGGCCCCTCAGCAGCTGAGCTCCACCCTGACCGGAGGAACCCCAAGGCCAGCGTGTCCACGCACACAGCAGTGCACCCCTCTTGACGGCAGGCTCTCTTGAAGGCCCCGAGCATGCGTGTGTAATAAACACAGCCTGCGTGTCCTGGGCCGGGAGTGAGGCTGATACGCGCTCCATGTACGATGCCATTTAATACCCATTGCAACCACAGGAGCCCCCTCTACCATGGCTCCCACGTAGAGATGAGGACGCGCAGGACTTCCTCATAATCAGGATCTGAGGACAGGTCGGCGACTCTAGAGTTGAGCTCTGAGCACCCACGCAGGATTCCGTCCCCCTCCCCCTCACTGCCCACCTCCTCCACGCCTGCCTCAGTACTCTGCACACAAAGGGCGCTTAATAAATGCCTTAAGGACACTTCAGTTGGGACTTCCCTGGTGGCGCAGTGGTTAAGACTCCGTGCTCCCAATGCAGGGGGCCCAGGTTCCTTCCCCAGTCAGGGAACTAGATCCCACATGCATACCGCAACTAAGGGTTCGCAGGCCGCAACTAAGGAGCCAGAAAGCCACAACTAAGGAGCCGGACTGCCACAACAAAGACCGGATGCAACCAAATAAATAAATAAATAAATATTTTTTAAAAAACAAAAACAAAAAAACGCTTGAGTTAAAAACACTGCAGGGCACTGCAACATGTGGGCCCAGAAGTTGCCACCAGAGGGCGATGCGTGCCTCTCCCCAGCCTCCACACCGGGCTTGTTCTGCGGGAGAGAGGTGGGGTGAAGGCAAGGAGAATGGCCCAAAGTAGACAGTGACTGCTTCCTCCCTGGGGGCTCCAGGTGCCCACAGGATAAGAGGGGGAAGCAAGCAGGGCCCCTCGATTCCAGGAAGGCAGCATGAGGGAAGCCCAAGGAAAGCCAAGAGCAGTGACCTGCAAAGGATCTTGGAGACTCTCAGGTCTATCCTCTCCCTGTAGAGATGATGAGTCTGAGCCCAGAGAGAGACAGCTATCAGCCTTAGGTCACACAGCATGGCACAGGTTTAAACCCTGGCCTCCAGCCTCCCAGATTCCTTCATCCCACTTAACCCTCAGATTCAGAGCAGGGAACTTAACCCAGGTGGTTCCTCACCTTCCTCTAGTCAGAACATACGAGAAATGGATTCCTGAGACAGCCCCAGGCCCCGGCCCTCTGCTCCTCCTGTATCTCCTTCCCTTAGCCCTGGGGAAGGCGAACACCTCCACCTCCAACCCTAACCACCCCTGAGTGCCGAGGACTCCCAGTCCTGCACTTCCTGGCCCTACCCACATCCTCGGCCCTCCGTCTCCCTTGTCCTGATCATCCGGCCATCCCTCTGCCTCCCAAGTACCACTGCCATGCTTTTGGCCTCAGCTGCTGTCCTCTTAGAATGAAAATCAGATAATGTCCTGTCCCTGCTTAAAAGCCCCCAAAGGCTTCCCACTGCACTTGTGACGCAACCTCACCTCCTTGCCCTGAAAGACCCAGCCGCGCTGCCCCTGCCGCCGGCTGCCTGTCAACTCCTGGAGGGCTCAGCGCTCTCCCCTGCCTCACCCACACTCCCCCGAGCTCCTGCTGCGGCCTTCCTGGGCCAGTCCACCCTGCCTAAAGCAGACACGGGCCTGTTCAGTCCCAGCACCTGCCCTTCTCCGCCAGGCATTTGCTCTCATTTATAATCGGTTGGGCACCGGTGAAGGATTTGTTTGCGGTCTGTCCTCCTGGCTGGATTATGGCTCCTCAAGGTCACAGGTCAAGTCCATGGAGACCCATGGCTTCTCTGGCACCTAAAGCCATGTGTGGCTCAGGGTAGGTGCTCAAATTGTATTTGTTGAAAGGATGGGTGGATGGAGGGATGGATGGAAGGATAGATGGGTGGAGGGAGGGGTGGAGGGAGGGGGGGAGGGAGGGATTGAGGGATGAATAGAGGGAAGGTTGGAAGGATGGAAGAAGGAAGGTCTTGGCATTGGGTTGAGAAGGTGTCTATTCATCCCTTCATTAACCTAACAGGGATTTACTGAGCACCTACTGGCAGCACCGTGCTGGGCACTGGGGGAGTTACAGGACGTGCGGGACCTGAAGTCTGTCTAACTCAAGGAAGTGTCTCTTAGTAAGGGAGTAGGACAAAATGCACATAATTACAACTAAGGGAGCGTGTCAGTACAATGACTGTCAGGTCGAATTTTCAGGACAGTCCTAGTATCAAATGATAAGAGTAAGTTCATGTGATTTGATTCTAAACCTTTCAAGGTTTGATCTAAATAAAGTAACAAGGCAGGATAAACCATTTTTAAGACTATATAGGCAATTTTGTCTTTAGAAAATGTGGTCATCTCGGTGCTTTGTGACCGCCTGGAGGGGTGGGATAGGGAGGATGGGAGGGAGGGAGACGCAAAGGGGAAGAGATATGGGAACATACGCATATGTATAACTGATTCACTTTGTTATAAAGCAGAAATAACACACCATTGTAAAGCAATGATACCCTAATAAAGATGTTTAAAAAAAAAAGATGTCTATGGAAGCATTTAATTATGATGGCAAAAATTTGTAAGGAGTCTCAAATGTCTATCACTAAGAGATTGGTTTTATAAATATGGTACGAATATACAATATAATACATTGAATGAGGATGTGCATCTGTACTATTAACATGGAAAAGTGTCCACTACATATTATTAAGGAAATAAACAAATTACATGCAAAAAAAAGAAAATGTGGTCATAATGAGTATAAAAAGACATAGAGTAGGCCTAGTTTAAATAAAACACATGCCGTGGAAAAATAAAACAGATCCTTGCTTGACTGAGGTAAGCAGGGAAGGCCTCCCCGCATACACCCTTAACCTCCCCAAATCCTAGGACTTGTATTTATCCAGTCAACGAATTTTTACTGAGTACCCACTATGTGGCAAGCTCTCTTCTAGGCTCATGGACTATAACAGTGTAGAGCTTACAGTCTGGTGGGGGTGGGGAGGTGGAGAGGCAGCGGCGGTGGGCGACCAGGGACCATAAATGCAACAGACAGGCAACTTCCGTAGGGAGTTAGGAGAAGACAAACGCCGGGGAAAGGAAAGAGCAGGATACATGAGATCGGGAGCACAGGTTTAAATGAGGGGGTAGAGGAGACCTCACGAGAAGGTGATGTGAAAATCTGAAAGAAGGGCGGAGCCAGGCAGAACTGGAGAAGGGATAAAAAATAGAGAGCGTCTCCTAAATTTGCACAGCAACTGATAGATCCCCAGTCCACACCTTTACCCGTGCCAGCCTAGGAGTTCCACATGGGATGAGGTGGACTTGCTCTCAAAAACTATTTGCGGGATTTGTGGATTGGATTGAACAAAACGGAACGCTACCTGCAACCTTCTTCTTCACCTTCCTCCTAGCAAACTCCTACTCATCCTTCAAGACCCAAACATATATGGACAGAGTTGGTTGCTCTCTCTTCTGAGCTACCCACCTTTATACAAACTTTGCACCGTATACAAGCTTCTTTTATAGTCCCCAGTGTACTGTACTTCCCTAGTTTGCCCGCAGGTCTAGGCTTTCCCACGTACTAGGAGCCCTCGAGAGGATCTGACTTGTCCCAGGTGTTTTAGACGCCTAGAGCCTCCTGGAGACGCTTGATTAGTGGTGACAGACTTGAAATGACCTATGGTCCTTCAGCGCTCCCTCTCAGGTAAGTGGTTTGCATTTCTGCGGACCTGGGGTACATTAGTTGAGGTCCTTTTAGAATTCAACCCCTGTTAGTTAACATGGAAAACAGGTGACACTGGAAATGAAGGCAAGGAGCTTGAGCCCCAACCAAATCTCGGGAAGGGAGAAATCAGGGCAGCCCCAGGACCTTGGTACCACCATGCCTGGGTGCCGTGGTCAGCTCCAGCAGTGGCTCTGCTGGGGTTGGGGACTCCCTTACAGCTATCAAGTACCCTGGCCACCAGGGGGCAGGGTACAGTAGACAGAATGGCCCTGGGTGGGGTACAGGGGTGGTGAGGGGTCCCAGGGAAAGAGGAAACTGAGCCTGGGGACCACACCCAAAGTACCTCCCTCACAGGGCCCTGCTCCACCCAAGCCTGGCCACCCCTTCACCTTGTGTGAGAGGCCCAGGGACCCCAGCCCAGTTTGAATGGTCAGTGCAATGGAGGTACATGCCTGGCAAACCACCAGGGGCTGCATTTTTATTTATTTTTATTTTTTTTCTGCAGTACGCGAGCCTCTCACTGTTGTGGCCTCTCCCGTTGCGGAGCACAGGCTCCGGACGCGCAGGCTCAGCGGCCATGGCTCACGGGCACAGCCACTCCGCAGCATATGGGATCCTCCCGGACCGGGGCACGAACCCGTGTCCCCTGCATCGGCAGGCGGACTCTCAACCACTGCGCCACCAGGGAAGCCGGGGGGCTGCATTTTTAAAGAAGGCCTTCTTTTGAAAAACTTAAAATTGTAACATTTGCCAATTTCTATGGTGTAGGTACTGCCACCACGGCCGATCTCAAGCTAACGCTGTGATGTGCAGTCGGGCTCCGGCACACCGTTGGCTGTAGGTAGCGAGGTGCAAGGGCACGAGCTCCTCACAGACTCCTGTAAGGGAGTCCTGCCCTGTCATGAGACTGACCAAAGAGCTTGGGGAGGTGTTGCAGCCTCCGAGAAATAATAGCTCAGGATATGGGTTTGAATCCGGCGTCCACCTCTGACCCAATGACCTGAATCTCCTTCAGATGCGGCCCACCGGATAGATCCCAAATCCCAGGTCCTGCACACCTGCTCCTTCCTGCCTCCCGGCCTTTCTTTCAGTTCCTGGGAAGTGCTGTGCAGTTTTCTATCTCCAGGCCTTTGCCCACGTGGGTTCCTCCACCTGCGGTTCTGTCTCACCCTCTGGGGCTCAGCTGAACCACCTCTTCCTCAGAGAGGCCGTCTCTGACCAACCCCCCAACCTTCCAAATTAGCTTCTTCCATTATTACCTTGAGAGCACTTACCCTAATGTGAGGCCCTAGTGTGATGGTCTGTATAACACTCATCTCCCCTACTAGACAGTAAGCCCCACGAGGGCAGGGACCGTGTGGACTTTTGTTCACTGCTTTGCCCCCTCTGCCCAGCACAGAGCAGGGCCCATCATGGGTAGTGAACCCCAAACTGTTGAATGAATGAACATACGACACAGGAAGGAAATTATCCAAATACAGTTTCTTCTTCTGTAAAATGAGTATAATAAAATGTCTACCTTCAGATAATATTTAAACCTATAAAGAGCCTACTCCGCGCCAGGATTTTCATATACTTACCCCTTTAATCCTCACGACAGCTCTCTGGGGTAGATGCTGTTATTATCATCCCCATTTTCTAGGTGAGGAAACTGAGGCACAGAGAGGTCATGAGGTGACCTGCTCTCCTTTATCCGGTTAGATCTGAGCCCAGGCAGCATCTGTCGCCAGCAGCCTCGGTTAAACTCAGGGAGTTAAAATCAACTCTTTTGGGGGAGGGTTGGGGAGGGCCCGCGGAGGTGATGACATCTGGTGCTGCTATAGCTCCCGTGCCCCAAGACCTCGGAGCCCAGTGGGCAAGGCTAATAACTGATAAGCACTGTGATCAGGGATTGCTCAAGACCGAGGCTGTCCCCCAAGTCTGAGAAGTCTTCCTAGAACCGAGATACCCCGGCTGAGGAAGACGGCTGCACCTGATGATGTGGCCGGAGAGGTTTGAAGAGAAGTGAACCAGCGGTGCTCGTGACCACTTCTCCCCACGGCCACAACACTTCTGACCTCAATCGGGAGCTCAGCCTAGACCCTTGGGGCTCACAGGCAAACCTTGCTTCCCATCGTCCTGTTCTCCTTCCCAGGGGTCGGGTTAGTTGTGGTCGTATGATCAGTTCTGGCCAATGAAAAGCGAGCAGGGGCTGCTGGGTGAAAGAATCTCTAGCTCTTCTTTCATTCCCCCTCGTGATGCCTGATGTGACGCCTGGACAGCCATCTTGTGGCCACCACCTTGTGGCTGCCATCCTGTGGCCCTGAGGGAAGCTGGCTTGAGAACAAAGTTGTTGCACTAAGTGGGCCGAGTGGAAATGTGGGACAGATCAGGGTCCTCAGTGCTTTTGCTGAGCTGCTGAATTAACCAGCTCCAGAGCTGCCCCACCCTAGGATTTAGGGTTCGTTTTCCTTTTTTGAAGCTCTTTGTTCAATACGTGTTCCTTGCACCCAAGATCATCCTCACAAACACAGCAAGGATATGTAACAAACAGCAGAGAGAGGAAAGGAGTCTTGTCCAGGTACTTGCGTTTCAAAATAAGAAGGAAAGAGCTGCATTGCCAGCCAAGAGCTTTGGGAGAGGATGCTCTGAGTAGACACAAGGTCCCTCTACCCAAATACCCAAGATGCCCCGGGGGGAGGCAGGCAGAGGGGAGGAAAGGAGTGTCAGTGTTGGGGTTCCTGGTGAACATGGATCCGGGCCCCTCCTTCCCAGCTGAGCCTGGCAAGGGCTCCAGGGAAGACCCCCAGCAGGTCTGGGGCATCTGAGACTCAGAGGGGCCGTTCCTCTCTTCCCAGGCAGAACCCCGGGGAGGTGGCTGAGACCCCAGGGAAGAAATGGCCAGATAGTGCATTCCGGCAGATAGGGCTGGGCTCGGACGGCCCTCTGAGGGATACAGAATTTGTGAGATAAGCGTGCGTGCAGAGAGGATCCGGATGTCCCAAGAGGAATGAGGACCCAGGAGGCTCTGCAGGAATGGGCGTAGTTCAGCAGGTATGTAGGCGGAACCGGGAGCCTGGAGCAGAGGGGACATTGACACACTCAGCAGATGTCCTTTGGACATGCACTGCCAGGTGACCCCTCCCGCTGCCGGGATGTGGCGCTCAGATGCAGCCCCCCAGGAAATGTGGTACGAGAAGAAGCCCAGCTGGCCAAAATCGCATTTCTTCAACTTCAGCAGCATGGAAATTAAGCTTAGTCATGGAGAAATAAAGCAAGTTCTATTCTGTGTACATCTGAGTTTGCGGCATCAACTCATTCCCCGCAGTGGTGAAGAGCAGTCAGCAAGATGTAGGTCAGCCACCAGCAACCCCACCACCACCAACACTGCTGCTTCCCTGCAGAGGGTCCCCGGTTTCCTCCATGTGCCTGCACCCCAATTACTACTTCCTCCTGTCCACGCCACCACCTGCAGGAGACCTCACACCTCATCCGGACCCTGAGCTGCAACCCCAAGCCTTGCTACTGGCCACCCAGCCTCCCGTCTTCCTGGGTTTGCAGACCAGCTGCTCCCAGCCACGCTGGCTTAGCTCCGTGTCCTCCTGACTCATGTCGTGGAAATCCCTCCTTCCTTTCTGGCTCCTGCGGCCACCCGCTGGCCCCAGCTCTCCCCAGCTCGGCCCCACCCATGATGTTCTTGACGTCTGTTTCTGATCTTGTTGAGTTTCTGCCCGTGTTTTTCCCTTCCTCCAGATGTACACGTGGCAGCATGTAGCTACTGGGACAGGCCTGCGGAGCTGGCCGGAGGGGAGGGAACAGGAGAGTCGCAGGATTTTATCCCCTGGCCCAGGATTCCTGGTTCTTGCTTCCCGCTGCTTCTCTCTCCCTATGCTCAGTAAAAGTCATTCATCCCACAAACGCTCTCCGCTCTTCAAGGACCCACATGCCAGCTGCTGCTGATGCACAAACACCATTACAGTCGGTCCTCACTCAGGACAAGAAAGGGATGGTCCCCGGGGTGGGCAGGCGGCTGCACGGGCATTTCGCTAGCTCGCTGGGGTCACCAGGACCACACGTTGCAGATCCCCGGGGGATGTTGTCCCCACAGACCTGGCAGCGGGCTGAGGGGGGCCTCCACCAAGAACTTACCTGTTGGGAGAGTCTCCATAACAAAGATCTAGTGGCTCTGACCCCCCCACTGACGATACGCCTCCAAGTCAGGAACTGGGATCCCATGGGAACGACTGGCCCAGACAGACCAGGGGCCGCCTCTGAAGCACGGATGGAGAAGTGTTTATAGCAGGTCCAACTAGACAACGGAGGGCTGCCAGTTTTGCAGACCTGAACTAATGTGGCCCGGAAATATCTGGGGCCTTTGGCCTCAGCTTGCAAAGGGCAAGCTTCAGTCCTCCTGCAAGTGCTTGGCAAGCAGCGTCAAAAGCTCTTCTGCCTCAGTAATCAGCACATCAAGTCCTCATGATGTCCATGACCAAAGGCTCCTGCCTGGTGCTGGAGGTGACCTTTACCACCAGTGTCGGAGCAGGGGTGCTGGGAAGGCCGATGGCACTTCAGCAGATCCTGGGCCCAAAGTGGGCGGTGGGATGGCTCCCCTGAGTAGCCTCTGACCTGTTAGGGCCTCTTGCGTGAGAGCTGCGAGGGCTTCAGGTGTGGTGGGAAACCTCCTTCGGGGGCCAGATGGGCTCCAAGGAAACTAAGACTTACGTCTCCCCCTGCCAGGGTGGCTGCAGGCTCAGGTGGATTCTGGGGCAGTTACGGTGGATTTGTCATTATAGCATCCTCTTCCACATGGTACCCAGAGAGCCGTCAAACACAGGCACGCAGGCAGGGCTGATGCCCCATCAAGCCAATAAGAGGAGTCGCCACTGATTGCGTTCGATATGTGAGTAGCTACTACGCTAGCTCGGAAGTCAGAACCCGTTGTCAGAACCAAGTCAGAACCAAGACTGCCCGTTGTAGGATGTGGAGCATTTTCCCACCAGAGAATATACAGCTGTTCTCTGGCAAATATTACACACAAAACAGGAGACAGGAGCCCCAGGTAGGATCTGTGGTTCGTTCAGCACGTCCAGGTGCCTCACTGGAACATAAACTCCATGGGTGTTCTCCATGGGGAGGTGATGGCTTGTGCCTGCAATTGCAGCCTCCAAGCCTAGCAGCATACCCAGCACACAGTAGGTGCTCGGTAGCTGTGGTTCAAAGGATGAACGCAGGGACTTCCCTGGTGGTGCCATGGTTAAGAACCTGTCTGCCAAGGCAGGGGACACGGGTTCGAGCCCTGGTCCAGGAAGATCCCACATGCCACAGAGCAACTAAGCCCGTGCACCACAGCTACTAAGCCTGCGCCCTAGAGCCCGCGAGCCACAACTACTGAGCCCGCGTGTCACGTCTACTGAAGCCCACGCGCCTAGACCCCATGCTCCGCAACAAGAGAAGCCCATGCACCGCAACGAAGAGTAGCTCCCGCTCACCGCAACTAGAGAAAGCTGGCACACAGCAACGAAGACCCAACGCAGCTAAAAATTAATTAATTAATTTTTTTTTTTTTTTTTTTAAAAAGGAGGAATGCAGTGCTCACCGGGCAACCTCTCTTCTAATCCTTATGGCCACACCATGAGATAGGTGATCCCCATTCCCATTTTACAGACAAGGAGACTGAGGCTCCGAGGTGTGAGGACTTTCCCAGGGCCACAGCCAGGGCACCGCACAATAGACCCTGAGCTGGTTCCACTGCCTCCAAGGCACAGCAGCTGAGTGAGTGACCGAGGCGGGCTGGTTCTTTTGTGGGTGGCGAGCACGTGGAATGGAGCCCTGGGCTGCCTTGGTCCCTCTGGGATCCTGAACCTGGGCCCAGCAGAACAGGATGGGCTGCCCTCCCAAGGTGGGCAAAGGAAACCGAGCAGAAAGAGCCAGGCTGGATTGCCAAGAAGACGCACAACTTTTAATCATGCTGGACAAGCAGGGCAGGGGTGAAGTCGGGCTGGGGGTGGTTGTACAGGACCAGCCTTCACGGCACCGGGTCAGGCCCTGCTGCCATCCCCCAGCCATGCAGCCATGGCTCCCCTGGCTATGAGTAAGCACCAGAGACCACCACCGGGGCCACCTCTGCCCCGGAGTCCGTATAAGCACCAACGGGCGGAGGCCGTCTCCCTCTGGGGAGAGATTCGGGCCACCTGGGGTTGCGGGATGGGAAGGCTGGGGGCCACCAGGCTGTCCCACCCTGGGAGAGGGGGAAGGGACAGAAGTCCTGATGTCCCTCACTTGGCCTCAGCCTCGCCCAGCGCCTCCCTTGGCATCATGGCTCAGAGGAGGGTCCCCCCAATTGACCTGGAACGTTGCTCGCTTTGGTTCCCCAGACCTGCTGAGGGGTCCAAAGCCCGGTGCCCTCTGTCCTGGCTCATTGCCCGGCAGCATTTGTAAAGGCAGCAGCGGGCCAGAGGCGGCTCTGCTGGGCAGGAGCTGCCCACCCGGGGCCTCAACACCTGGAGAGCCGGAGGCACTGGGCTGGCGAGAGACACCAAGGAGGTCAGAGCACCTGGGGACAGATGACAGTGTCTGACAGTGGCTGGGAGCCTGGGAGAACTGAGGCCCAGGCACCTTTGGCAAAATGGGCTGAGCACGGCCCTGACGGCCGCCCAGCAGCGGGGCAGGGAGGGAGTGTGCTGAGGAGGGTAGGAGTCCTCACAGGCTTCCATCCCAGCCGTGTGGGGAGCTATGGGTCTGGGCCCTCTTACCCCAAAATGCCCCCTAACCCCTGGATCCTCTCCTCACAGCACCTTTCCCCTGACCAAGGCCCCCCTGGGTTTGCTTTAATGATGGGCATTGGGAAAAAAAGAAAGGAACAGGCAGAGGATACCCCCCACCTGGGGTACCCTATCCTGCCAGCCTTGGGGAGTGGTGGGTAATGGGGGGCCACAGTGCCTGAATGCCCAGAACACAGACTTGTGTGATCAGAGACCCATGTGTTCCTCTGGGTCTGGTTTCAGAATCTGTGTCTCCCCACCCTGGCTGGACTGGGTGCTCACCGAGAGCAGGGCCTGTGTCTGGTTCACCTCAGCCTTCCCAGAGCCTGGCACAGAGCGGGCGCTCAGTGAGTGTTTGATGACTGAATAAATGAACTGCGGCTGCACAAGTCGGGGCACAGACAGGAGCTCAGAGAGAAGGGAGAAGGCGCAAGAGACAAGAGGAGGGGGTGTCCTAGAAGGGTGAGAGAATTGAAGGATGTTGGGAAGATTCTAGAATGTTTGGAAGATTCCAGAATGTTGTGAAAATTATAGGACCTGGTTACTCAAGTGGGGTCCATAGACCAGCATCACCCAGGAACGTCCTAGAAATGCAAAATCCTGGGCCCACGCCACACCTGCTGGATCAGAACCAGCATTTTCACACAATCCCTGGGTGATACAGATGCACATTCAAGTTTGAAAAGTGCTGGTCTAAAAGGTTGGGAAAGTTCTAGAAGATTGAGGTTAGGAGGTTTCTGAAAATGTCCAAGAGAGGAGAGAGGCAGGAACAGACTGGGAGGGGTGAAGGAGGGAAGGAAAGAGGAGGAAGGCTGCCCAAAATGCCAGGTCCCAGGGCCAACTTTACAGACAGGCAAACTGAGGCCCCGCAGGGCACAGACCTGTCCGTGGCCACCCCAGGCCAGAGCTGCCCCATGGGAGGCACTAATCGTCCTCAGGCTTGATGAGGTGGCCGCTGAAGGTGATGTAGGTGTCGATGTCGTCGCTGTAGACGGCGTTCTCACGCTCACGCTTGAAGAGCCGCGCCCAAACACGGTCGCCGGGTGCCAGGGCCAGCATCACACTCTGGCTCTGCATGATGCTGCGGTCGCTGGGCTGCGCGTACAGGATGACGGCTGCCTCGTCGTTGTGCACGACGTGCACGTAGGTCTCCTTGAAGTTCCAGCTGTGCACGTTGAGGCTGAAGAAGTAGAGGCCGCGCAGGGGGGCGACGAAGTGGCCGGCAGCCAGGTTGAAGTGCCCGTCCGGGTTCACGAAGACCGTGTCGAAGAGCAGCGGCTGGAAACCCTCGCTGCTGTGCAGGGCCGTCTTGCGGCCCACCGAGAAGGCTGAGAAGCGCATCTGGCACGGGCTGCCAGGGCTGCCTGCTTGCCCCTTGGCGCCCTTGATGCCCTGGGGGCCACGCTCCCCCCGGGGGCCCTCCCTGCCCAGCTTCCCGGGCGAGCCCAGCAGGCCTCGGTCCCCTTTGTCACCTGAGGAGACAAAGAGGAGAAAAGTCAGGGCAGGCACCCACGCCTGCACCCAGGGGGCTCCTAAGCGTTTGCAGAAGGCTCGCCCCTGCCCAGAGACGGCAGGTCGGAGAACAGCCAGCACCTACTGAGCACCTACAGCATGCCAGGCATCGCCACCCCGAGGCCCCTCTAAAGGAGACACCACGCCCACCTCCACTCGCAGAGAGGTGACGGGACTCTCCCGGTGGTACAGCTTGAGAGCAGGACCCCAGCTGTGGTTTGTCTCCACGCCAGCCTGCTCCCTCCTCAGCAGTGAGGGTCTGACTGTGGTCCCTGCCAGACCGGGCCTGGACCCCAGGTGTCACTGCACCCAGCGGGGCTTCAGGGGGATGTGGGCGTGGCATTTCTGCCCCAGAGAAGGGATGACCCAGAAGGAAGTGTCCAGAGTCAGAGCCAGGAGGCCCTTGGTGGGCGTTACCGCCCCTCTGCACGACCTGGGGCCTTCATGTTGGTGTCTTGGGATTTTTCTGTCTGTATCTTGAAGAGGATCATGCTTGCCTCACTGGGATGTTCCTGAGCCCTCTGGGAAAGCACTGGGTGAACTCTGCAGATACGAGGCAGGACGATTCACCCAGCACTGCCCAGCCCACCTCCCCCTGCCCTGGGCTCCGGCAGCATCTCCCCTGGTTCCCAGGCAGGCACGCCTCTGGCCAGCCCTTGTTCCAGGCTGACTTCGAACGCAAGAAAAGCAGGTGACCGCCTACTTTTTATATTTTTACCACCTACTTCTTGAGGGACCAGATTCCAAATATTTCTCTGCTGCTTGTCACAGAGCCTGCAATCACACCCTTAGCCACATCCCTCTGAATGAACTAGACAGCCCTGTGTTGTCCTGGGGTCCCCTATGACCATGGCAATGCTGCTGGGAAGAGGGGAAGAAGGGGCAGAAAAGAGGACACAGGTCCTTGGAGGAGAAGCCTGGAGAGAAGCAGGGAGGAGGGAGTCCATGGCTCTGTGGAGGTCTTCCTCACTGGCCTCGTTGGTGAACTGCCTACCTCATCACGTGCCCTGCACTTTACAGTTTGCAGAGCACTTGCTTCGCCCCAGGCCCAAGGGAGGGTGTGAAGGGTAATTATAAGAGGGGGTTACCTTCTCCTTTTTACAAATGAGGCAGTAAGCCCAGGGAGGGAGAGACAAGCCTGCCCCACACAGCAAGGGAGCTGAAGAGCGGGGACTGGGACCCAGGACTCCTGACACCAGCCAGACGCCTTCTGCCCAGCAGGCAGCTAGCCTGTCCCAGGAGAGGTGACATGGGGTTTTAAGGAGGATAGTGAGGGGGGAGTTCAGTCAGTATCCAAGCACCTCGTCAACCTCACACAGAGGGCTCTGCTGGCCTTGGGGAAGCGGTGATGTGTGAGTGGTGGGCCAAGTAGGGAGAGGACAAGAGGGGTCCTCAACCACAAAATCTGAAGGCCCGAGGGTCTCAGGTGCCAGCTGACCCTCTGGAGTCCTCAGCGACAAATCTTAGCTCTGCCCCTAACAGCTGTGTGACCCCAGGAAAGCTTCTCCCCTCTCGGAGGCTCTGTTTCCCCATCTGCAAAGTGGGAGGAATGACAACATACCGAACTTGCGGGGTTGTCGTGAGCAAAGACAGAGGTTAAGGATGTCAAGGTCTGGCCCCAGGACCAGCCATTCACAGCCCCCAACAGCAGAAGTAGCTTCCTTGAGATTTGGTTTTAGGGGACAGGCAGCCAGCTCTCACCTGGGTGGCCCTAGTGGCCCCCACGGCTCTCCCTGATTCTACCCTTGTCTATTCTCCACAGAAATTAGAGTGATCCATTTGAAACCTAAGCTGGGCCAGGTCCCTCCTCTGCTCAAACCCTCCCCCACTCCCCATCTCACTCAGAGGAGGAGCCCACGTCTGATCTGTTTTGTCTCCAACCTAGCTCCTCCCCTTGCCCCCTGTTCCTTCAACACATGAGGTCCGCTCTGGCCCCAGGGCCTTTGCACCTGCTGTGCACGCTGCCTGGAATGCTCTTCCCCAGATATCCACGTGGCTTCTCCCCACCTTCTCAGTGAGACCTACACTGACCAGCCCCATTTAATATGCACACTGCCCCCCACAGCTGCACTCCAGACACCCCTTACCCTGCTCCACCTCGTCACTTCCGTAGCATTTATCACCATCCATTTCATTAACTTGGGTGATATGTTTACTGCTCACTGTCTGCCTCCCCCACTAGAACAGAAGCTCCACAGCGGTGGCATCTCTGTCTGATGTGTACACGCTCCATCCCAGAATTCAGAATGGTCCTGGTATGCAGTAGGTACTTAATAAATGTGTGAATGAAAGAAAAGGTCTGGGACAGTTTTCTGTCCTGGTTTCTTCTGCTCCTTCCACCTCACCTCCCTGAGCCCAGGAAGAGATCCCCATGCCCTCCCTGTCCCCGACCGGGCCAGTCCAGCCATAGCCACGTGTGGGTCCTCACCCTTCAGGATGGTGATGTTAATGTAGGGCCTGACCTCAGGCAGCATGTACGGGAGGGCAGACGGAGAGGCCAAGGACGTATGTGCAGCATCAGCAAGGACCAGGGGGTCCTCAGAGTCACAGCACCGTCGACAGAGCCCAGGGGAACTAGAGGCCACGGCTTCCCCAGAGGTGGGCTCCTCGGTGGGGATTCCAAACACAGAGAGAGGGGGCACGAGCACTGCCCAGAGGAGGCCCAGGGCAGCTATCCCCATGGTGACCTGGAGCAGGGAAGGAGGGACAGAAACATATTACCTTGACATCTACACTCTGTTGATGCCCAGCGTGGACGCCACCACCCACAGCACGTGCGCTCCTGACATAACTCGGGGAGGGGGCATTAGTGCCCCCATTTAACAGATGAGAAGACAGTGGCCTACACAGGGAAGCAGGTTCTCAAGGTCACAAAGAGGTTCACAAAAGCAGGTTCTCAAGGTCACAAAGACACTTGCGGTAGTGCGGGGCCTGGAGGTTGAGTCTCCTGGCACCCAGTCCCTGGGCATCTCTGGCACACATGGGCCCACGAAGGACGACCCGCTCTGAAGACGAGGGTCCTGGGAGGCCTTTGCTGGGGTGGGTGAGGAAGATGCCCTGCTGCCCATGTGTCATAGCCAACGAGACTATAAAATGCTTTTCCCAACCTCCCTCTGGCTTGTTTTCTTGCCCCAGACTCCACCGTCACTGGAGGGCAAAGGTAGAAGGTGCCCCTCAGGACGGACAAATTACAAACAAACAAACAAAGGAAGTCCCTGCAGAAATGCACGCGGAGGGTGTGTAGCTGGTCTCAGCCCACCTCCTCTCTCAGCATGTTTGCGCAGTCAACAACCTACCAACTCAACCTCACAGAAGAAGCCCTGCAGGGAAAGGAGAAGGAGAGAGTAAATTCATTGGAAGGTGGTTGTGTCAATCATCGTAGACCTGCCAATCAGCTGCCAAGGTGGTAAATTGGAACTAAGGGGCGGGACCCAGGAGGTCTGGAAAATTCAAAAGGAACCGGGAAGCCCAACGGTTTGTGAGAATCTGTCTTTGGCCTTGGCCAAGAAGGGATCCAGAGTTCACGGAGAGGGGCAGAAAGCAGCCGGGACAGCAGTGACTGGAGACGAGCTGGGGCTGGGTGGGCAGGAAGCCAAGCAAAGAGCCTTTGAGGTGGTGGCAGTCTTTGGGGGCTGGCACTGAGTTATCACAGGATCAGAAACACTTTTGAAACCAGACTGGTTTTTACACTTCTGGTGTTCTTTGTTTATTTCCTTTGTGTTCTCCTTTAACATTTAGTACAATTTAAAAATATTTTTCTGTGGTTAATATGTGTAGAGAAACTAAAATTATTATTTTTTTTAAATGCCATTCTAACCTAACCTGAACACTGAGGTAGGAGTTGGGTTTTAAAGGGGCAGGAGCCCTCCCCCGCAACAACCCCCTCCCCGCTCCCTGGGGGCTGGGTAGCAGCAGGAGAAGAGAGGGGTGGGCAGGCAGTCTCCAGGGCCATCACCCCTCTCCTGAAGGTGACCATTCCCAAGCCTCCCCCACCTCTCCGGCCCCCGTTCTGCTTTCCTGGTTCTGCTCAATAAGGCACATCAAATCTTCAGAGATCAACATCCCTTCTGTCCGAGATTATGACCCTTACCTTTTATTTGTAAATTACACAACCCAGTGGTTTTGAGAAGAGCAAAATCCCCTCTTTTTCTTCCCATAGATGTGACCTCATGGGAAAAGATGAGGCTTTGGAGTCAGACTTGAGATCCCAGAATAGTTTACAAGCTGTGTGACCTAGGGCTAGTGGCTTAACGTCTCTGGGCTTCTTGCTCCTTGACATTTACAAGGAGGAGACAACACCACCTTCCTCCCCAGGTTATTTGGGAGGATTTAAATGTAGGGAAATTGCCTGACTTGTAAAAGACTCGTAATCAAATGATTGTCCCTTTCTCTGCTGCCCAGCACGACCTCTCCCCGGGGCCTGCGTGGGATAGCAAGAGCAGGACTGTTCCCAGAGGATTAAAACTGTTTGGGGACATTTCTGTTGGCCTAGCCAGCTGAGAGTCAAAAAATCTGTGACACAGAACTGTGACCTGGTGGGGTTGGGGGGTGGGGAGGGGGGATGCAGGAAGCAGGGAGCAGGAAGCAAAGCAGCCTTTAACAAAAGTAATAATAACCACAGCCATGGTCACTGACTGTCCCTGGAGGAAGGTGTCACACAGGGATCAAATGAGTGAGGGACCACGCCATTGGGGGTGATTTGGGGGTCCCTGCTGCCTCCATGAGGGCGCTGGGGCCTCTTTGGAGTGGGGGAAGGGCCAGGCCCTGCTGAGCTGAGTTGGTGCCTGTCCAGGCAGGGGTGGGCACAAGACAGGAGCATCGGAGGGCAGCCCTTCACCGGGGCTAAAGTCTCAGTCAAAGGAGGGAGTGGGGAAGGGAGACCCTAGAGGGGCTGGCCGGGGTCAGAAGGAGAGAGCAGGGCCCCGAGATGTGAGATGTGTCCGGGAAGAGAGGAGAAAGGAGAGGAATTCCAGGCTCTGACCCCAACCCCCTCTGCCCTGCTGGAGGAAGTTGCAGGACCTCCCATCACTCACCCAGTGTCCTGCAGCCTCAAACAGCAGCTCACAGACCCCGGGCCTCTGGGCCGCCTCTGGTTCCTTGGTCCATGTTTGCAATTATAACTTGTTGCTGGCCCAGAACCCCAGGCCCTGCGGGCTGGCCAAGGAGGGAGGGAGAAAGGGATGGAGGCAGAGCAGAGGGAGGGAGGGAGGGCGGAGGGGGCGGGCTGAGCTGGCTTCCCGCTTCCCCTGCTCCCTGCTCCCTCCCCTCCAGCCTCTGGGTTCTCCGGAGATAAAGGGAGCTGAGGATTTCCTTGTCTTAACTCTCTGGTGGTCCTAGAGGGTCTTGTTTCATTCAGAGACCCCGTAAAGCTCCAGCAGGAAGGGGTCTGAGGCCCCTGATGGGAACTCGAGGCTGGGAAGGGGGAAGGGCAGGGAGCCCCAGAAGTTGCTCAGGAAGGGAAGGCAGTGCTGGAATCGCCATGCCGGGGGCTCCAGCCTAGGCTGAGGAGCTCGTTAGCTCTGAGTCACTGAGGCAGGCGGCACGGAGGGGGCACGGGCACCAGCCCAGTAGCCTCAGGTTCAAATCCTGGCACTGGCACCCACTGGCCAATCCCTTCCCCTCTCAGACCCTAGCTGTCTGTAGAACTCCAGTCCCCAGCCCCATCCGTGCCAGCTCCGAGATCAGGTAAGAGTATCAGGTAAGGGTGGCAGCCGGGTCAACAGCCCCGCCTCCAATGGACACCAAAGTCCTCCTCCTCTGCCTGGAAATGCTGCCATGATTATCCATCTTCCTGGTCTTCTACAGCCAATCCGCCCGTGGAAATGACCCCCAAGAAGGTCACAGGAGGGCAGCCTGTACAGAATGCCCCTGGGCCTCTGCTTCCTTCTGGTTAGGCTGCAGGAGGCTTTGCAAAGGCTGCAGTCCTGGTTCCCTGGGCTCAGAGACCCCTGTGCAAAGATTCTCTCAAACATCCCTCGCCCTCTAGCCCCCTCTCATGCTACATTTGTTGAGTACTTACTGCCTGGGCCAGGCTTCACCTTTGCAGGGGTTTTTGGGAGCCAAGGGTATTTACATCCATTTTCTTACTCTTCTTGGGAAAGGGAGCTAGTGGTGGGAGCTGATGTGACTTTCACAGGGTCACACAGTTAGTGAAGAGGAACCACAACCCTACAGGATGGAAGTGCTCCCCGTCCTACCGGAGCTCCCACAATGGCACAGCTGGGCACGGCTGCGGGCAAAGGTTGCAATTCAGGGCCTGCCCCCTGGGCAGACAGAGGTGGTGACATTGTCGCTCTCAGGAGGCACAGGAACGCAGCGACCTAGGGGGACTTACTGAAGTCTGGGGCTTGGGGCACTAAGCCCCAGGCCCCACTCACAGCTGGGCAAAGTGTGGAGGATAGAACAGCCCTGGCTGTGTGTCCCTGACCATCTCCCATCTCTGAGCTTCTGTTTTTTTATTACTTTGGGGGATAAACACACAGCAGAATATCCAGGCCTAGAAGGACCCTTAGAGATGATCTAATCCAATTCCTGAATCTGTCCAGCAGGGACACTGTGACCAGGGAGGGCAGGGAATCTTTGGCTCAAGGTCGGACAGCAGACTGGAGTCCAAGTTGGGATGAGGGCCAGACTCCCCCAGCTTCTAGTTTTGTGCTGCTTCCCACTCCCAACCCACTTGGAGTACCCCACCCTCACCCCAGGCCTACTTAGGGGTTCAAGGGGCCCCAAAGGAAAGCAGATGGAAGGCCTAAGAACACTGGGAAAACTGTCAGGTCCACACTGGCTGTGCCCGCTACGTGGCCCTGCCCCAGGCAGCATTCCCAGGGCACAGAGCCAGGGCTGCAGAGGGAGGGAGGCGAGGGAGCCCCCTCCCCACCCTCGCCTCACTGCTGCCTCCAGCGGGAAAAGGGCTGACTCAGCAGCACGGGGGCAGGACACAGCTCCTGGCTGCCTCATAGAGATGTGACTTAGGAAGCCTAGCATCGGAGGAAAAAGCGAAGAGAAGGGAAGACGGATGGGGGATGTGGAGAAGCAGGGTGGGGACACAGAAGTTGTTTGGTCCAGGGCCCATTGTGTGCTCCCTGCCACGCTCAACAGCCCCTCTGCAGAGAAGGAGCCTCATCTCACTCGACAGGTGAGGTCTGGAAAAGCACATGATTCTCATCAGGTTCTAGGACCAGCTCCTTTGACTCCCAGCCAATGTCAATGCCCCAGAAAAGGGTCCCTAATCCCCCTTGGTCCAAGGCAGCTGGCTGGGAGCAGGGCAGACAAGAGAGTAGGACTCAGGAATATTATACACTACTCTAACATTGTTCCTCCCTCTCTCTTTCACCATGTCGCAAATTACCCCATTTGTGCATCAGCCCTTGGTCTCCCAGCCACTCTGAGGATCTCCCCAGCAGGCCAGCCAGGCAGTGTGGAGACAGAGCCCCAGCCCTGGGGCAGACAAAACTGGGTTCCGTCTCAGCTCCACCTCCTTCTAGCTTCGTGTCCTTGGGCATGTCTCCCTACCTCTGAGCCTTGGTGACCCGAGGCCAGAGGAACATGAGGAGGCCAAGACCATCTGAGCAACCTGGTGGGATAACCAGTGGGGTACTCTACACCGGCCACCAGGCACTGCTTCTCCCGGGTTAAACCCTGAACATGGTGAGGGCATGAGCCCATTCTCCTCATGCACACAGATGAGGCACACACTCCCCAACTCTCAGAACCAAGCTCCTAGCCACATCCACCTTCCATCCCAAGGTTGGGGAGAAGATATAAAAACAGTGACATTTAGTCAGTGCTTACAAAGCACCAAGAACCCTTCACGCATTTTTAAAAAATAAAATGTGTGCCTGTCATAAAGTGAGACAGAACCCAAAACATGATTCCCGGAGTCAGCTGTGCAAGTCGGGTTTGGCTAATGATCTAAATCATTAGCCAAATCTAATGATTAATGATCTAATCTAGGACGGTAATAAAGAAACTAAACAAAGGAAACCGTGAGCGCCACCTAGTGGGGAGAGGCTATGCGCCTGGCACCCACCCCATTCCACCACGGGTTTGCGATGCTCCCCACCCGTCCCCTTCTTAGAGAGCTAAGGAGGGGAGAAGGGGAAAGATGAAGGGCCCACTAAGAAGTGCTAGGGGCTGGCTGGGGCGCCCGTTCCCTCACCTCTTCCTCCAAACCCCACTTCCTGCAAAGTGGGCAGAGGGTCCAATGGGACCCTCGCTCTCCAAAGCAGCTCGCTCACTCGGCTTCCTGGCTCTGCATATCCCTCCTTCGACTAGCTGGGTCATCCCGGGTGAACTTCGCTCTCCGGACTCAGTTTCTGCGTCCTGGGCTTTTCAGCAACCCATGTCTGTTCCTACGGGTGTTAATCCGAGATGGGCGGGTTTAATCCCATTTTACAGAAGGGGAAAGAGAATCCCCAAGGGGCCCAGAGAAGGAACGAGCCAGCCCCATCCCAGTCCTCCTGGACCCTGACGAGGACCCTGTTGCTACAGAGTGGGAAACTGAGGCTCAGGGAGACAGGTGAAGCAACTGGCTCCCTCCCCACGGCTGACTAGTGGCAGAGCCGGATGATGGGGTCGCCAAGGCACGCGGGAGGCCAGCGCCATCCTCCCCGCTTCTCTCCGCAGAATTAAGGGGAGTGACTCCCACCCCCAAGCCGGGGAAGCCCCTCCATGCCCACCCGCTTCGGGCTCAAACCCTGGCAAAAGACTGCCGCCAGCTGCAGCCACTCTTGGCACCACCTAGGGCTCAGCCAGACCAGACCCCCGCCACGGAGAAACCCTCCGGCTTGTGGACGGAGGGAGCGGCTCTGCTCCGGCCACCGCGCCTCTATCCGGGAAGCAGACAGCGAGACGAGAGGAAAGAGCCGCTGCGGCGCCGGGGAGGGGCCTTTGCGTGTCCAGCTCCCGGCGGAGTCGAACAGAACCGAGCAAAGCCGAACTTGGCCGAGCAGAGCCGAGTCCGGCCGAGCCCAGCGTGTCCGTCCGATTATCGCCGGGTCTGACCGAGTGGATCCGACTGGTGCCGAATAGAGCCGAGTCCGGCTGACCGGAGCGGCTGAGGGCGCCAAGCGGAGAGGGGAAGGTTACGCGGCGCCCCCTGCCGGACACAGAGCACAGTGCTGGCGTCGGCCGGAGCCAACCCGCCGCCTCCCGGTCCTGCGACAGTCCTGTGAGATGGGGCTACGGAGCCCATTTTACGGATGAGGAAACTGAGGCTCCAAGAGGTTTTGAGGCTGGCCCAAAGGCATGCAGAGCTAAGAAGTGGTGGCTGTGAGGCTCGAAATGGATTGTGTGGCCGTGAGCTCACCTGCCACGCCACCCATGTCAATGGGCGTTGTGTGTTTGCTTTGTTCTCCCCATAATCGCTGCCATTTATCATGGTCAGCAAGGAGGAAGGACCCACCCTGTCTGATGAGCGGGCTGAAGGCCCGCGCCAAGCACAGAGACAACCCCTCCTCTTACAGATGGTGAAACCAAGCAGGCTCCGGGCACACTGACCAAGTGCAGCAAGGCCGGCAGTTCCTGTGTGCAAATATTGCCATATTTCCTGTCATTAACGCAGACAGCGGGACCGAGAGGCCCCGTACTCCTGCAGGCCTCATTTTCCCTTCCCGTTAACAAAATGGCCAGAGGCCAGGAGATCCTGGCTGTGTACAGGCTGTGTCCCTAGGCTGTGTGAGCCAGGACCTGGGGTGTCTGGGACCCTGGAGGAGGCCAAGTGTGGCCCCGGGCACTTTCTTTGAGCCTGTGAAAAAGTGAAGACTGGCTTTGCTCTCCGTGCACACGTATGTGCATGAGTGTGTCACTGACATTCACTCCTGGGTACACACCACCTTAGCCTGCCAGGCAGGCCTATGCCGAGGCTGCAGGGCTCGCTAGAGGGTGCTCGCAACAAGTGAGTAGTGTCAGGGGAAGCCCGCGGTCAGACTGCACTAGCGGGAGCAGCCGCCCCTGCTGGCCAGGGACTCCTGGGGTTGGTCCAGCTCGGTGTCGATCATCCCTTCTCTGCTTTTCTCCTGGACGTTCTCCATTCCAGGCAGAGCCGAGGCCACGCGTCGGAAGAGCTGCTTCACGTTGTAGCCGGTCTTGGCACCGGTCTCGATGAACGTGGCGCTCAGTTCTTTGGCACGCCGCTCGCCCTCCCGGAGGGTCGCCTGCCTCTTGTCGTCCAAGTTGGTCTTGTTGCCCACCAGCAGGATGATGACGTCACTGCCCCCGGCTGTCCTGACGTCATCGATCTGCTGGTCTGGGCTGCCCTTCATGCCTGTTGAGTCTTGCCCAAGGACATCATCTGTTACTGCCAGTGGCCGCCAAGGAGCTGGCACCATTGGCCTCAGAGCTCTTTCCACCCCCAGCATCACTCCTGCCACCCTGGCCCTCAATTTCATAGTTTCTAAAAGCTACAGACACTGGACTGGGGACTAGGAAAACGTGGTTCTCGGTCCTGCCTCTGGTGCTGTGACCCTGGGCAAATCACATGACCATCCCAGGCCTCACTATCTTCAGCTGTAAAATGGGTAGCAGAGCTGTTCTTAGTACCCTGAACATCTCGCATGCCGCCTCCTGGTGCACAAACTCCAGTTCCCTCTTGTTGCTTGGCTGGGCTATAACCCTTCCGGGGAGACGCCCTCCCCAACCCACGGCTGGATTCTTGCTTCTGTTAAAGCACTTCTCGTGTTTCTTTAACACACAACACCTACAATGCACTGTTCTAAGCTGTTTATAAACCTCTATTCATTTAATCTTCCTAACAGTAGACATCTACTCTCATCTTCCTCTCAAAGAGGAGGAAACTGAGGCACAGGAAGGTTAATTAACTGGCTCTAGGTCAAACAGCTAGTGAATGGGTGAGCCGGGATTCAAAACCAGACAGTTCCAGGTTCTGGGGGCTTAAGAACCCCCTCTTTATCTCTTATGTTCAGTACCACTTCCTTCACCCCTGAAGCCAGGCCTTGTAATTCTCTGCCTTCAGCTTTTTGCGCTGGCGGCTGTTCCGTAAACACTTGTTGAAGGAAAGAATGAATGAATTAGTCCAAGGTCCTCCAGAGACCCAGGGGAGGAGGGACTGTTGGCTCCGTTTTGCGGGTGGGAATTGTATTAGTTTGCTGCCGGAACAACATACCACAAACTAGGTGGTTTAAACAGCAGGAATGTATTTTCTCATAATTCTGCAGGCTAGAAGTCCAAGATCAAGGTGTCAGGCAGGGTTGCTTCCTTCTGAGGACTGTGAGGAAGGACCTCTTCCAGGCCTCTCTCCCGGCTTCTGGTGATTTGCAGGCAATCTTTGGCATTAACTTGTGGAAACATCACTCCAGCATTTTCCCCATGCTCGTGTCTGTGTCCTAATCTTCCCTTTTCTTAAAAACACCAGTCATATTGGAATAGGACCCCACCTGACTCCAGGGTGACATCATCTTAGCTGCTTATAACTGCAAGGACCCTGTTTCCAAATAAGGTCACATCCGGAGGTACTAGAGGTTAGAACTTCATATGAATTTGAGGGAGGAGCGGTACACAATTCAATGCACAACTGGAATTAAACCTCCTAGGAGGTCCTGTCTGACACAGCTTCTGTCCCTGAATTGGGCCTCACCTCTGCTTTTCTTCCTTTCATTCACTGCCTTCCTTCAACCCCAGGGCCTTAGCACATACAGCCTCCCTGCCGGGCACACTCAGGTTCACCCTCTGCTCTCAGTGCCGCCCCCAACACGGACCCCTCCCCCCAGCTGTGATCCCCCAGAGCACAGGGCACTGCCGTCCCTACTGGACGGTGGTCCATTTACTTGTGCAGTTGCTCGTGAGTGCCACAAGGCCCGGGAACCGTGTCTGTTTCCCCAGCCCGGTGTCAGGGCCTTGCACACAGTGAGCACTCAGAAAAGTCTTTATTAACTTAATGAACTTTGCCCAGAGAGGTCAGTGAAAGGCCAAGGCTGTGTGGTAGGTTCGTGGCAGAGTGGGCCTAGGTCCCAGGCCTCCTGACTTTGGGTCTCATGACATTTGGGGGATGTGTTTGCCCCATGGCCTTCCAGTAGAGTCACCAAGAGTCTCACCAGGGCCTGCCAGTGACAGGGGAGCACCCTGAGGTTTTGGCAGGACCGTGGCCTTGCACAACTGCAGGGAAAGCTCCTCACATTACAGCCTGGGGTTCTTGCTGCCTTTAGAGTGCTTTCTTCTGTGTCTGGAGTCCTGTGGCACCCAGGCTGTCACCTCCCCATGGGACTGTCACCTCTCCATGGGACTGTGGCCTCCGTCTCCCCCACCCCTTGGAGGTGAGGAGGGCTTGAAGCCCTGGGGCCTTGGCCTCCCCTATCCCAGGGCCTACAGGCTCCTGACTCCTTTCTGCTGGTGCTCAGGCTGACATATGAAGTCCTGGTCCAGAGCCTGGTGGCCATGGGCTGTTGCCAGGCAACAGCCTCCGAGAGACAAGTTCAAGGTAAGGTCTTGGGTCTGAGCAACTTGGATGTCTGGAGAGACGGAATCAGGCAGAGAGGGTCATCGCCACCCCTTCCTGCCGGCTCGAGCTCACAGCCCCAGAGCCTGCCCTCAGCCCACAGCCCCTGCAGTTCCCATAACCCACAGATCCCAGCCCCAAACCCCCATATAACTCCTTCCATTCCCCTGATGCTCCCCCATTTATTAAGGGTCACCACATTGCACAGATCCAAAGGAGGCTAGAGTGACAGTGTGAAAATTCCCCCCTGAAATTGAGAAATGGAATTTCCCCCATTCAGTCATTTATTCCAAATAGTCATATGAGGGGCCCACAGCACTGCCAGACCCTGGGAACACAGATGCATCAGGCACTGTCCCTGCCTGGAGGGACAAAGCTATTGGGACACCACACACACACACGCACACACACACACACAAACGCGCACGCACACACACGCACGCACACACACACACACACGCACAAGAGCGTGCACAGGTAGTGACATATGGTGAGATGGGGAAGCTGGAGGGCTGTGGGATCCAGAGAGGGGACCCTGGCCCAGGCCCACTCCCTACACAACCTGGGCTGCAAGCAGGTCCTCTGCTCCCACCCCGTGCACACCTGCCACACACACAGCAGGCCCTCAGTGTTACACCCCAATACACATTCACTCGTGGATATGGTGAGATGCCCTGAGCACCTACTACGTGCCCTGCACTCCGTTTACACACCCCTCCCCCATCCCATTATTGTTGCTGCCTGGCTCTTCTCTCCCTGCCATTGATAGTCAGTCCCTGACCCAACTCCTACCCCACTGGTCAGGCCAAACTGTCCATCACAGTGTCCCACCTTCTCTCTAGCTGGAAAGATGGGCACGTGACCCACATCTGGCCAATCATGGCATTCTAGCACCTTGTCTTTGGTGATTGGCCCAAGGGGCCATCCTGTGACTCAGTTAGAACCAGTCAGTTCTCTTGCATGAGATCTGATATTTGGACACAGGAAGAGAGTATATCTACTGCCTTTGGATCAAGATCTGTAAGGGTGCAGGCCGAGGCTTGTCAGGGACGTCTTCCATCCCTCCTGGAGGACCAGGATTCTGGGAGGCTATACACAAAGAGGCCTGGGCACGCAGAGCTGAGAGACAGGAGAGAAGGAGCACCCCGATAGAGACGGATGCCCGTACCCACCCCCACCCAGGCACACCCGTCTAAAAACACAGCGCCCGCCAGAGGAATTGGCCCAGGCCAGTTGTCATGTGTCACTGACTTTATTGACAAGAGTTAGAGTCAGAATTTCCCTAAGGGGCCTCCCAGCCACCCTTGTAGAACAGGCTCACTTGTCCCAGGAATCAGGAAAGTAGGGTTGGCCAGGAAAACAGGAAATGCTGGAATGCCAGGGGCCCTCTTTCCTCAGACCCCCAGATCCGCCTCAGGGGACACCAGACTGAGGACTGGGCCTCCAACCTCCACACAAGCTCTAGTTTTGTAAACTTCTTTCCCCCTGATGGGGCCTCACTCTCCCCCAAGCCCTACCTCCCTGATCCTTGGTCTCTGACCCCCAGCTTCCCTTCCTCATGTCCTGTAGCGCCCTCAGCCCCAAGGGCTGGAGACAGAGAAGCCACTTGGTGAAGGAGAAGGGGTTGAAGGCCACGCCTGGCAGGGGGCTGCCTCCACTCTGTAATCTGTTAAGGCCCAGCCCCAGCCATCGCAGTGTGCACGGCAGTTTACCCCAAACGACTCCTTTTCTTCCCAAATCCCAGGAGGCAGGCAAGCTGGGACAAGCACTTCCACTTTATGATGGGAAACTGAGGCCCAGAGAGGTCAAGGCTACACAGGATCTGAAGGTGAGTTGAAGATCTAGGCTTCCCAACTTGTGGTCCCCATGCTTTCCCTGAGGACCCCCTACCCTCTGCGGGGTGGAGTGTCGGGAGATTTAACTGGAGGTTCCACCGTCCCCGGGACCAGTCTCGCTGTGGCTCTAAGGGGTCATCTCTGGGAGGGCGTCCAGGCCAGCCCCAGGCCCAGCCTTGGACAGTGGCCTCTCCCTGTGGCCTCTCTCCAGCCTCCTCTAGTCTTGTCTTCCTTAGGCCTTTCCGACGTGCTGCCCCGGGGCATGTAGAGGACCCGGTGGCCTGCTCCCCAGCCTGCAGCGCTGCCCCACTCCTCCCAACCTCTCCGGGGAGCCAGGCCTTGCTTCTCAGCTCTGCCCCCAGGCTTCCACCAAGGCCTAACCCTTCTTACCAGCACTGCAGGCCCTCAAGGGGGCTGAGCCTGTACCTTTCAGAGCATTTGCTTTTCCACCCTGATGGCATCCTTTCCTTGAGTTTCATCAGGCCAGGCACTGGCAACCATGTTTCGTTGATGCTGCAACTGAGCTCAGCCCAGAGGGGCCAAGGTCGGCCCCAAGGTCATGGAGCAGATCTGTCCTCCACCTCCTCCTCCTTTGCCTTTCCCTTCCCCCTTCCTCTCCCTCCTCTTCTTCTTCCTTCTCCTCCCAGCTCTGTTTAGACACTCCGCCTTTCCGTTCCAGTCTGCCTGGGCCAGGTCCCTACTTTAGTCGCCGAGTGGGGAGAAGCAGGGAGGATTTCTCCTATGAGGAGGTTCCTGAGCCCTCAAAGACCCTGAGACCCCCTCCAGCCACAGGACACAAAGTGAGCTGCTTTGAGGATTGATTAGCTGCCCCCAACAGGGCCTGAGCTAGCCTTTGGGTGGCCTAAGCTTATGCAATATGGGGTCCCTCTTTAAGAAAAGGGGTACAAAATTACCAGTATGAAATTAGACTCAGGGCCTCAGAAGGGCCCGAGCAGTCAGGGACCCTGAAGCTCGACTCAATTAGCTTCCTGGAAAATCACGTCTTCCCCTCTTGTCTGGGAATACAGGAGTCCTGGCATTGACTGTCTGGGCCAAGGGGGCCTGGAGGTTATTGGGTTGTTTAGCAGGTGAGGCCTGAGGCCCAGAGAGGAGAAGAGCTGGCCCACAGCCTTGCAGCAAGACGGGGAGAGCTGATGGGGGCCTGGGCAATCTCACACCCCTTCTCCCTACCACTCCCTGTGCAGTACCACTCCCTGTGAATGTGGGCCCCCACTCCCTCTTTTGTGAACCTGACTCTGAGCCCGGGAAATCCAGGCCTTGGTTTATCCCTCTGAGGGCCAAGATTGAGGATGCTCTGTTTCGGAAGGGGAAAGCCAGTCGGTACCTATCCCCTTAACCTGACCCTACCCAGCCCGGCAGAGATGCCCCTCCAGACTTATCTGATAGAGCTCGTCCAGGCCGTATCTCCCATCCCTGAGTCACAGAGGAGAACACAAGGCCCAGAGAGGGGAAGTGACCTATCTGAGGTCACACAGCAAGTCTCGGCAGCAATGGCATCAGAGCCCAGGCTTCTGAACTTCCCATCACGGACCCCTGGCACCTCAGGTGGCATGCCCTAGGCATACCCACAGTCTTTGCCCTGTCCTTGGGCTACCCTGACCCTCCGCAGGCCCTTACAGATAGCTGATGTGCAGGGTGCCTGACTTCTCCGCAGCTGAGGGCTCTTGGGGTAGGAACTGACGCTCCTTTCTGGTGGGGCCGCTGGGAGGCTGCTCCTGTCCGCTGGGACCCGGCTGCGTGATGCGGTTGACCCCACCATTCATCTCCTTCGGCCCTTCATGCTCCCCTGCTCCCTCCTGCCCAGCCTCCCCACCTCCATCCTCTCCTTCATCCTCTTCTTCCTCTGTCTTCTCTGGAGGCCCCAGGGGAGGCTCCTGGTTGCGCACACGGCGGGAGGGCCGCAGCAGGACCCTGCGGAAGCCCTGCTTGAAGCGGTAGGAGAGGAAGCCGTAAAGGATGGGGTTGGCACAGCTGTTGGCGTAGGGCAGCGCCACCACCAGGAAGTAGAGGCCGAAGAAGGCGGGTTCCTCGGGCAGCGGGCACACCACGTTGATGATGTTGAGCACATAAAAGGGCATCCAGCAGAGGACAAAGAGTGCCACCACGGCCACCACCATGCGCGTGACCCTGCGCTCAGAATGCCGCCGCCGCTGGCACGAGGGTGCCCACACCCGCCGCCCAGCTGAGCGCACCTTGACCACGATGAGCAGGTAGCAGAGGCAAATGACCAGCAGCGGCCCAAAGAAGCCCAGTGCGGCCGTGTAGATGATGAAGCCAGCCCGCCAGGCCGCTGCCGGCTCAGGCCACTGCATGTGGCAGGTGCTCATGCCACGGGGCACGCCCGAGAACACCACCACGGGCAGCACTACCACGGCTGAGGCCACCCAGACGGCCGCACTGACTGTGCGGGCCACGGGCGCCGTGCGCCAGCGGGCCGAGCGGGTGGGATGCGCTACCGCCAAGTAGCGGTCCACGCTCATGACGGTGAGACAGAAGATGCTGGTGAACTGGTTGATGCCGTCCACGGCCATGACCAGGCGGCACATGAGGGCCCCGAAGGGCCAGTAGGACAGGGCGTTCTGGGCGGCCAGGAAGGGCAGCCCCAGCATGAAAAGCTCATCAGCCAGCGCCAGGTTGAGGATGTAGATGTTGGTGACCGACGGGCTGGCCGTCTGTCGCAGGACCACGTAGATGACCAGTGAGTTGCCCAGCAGGCCCACAACGCACACCACCAGGTAGACCAGTGGGATCAGAATGCCACTGACAGCCAGCCCTACTGCACTCTGCGCTGTGGACGCGTTTCCGAGGATGGCATCCAGGGGCCAAGCGGAAGAGGCGTTCCAGGGTTCCGAGGGCGTGGGCAACGGTGAAGGATAGCCAGGGGTGTCCATGGCCAAGAGAGGATGGTCAGCAGTCAGCTACTAGCCTGGAGGAGGGAGGACACAGTTTGGTCATGGCAGGGCACGGCTTTGTCTCTTCAGCCCCTCCCCCATCACACTGAACTTGGAGACTTCCTGGGCACCTGGCCAGAGTTTGATGTGTCACGGCTCATTCACTCTGCCCAGGCCAGCAAGGGAGGCGGGCAAGGTATCCCCACTTCTCACATGAGGAAACTGAGTCTCAGAGAGGTGAAGTGACCACGCTGTACCACATAGCGGGGGTGTGGCATGGGACTCCGGCTCGCCTGGCCCCAAAAAGCAGGACCAGCACTGACCTGGACACCAGTGACCCTTCACTTGCGCACAGGGCAAGTGCTCCGCAAATGTTCAGCAAGGGGATCATTCGATAAGCTGATGACAACATAAGCCCTTTCCTCCATATCAGCATTTTCCAACCGTTTTTGACACCAGTGCGTTTTACATTGCAACCCGACGTCATATTGTTCCATAAAACAAAATCTGCCCTTTCTACGTGTGATTAGCCTGCTGGCAGAGCCCCAAGTGGATCACACGCTGTGATAGACTGAATGTGTCCTCCCCCACGCCAAACTGATATGTTAAAATCCTAACCCCCAGTGTGATGGTATTAGATGGGAGGGCCTTTGGGGGGGGTGATTCGGTGGCGAGGGTAGAGCCCTCATGAATGGGATTAGTGCCCTTCTAACCCCAGAGAGCTCCCATGTCCCTTCTGCCATGCAAGGAAACAGCAAGAAAACAGCCACTATGAACCGGGAAGCAGGTCCTCACCAGACACCGAATCTGCCGGCACACTGATCTCGGACTTCCCAGCCTCCAGAACGGTGAGGAATGAACTTCTGTTGTTTATAAGCTACCCAGCCTATGGTATTCCGTTACAACAATCTGGACAGACTAAGACACCCCCCAAACAGGTCTCAGCTCTCATGCTAGAAAAACACTGCTGCATATCACAGGTCCTTAACCTTGAACCCAAGTCTCTTGATGAACTTCAGAGGATCCATAAACCCCCCAAACTCTGGTGAAAGTTAATACATCCTTGTTTTTTCTGGGCAGAGCCCAGCGCTTTCATCAGATTCCTTAGATTCTGAATGGAGTTAAGAACCACAGGCTCAGAGGTGTCCCTTCCCCTGGAAATCAAAGCCCTTGAGGACTCTCTCAGCCCTGCTCGTCCCACTGCACTGCGACAAAGGCCCTGCTGTGAACAGGGCTGTGAAGGATGATTGGCTGTGAACCTGGGGGGGGTGGGCGGCTGGGGCCCCTTCTGCCCCAAAGGCTGGCCGATGGTGGAGAAATTCACAACACGCTGGGGGTAAGGACAAGAACAGCCAGCTCCCCCCTGCGCTGGTGGGGGAGGCTCCCCCGAGAAGAGGACACTTCAAGTGGGTCTTGAAACGTGAGTAAGAGCTTGCCCAGCGGCACAGTGGGAACAAGCGTCCCCGTTCCCTCTGAGAGCACCTTCTTACTACACTTCTCGTGTGTTATAAGGAGCTGAGACGCCTCCTGGCTACGCTGCTAGAACTTGACTCTCAAGCGTGGAGATGCTAGGACTCGGCTCTGGTCCTTTCCCTCGTCCCTTTCATATAAGCGCAAGTTCTGCATCAGCGTTTGAGGCATCGAATGAATCAGAGGAACCCCGGTGGACAAATCTTAACGCAAAGGGAGGATGAATTGCTGACAGTGGGAATTCAGGCCCTGCTGGGAGAGACCTCCTGCCCCAGGATTGGCTAACCTCCCTCAGCAGGACTTTCTGGCTCTCCGGAGACCCAGTTAGAGGCCAGGGCTGAAAGCTGGAGTCTCTCTGCGACGGGACCTCCTCCCCTCCTTCCAAATGACCACCCCCTTCCCCAGTCCCTTGGCTGCTGGCTGCCCTGACTCTCCCTACAGAAACCCCAAGGGAGAAGGAAACCTCTCAGAGGAGCCTTCCTCCAGTGTTCTCCTGCCCGCCGACCACTGGACCTGAAATGCCTCCAGTGAGACCTATGGTCCCCACTGCCCTGTCCGGACACCACTTTTCACATGCGAAGCTCCTGGAAAGGGGAGGCGCCCCAACTCAGAGCAAACGCCTCTGGGTGGGTGAGCGTGCCCGGTGCCCCTGCCCAATACCTGGGATTTCCAAGGGCTCTGAGCACCAGGCGGGGTGATGCCAAGAATGGCAAAGAACCAATTGGCCCTGCCTCTTCCTGATGCTTCCCCAGGCTGGCCGGGCTCAGAGCACCCTCTCCCTGCTCCTCCAAGCCTGGTGAGAGCCCTCAACCTGCCCTCACCCCAGGCACTAAGCAAGGGGCAGTCTGGACAGTGGGCGCATAGGGTCCTAACAGTGCTGCCAGCCCTTCGTCACGGAGCTAAGGTTCCAGGCTAAGCAGTGACATGCAGCATCCTATAGGGTCCTATGAGGGAGGCAGTAGGGTTGTCCCCACAGTACAGACAGGGAACAAAATTGAGGCCATGCACTCTGGTCACACAGCTAGGAAGGGACAAAGCTGGGAGGATTCGTAAGACCATCTCCCGCCCACTCCATTTCACAGGCCGGCAGACTGAGGCCAGGCCTGGAGAAGGCACTTGTCTAAGGGTCATAGCTGGTCCGGCCAACTAGCTGGCATCCAGCTCTCCCACCAACCTATTCAGAGCTCTCCTCACTGCTCCTCAGGCTCTGGAACTATTAAGATCACGGGCCCACATCCCTAAACCCTTAGAGACCTAAAAATAGAATTTTAGAGTCTTAGAACTGAGTTGTAGAGTCATAGACTTTCAGACTCTATCTTGGAATCAGAGAAGGTCAGAATTCCAGAATGCTGGAATCAGCCCTTCTTAGACCTGGAATTGTGACCTTAGAGTCCAGACTTCCTCGGCTGGGGAGTCCTACGTCACCCGTCCATCCACCTCGCCTCCTTGTGTGCACATCCTCCTTATAGCATCCCCGCCAGGTGACAAATCACAACCCAGGGCTGGAGGAGGGAGGGGAGCAGCAGACTCCCAAGAGAGGAGCAGTGAGCCAGGAAAAGCTAATTTCCAGGCTGCAGGGACAGCTGCCCCCGGGGAAGCCGGAGGGTGAGCTCTGAGGACGGCCCCCCCTGCCCAGACACACACATGTGTACCCACAGGCACACGTGCTAACACACATGGCCCTGGCGAGAACACAATGTACCAGCCAGGCCCTGCCTTTGTACAGGAGGGTGAAATCGCCCCTCCCCAAGCCCTTGGTCCCCCCAGAAGACTCCCTGCCTCCACCCTTATCTGGGCCCATCTTCCCTGTCAAAGTTTAACGGGCCAGAGTACCAGAAGCAAGGAAATTATAGCTTTCCATTGGGGTAAGTCAGACCTGCAATTTAGATGCCACCTTTTCTTTAAGCAGCTAGGGTGCTGTGCTGATCTAGTTCATCCTTTGGAGAGGAGGGCCTTTTTCTCCTTGTCTGGTTTATCTTTGGCTCAAGCTTGCCTGAAAGCCGGGGGCGGACTCCTCAGAGGACCATTCCAGATGGAACAGAGGTCCAGAGAGGGTGAGTGGTTGCCCTGAGCCCCACAGCAATTCAGAATAGCCCCTCAGGGATGCCAGACACCCCAGTCGTCCTCCATTTGTCTATCTCCCACCCCCTCCCCCTCTAGACTGCCGGCTCTTGGGCGCAGGACCCTGAGTTATTTATAGCTGTAACCCTAGCACCCAGCACGGCACGCAGGACATCTGCAAACGTGAACAGACCAAGCAGTTCAGCAAGTAGAACTAGGAGTGAAGTAGGAGGGCGCTCCTGGGCAGCCTCGAGCTCACATCATGAGAGCCTCACCAAGCCCAAGGTGGGGGGTGGTTTAGAGAGGAGGAACGTGAGGTTCAGAGAGGTTCAGTAAACTGTGCAAGGTCACTCAGCTGCTGAGTGCGAGGCCAGAAGGTGAGCCCAGTTCTGTTTGTTCCTAAACCATCCCTACCTCCCAGCCCTGTGCGCTTCCCTGAAGACCTCGGGCTGAGAGGCATCAAGGACTGAGACAGCCCTGGACAACGCAGGCAGGTAGTCCCTGGCTGACTCTACGTCCTTCTTTCTCTCTGCTCCCCTGGGCCTGCCCCCAGGGAAGAGGCCCAGATCTTCAGTGCCCCCCCAACCTCAGACCTCGGGTCTGACACACAGGAACACACCCCACAAGCCCACAAGCCCTAGGTTGGGGGCTTGGGCTCTGCCACAGAGGGAGGATGCCAAATTGCTGTGTGACCTTGGGCAACTCACTTCCCATCTCTGGACCTCAGTTTTTCCTATAAAAATGAAGACAAGCCTACCCACCTCCCAGGGTTGTTGTAAAGATTAAATGGGAGTGTGCTGAGCACGGTGCCCAGCCCAGCGGGGGAGCTCAGGAGAGCTGGCATTTGAGCCAAGGAGGCTAAATGCCGTGATGCATCTGGTTTTGTCCAGCTCCAACACTGCTGATCTGTGACTCCAAGATTCTGGAATCATGGTATGAGATTCCGAGATTAATGCGCACCCTCCAGCCCCCCGCTGTCCACGAAGACGTCGCAGGTTGTCCTCCTTCCTCCCTGGACCTTCCACCCTCTCCCAGTCCCCATCCCCAGCCTCCCAAGTTCATCCTGCGCAGAGGGTGAGCTCCAGCACCCCACCCTCTGGGACCCCATCCAGGCCCCAGCCTCCTTACCTGCCCATGGGGTGAGGGCTCCCCTCCTTGCTGCCAAGCCGGTTATCATTCTGCTGCCCCCTCTCCCTGCCCAGTCCCCAGTGCCCCCGAGCACCCCTTAGCCGGGCTCCCCACACTGTGCCCACTTTTAGATGGCTCGCGAACGGAGCCCCCTCCTAGGCCTGCAGCGGCCACGTCTGCCCACAGAGCCGCTCCCATCTGGTCTCCGGCCCTGACTTCCCACCAGCGCCTGGTGCGTCACCCCCCATCTCCAGGACACGTCTTGGGTGGTGGTGGGGGATAGGGGCACAGATGGGGGGTCTGCAAGCAGGAGCCTGGGGTGGGGGAGGAGGGAGAAGCCTCCCAAGAAAAAGAAGAGAAATGGGGAACAGGGGACCATAAAAAGCCAATAGAAAGAGAGGGGAAAGGGGGGTCGGTCGGAGGTAGAGAGAGAGGGAGAGACAGAGAAGACGGCAGTGGGTGGAAAGCCAGAATGAGGGGGAGTGATGAGAAATGCGTGACAGGAGAAGAGAAAGAGGAGGAAAGAGCAAGAGAAGGGGCGAGAGGGAGGGATGCAGAAAGAGATGCAGGGAGAGAAAGCGGGGAAGGAGGGAGGAGAAGGAGGGGGTGGCAGGGAGAGTGACAGAGAAGGATTGTGCCACAGATGGTGACATGGAGAGCCAGGGAAGGAGGGAGCAGGAGTGGGGTGCGGGAGGAGCCCGGAGGAGGGGCCGGGAGGAGGGGCTGGAGCGCAGGTGCGGGTGAGGGAGGAGGGGCAGCAGGTTAGGGGAGGAGGCTGGAAGGGGTCGCAGATCCTGTTACCGGGGAGATTTCAGCCACCCACGCTGGCCTTGCCTCCCCCAGAAAGGGGTTGGAAAGGAGAGCGTGGTACTCAGGGCAGCTGGGGTCCGAGAGCCAGTGGTGGGACGCCGCCCAGGCCACCATGCACACGTCCCCCAGGGTGACAGCTGGGTTCCAAGGCCAGTGCCGCAAGGAGGGCTGGGAGCACGGGGCGAGCACTGGGTGGGGAGTACACAGTCCTACGGTCCGGGTTCCCCAGCCGCAGAGGAAGGCCGGATGGGGGTTATCAGCCCTGAGACTGGTTGAGTCTGGAGAGCCCCGGGCAGGGTGAGGGATAGAAGGACAGGGTAAAGAAGAACTATTTCAGGCTTTGGGGGCCAAGAGGCAACATCAAAGCCAGTATACAGGAGAACACAAATTTCCACTCTTTGTACATTGACAAAATTTCAAATGATAAATAATTGAGGACTTTTTTGCTGTTGTTGTTAATACAGATCTACTATTGACGAGGGTGGAATTCTTTTTTTTTTTTTTTTTTTGGAGGGGTAACATTTTGCTTCATCGGAGTTCTGGTTTGTAGAAAACAGCCCTAGCCGGCAGGCTATACAGAAACAGGCGGGAAGCCAGACTTGGCCCCTGGATCCCCCTGGACAGAGACCCTAAGATCTCTGTCTGGAGCCTGAGCACAGGCCTGGCTGCCCCTGGACGCCGTACCCCAGCTTGTGCCAACCAGCCATGTGACCATGGGTAAGTTGTCCCCTCTCTGGGCCTCAGTTTTCCCATCTGGATCATGGGGAGATGGGACTAGATCACTCCTAAGTTCCTCTTTGGATAAGAGCATCGTAAGCGCATAAGGATCAGTGAGTAATGACCATGGTTTTTATGAAGCCCTCCTCCGAAGCGGGCTGCTTCACATATATCACCGAGCTTCATGGCCACCACACCGCCTATGGTGAGCAGTGTTAGCGTTTCCAGGTGAGGAAGCTGGGGCTCAGAGAGGGCAAGCAGTTTACTCAGATCATACAGCTAGTGAGTGGAGAGGCTGGATGGCTTCACGCCAAAGGCATGCTCTTAAGCACCTTGCCCACCTGAGCGGCCTGACCCGTTTTGAGAAGGCAATGGAGGATAACAGCCAGGAAGGGAGAGAAGAAGGAAAGGAGTGTTTATTGAGCACCTACTATGTGCCAGGCCCCTTTCCACACTCGGCCATTCCTCAGGACCAGGGCTGGACTGACTGTGCCCCTAGGTCCCCCGGGCTGGTGTGTTATAGGCCCTCAGAGAGCCTTGCTCTTGCAGAGGTGGCGCTCTGGCTGCTGCAGCACACAGTAGGACAAAGGCGGGGGAGGGGGGACACCGCTTCCGCCTGGAGCCCCCCCACCCCCCAGCAAGGCCCTCCCTCCAGGCGCCAGTGATCTGTCTGTTCGAGTTCATGAGGAGTGGGTGGGCTCTGAGGCAGCTCCTGGGAGTGAGGGGGGCAGTGTCCACGGCTCTGTCCCTCCCCCACCCAAGGCCCTCCTGTGGCTTCTCAGCAGCTCAGAATAAAGCCCACCCCTTGCAGCCCACCAGGCTTTGCACCCTCCCTGCCTTGCCGCCTGCCCAGGTCTCCTCCTCTGCTGATCTCCTTCACCTACCTATGCTCCAGGCACACCCGGCCTCACTAGTTCATTCGTTTGTTTGGTCTTTCCTTCGTTCATTAGACAGGTGAGCTCAGAAGGCCTCTCTGAGGAGGTGAGAGAGATGGGATGGGACGGCGGCGCTCAGCTCTGAGGTGAGGACAAGCGTGTGTGTTTGAGGGATGAGAAGGAGACCAGTGTGACTGGAGAGGAGGGAGGCGGGGAGGCCGCCGAGGCCAGACCGCGTAGAGCCTTGTGCTCTCAGGCTGTGTGTTGGGAGCCTTGTGGGGCGTGAGCAGAGGAGTTTTGTGACCCGGTTTACGTTTTTCAAAGGCTCACCAGTCAGGAACCGGTGAGAAAGTGTTGGTCCTCCTCAGGGCCTTTGCACAGGCGGTACCCTCCGCCCGGCCACTCTCCTCACCCTTTCCCACCCCCACGTGTGAGAGGAAGTCCTCCTTCAAGGGGCCTCTTCCTGGATGCTCCCCTGCCCTGGACCAGCCAGGCCCCTCCCCTGGACTTCCCAGAGCCCCCCACCCCGACCCTGGCCTCACATGGCCTCTAATCGAAGTTCATCAAGATTCAGCTCAGGGGGCCGCGTCTTCTGTGCTCAGCTGTGAGCTCCAGAAAGGCAGACTCTGTGTGCGTCCCCACCATGTCCCCAGGCCTGGCACCAGCCTGGCTCTGCACGTTCAATGAGGAGAACAGGATGGGTGGATGGATGGATGGATACGGATGGGTGGATGGATGGTTGGGTGGATGAATGGATGGATGGATGCATGGATGGATGCATGCATGCATGGGTAGCTTCAGGGTAGGGGAGGAGGGGAGACTGATCTGCTGAATGTCGGCTGGAAGCTGGAGAAGTGGCGGGGGTTCCTGGGCACCAGGCTAGGGGAGCTGTGACCTGAGTTAGATCCTGACCCCCACCCAGGTGCCTTCCCCAAGCAAAAGTGACCCTGGCGCCCCTGATCAGCCCCTCCTCCTGGGGATGGCGGGGCAGAAAGAGAAAGTGCAACTCCACAGCTATGAGCTCTGGGGAACTGGGACACTGGGTGTCTGGGAGCTGTGAGGTGGCCCTGCCCTGCCTGGCATTGAGGTCCTGGAGCCCGAGCGCCTCTAACTGCAGGCCTGGACCTGGCACCTCAGTCTGTCCCTGGTGTCCTGGAGGGGCTGCCGGGCCTGCCTCCACAAGACAGAATAATGTTATGTCTCCCCCATCAGACCCTGGGCTCCTTAAAACTAGGGCCATGTCTCCACCCTCAGACTGGAAGGCTCCCCAAGACCAATGACTGTGCCTCTGACGTCGGACAGGCGGTTTCCCAGGAGCTGGGGCCCGGGCTTCTCCCTCCCTGAGAGCCAGGACAAAGCCTCTTCCGCCTCCTTCTCCTCCACAATGCCCAGGCCAGAGCCGGCCACAGGGCAGGGTTGGGGGATCAGCTACCGATGCTGAGGTCTGTCCTCTCAACTAAGATGAGCCAAAACGCCTTCCCAGCCCAGCCCCTGCGGCTTCGTCACAGAAGTCCCTATTAAGGGCGTCCTCTGGTTCATCAGCCCCGGCTGTCTCCTGTTAGGGTTGAATCTCAGCTTTGCCACTTACTGGCTGTGTGACCTTGGATATGTGACTTAACCTCTCTGAGCCTCAGTCCCTCTTCTTCAAGACCTACTGCATAGGATTGCTGGGAATTAGAATCAGTTAACCTCTTTACCCAGCAGCCCTTCCCAGGGACACCTCCTGCAGTCGGGAGAGATGGGCTAGCAGACTGGGCAGGTGAGTTTGAGCCCCAGATCTGCTTCAGTCAAGCAGCATAACTTTGAAAAACTCCTCTGCACACCTTCTTCAGTATAATGTGCTCCCTTTCCCACCCAGCCCCAAAATTTCACGTGAAGGTCAAATGAAGGAAATGCCTGTCAGCTTGTCCCCACCACTCCCCGCACCAAGCCTTATTGCTTTTACTTCGAACTCTCATCTTTATAACCTGTCCACTGCTCTCCATCCCCGGAGCCTCCCTTCTGGGCCAAACCACCATCACCTCTTGTTGGTCCCCCTGCTTCTGCCCTCACCCCCTCCTCAGCAAGGAGAAAGAGCCTGTTAAAAATCACACCAGTTGCTTCCTCCTTGAGACCGTCCTAGGGCCACCTGTTGCTGTAGAATGAAATCTGCAGTACCTGCTACTGCTGGGTGCCCATGTAAGCTGCCTCTGCCTGCTTCTCTTCCCACTCACCCTTCCTCTCTTTCTAAGAGCCATGGCCTTCGGGCTGAACACACATGCCCCAGGCCCTTTGCACAGGCTGTTCCCTGGCCCTCTCTTCATCCTTCAACAGGTTTAGGGCAACAGCTGCTCAGGGGAACCCTCTCTGAAGCCTTTTCATTCTCTGACGCTCCCTCCTCTGGGCTTCCTTTTCATCTGTAACGCACTTATTTTTAATATGTTTTTATCAAATTACTGTTTGCAAGTAAATTTTAAAAACCAATAGTGCTAAAAACGACTTATAACAGCAAAAAATAGGAGTTCTCCCGTGGCCCTGACCCATCCTCTATCCCAGAGGCAGTTCCACCCTCTCAGCTATTTCTCCTTGTATTTATCTCCATCTTGTTAAATAGCCACTACCACTTGAATTCTACCACTTGAATCCCCAACTTTACCTGTTATCTACTGACTTCATATTAAGGAAAATGAAGATTTTAGATTTCTTGCACACTCCGGTCCCTTTTCCCTCTCTTCTCAACATAATGTATTTTCTGTTAAATGCATATTCAGTGTTTCCATTATTCATGCAGTGTAAATATTATTTCCTATTCAGCCAGGAGTTAATAATTGTCTCATTTTTTCATTTGCTCAAGGTTTTTTTTTAAAAAAAATTTTAGTTTTCTTGGACTAAGTATTTCCATACACTCCTGTAGCTTCATAAAAACCGCACAGTGGAATTTCCAGGGTCTAATCTCAGGGATAATTTTTTCTTGGAGATTCCTAAACTCCTCCTCTCTGCCCCAGCTGTCCCCCAGGCCTGTGCACAGCTGACACCCTGGGATTCTTTCTCCACCATCAGATCAGCGATTCCCTTCATCTTCTTCCTATGTTCTGTCCTGTTTCTGGAATCCCACACTTTCCTCTTCAATGGTTTACGCCCTTATTTGGTTGGCCTACACCCTCCAGTAACTTCCTGAGAAAGGATGCAGGTTTGAAAATTGTTAATTCTCCTCTCACACTTGTTGATAGCCCGTCTGGGTTTAGAATTCTAGGTTGAGGATCTAGACTTTGACTCAGATGGTAGAAGGCATCTGTTCATGTCTCTAGCTTCCAGCCCTATTCTTATTTTCAATATTTTGTGTGTAACTTTAGGTAGCTTTTTTCATTATTCTGGAAGCCTCTAGGGTCTTTGTTTTATCCCTAAATTTCTGAAATTTTATAACGCTTGGGTCATGTCCCCCCCAACAGCAAGTGTTTGGGGCACGCAGCAAACTACTTTAATCTGAAGAATTGTGTTCTTCAGTTCTAGGGAAGATTTTTTATTATTTCCTTCTGGAACTTTTGTTATTTTACTACTGGCCTCCTAGATTAATCCTTTGATTATTTTTTAATTTTTATTAAATACAATTAATTTACAATGTTGTATTAGTTTCAGGTGTACAGCAAAGTGATTCAGTTTTATATATATATATAGTTCCCTGTGCTATACAGTAGGTCCTTGTTGGTTATCTGGGTTGTTGGGTTTTTTTTGTATAATTTTATTTTTTTAACATCTTTATTGGAGTATAATTGCTTTACTATGTTGTGTTAATTTCTGCTGTATAACAAAGTGAATCAGCTATATGTATACATATATCCCCAAATCCCTTCCCTCTTGCATCTCCTTCCCACCCTCCCTATCCCACCCTTCTAGGTGGTCACAAAGCACCGAGCCGATCTCCCTGTGCTGTGCGGCTGCTTCCCACTAGCTATCTGTTTTACATTTGGTAGTGTATATATGACAACGCTACTCTCTCACTTCATCCCAGCTTACCCTTCCCCCACACCGTGTCCTCAAGTCCATTCTCTACGGCTGCGTCTTTATTCCTGTCCTGCCCCTAGGTTCATCAGAACCTTTTTTTTTTTTTTTTTTAGATTCCATATATACATGTTAGCATACGGTATTTGTTTTTCTCTTCCTGACTTACTTCGCTCTGTATGACAGGCTCTAGGTCCATCCACCTCACTACAAATAACTCAATTTCATTTCTTTTTATGGCTGAGTAATATTCCATTGTGTATATGTGCCACGTCTTCTCTATCCATTCATCTGTCGATGGACACTTAGGTTGCTTCCATGTTCCATTGTGGTACATGACTCTTTTTGAATTATGGTTTTCTCAGGGTATATGCCCAGTAGTGGGATTGCTGGGTCATATGGTAGTTCTATTTTTAGTTTTTTAAGGAACCTCCATACTGTTCTCCATAGTGGCTGTATCAATTTACATTCCCACCAACAGTGCAAGAGGGTTCCCTTTTCTCCACACCTTCTCCAGCATTTATTGTTTGTAGATTTTTTTGATGATGGCCATTCTGACCGGTGTGAGGTGATAACTCATTGTGGTTTTGATTTGCGTTTCTCTAATGATTAGTGATGTTGATGTTGAGCATCCTTCCATGTGTTTGTTGGCAATCTGTATATCTTCTTTGGAGAAAGGTCTATTTAGGTCTTCTGCCCATTTTTGTAATCCTTTAATTTTCTTTTGTTTTTTTTTTTTTTTTTGCATTATGCGGACCTCTCACTGTTGTGGCCTCTCCCGTTGTGGAGCACAGGCCCCGGACGCGCAGGCTCAGCGTCCATGGCTCACGGGCCCAGCCGCTCCGAGGCATGTGGGATCTTTCCGGACCGGGGCACGAACCCATGTCCCCTGCAGCGGCAGGCGGACTCTCAACCACTGCACCACCAGGGAAGCCCTAATTTTCTTATTGTTTACTTTTACCATCTTATTCTATCTTCTGAGAGGTGGTTTGTTTTTTTTTTTACTCTATTTTATTTTCCAGCGTCTCTATTTTTAAAAAAATTTAATCAATGTATTTTTAATTTCTAAGAGCTCTTCTCTGTTTTCTGATTATTCATGTGTTATGGCATTCTGTATTTATTTGTGGATATAATATGTTTCCTTTTCTCTCTAAGGATAGCAGTGATGGTTTCTTTAAAGTTTTCTTCTGATCACTGCATTGTCTCTATTTCTTGCTAGATCCTTTTTTTCTATTTGTTTCATTGGATCTCTTTCATGTTAGAACTTTCCTCAATTAAACAGTCATCTTTGGTTATCCATTCACCTTGCAGAATAAAGCATTAAAAATTGGACTGGAAGCTCTATGTAAAATAGTGAACAGGGCTTGCAAAATAGTGAACACCTCTGTAGGAACAGCTGAACGTTTTGTCAAGAACATCCAGATGCCACCAGCTGTCAGCATCTGTAAGACTTTTCACTGGGGTGGTCAGATCCCATCCACAGCTTCCTGTCTGGGATGAATGTATGCCTGGGTGCTTGCATTCCTAAATTGGGTGAGGGAAGGGAGCTGGGATCACCCTGTTAAGCCTTCAGACTTTCACTGAATGCTCCCATATCAGTCAGCTACTACTGTGTAACAAATAACCGCAAAAACCTCTGTGGTACACAACAATAAGCATTTATTTCACTACACACCTTCAGGTCAGTGGGGATTGGCTGATGTAGGCTGGGCTCAGCCAGGCTGATCCGCTTTGAGCTGCAGGTCTGCAGGTCATCTGGACACCCCTGCTCCCTATTTCTTTTATACTCTTAGAACCAGCAGGCTTGCCAGGGCCTGTTCTTTTGTCAGCGCAAGAGAACATGGGGCAAGCACATCAAATCACTCCTTGTGAGGCATATGCTAATATCCCACTGGCCAAAAGCAAGTCACATGGCCGAGGCAGCATCAGTGGAGCGGGGAAGTACGCTCCTCGTCCAGAGGTAGAGGATGGAGGGAGTGATTATCTGCTAAGTGCAGTCAAATCTGCCACATTGCCAATAATCAGTCTGGAGCCTCACCCGCACCTGCTCTGCGGCTGGTGTCCTTGGGTCCAGAGCTCTCCAGTTGGGTTTCCCTGCCCGTGTTGGGGAAGGGTTGTTGCCAGGCTGCATAGCGCAGGGGAGAGGACCAGGGGGTCTAACTGCTCCTTATACAGACTTCCAAACAACCCACCTGTTTTCAGGCTCCTGCCTCGCCATCTATGGTATCTGGGTCCCCTAATTTGGAGCCCCCTTGTGGTTCTGTAAGGCCAGTTCGTTGCATCTTCCCCATCTCCAAGCCTCCCACCCCACCCTGCCATGGAACAGCAGGCACTTAGGTTTGTCTTTCCTGGGCCCTGTTAAATCATTTACCACCCCTCCATCTGCTCTTTGTGCTTGCGTGCTGTGGTTTGGGGTCACAGGTGTCTCCTGGTTTCTTTGAAGAAGAGAGTTTGTGTTTCTGTTTTGTGCTGCTTTTCAGCCAGGGTGAGGGGGCGGAAACATCTCTACCTGGCGCCTTGAAACCAGGGTCTCTTCCGTTTGCTGTTGAGTACATTTTTGTGGTATGTTGATCAAACCCCGTGGCAGGTGTTGATTTACACGTCTGTCTCTCCCACTGGCTTCTGGGCCCCTGGGGAGCAGACGGCTGGGTCTCACCCCTCTCTGCACCTCCAGCTCCCAGCGCCACTTGGCACAGAGCATAGTCTTAGCACGTGGGAACTGAATTGATCTGGACCTCAGATTACATGGATGACTGCTCATCATCTCACTTTCTCAAAGCCTTCAGAAGTCTTCTAGAACTATCCTAGATCTGTCTCACTCCCCAGAGCTTACTCTGCCCGGCCTCGCACATCCCATGAGGCCTAGGTAGAATCAGATGTCCCCAGAGGTGAATACTTCTTGGGCAGTGGAGGAGTTAAGAGGGTAGCAGGGAGAAGTAAGAGATCAAAGGAAGAGACAGCAAGGACTTTGGCCCCAGAAGAGGCATTGTTTCAGTATACCATGGTGTCATCTCTCATGATTGCGTGAGTTGGTTGGGCTCAGTGGAGCAGCTGTTCTGCTCCACACGGTGCTGGCTGGGGCTGCCGTCCTCTGGGGACTCGACTGGGCTGGCACGTCCGAGATGGCTCATGTATGGTGAGGATGCTGGAAGGCTGGGCCCAGCTGGGTCACTAGAAGGGCTGGGTCTCTCTCTCTCTCCTTTAAAGTCCATTCTTTCACCTGCTTATTCATTTATATAAACAACAGACATTTATCAGCATCCACTAGGTGCCAGGTACTTGCTAGGATCATGGTAACGCTACACCGAGGCATCTGAGTGGCGTAATTACGTTTGTAAATGAGGAAGATTCCGCCAGCCTTCCCGATGAAGGTTGGAGAAGGCAGGGAGAGTGGAGGCAGGGAGGCCAGTGAGGAGGCCGTAGCTACTGTCCAGGGGATGGTTGCAAGACCTACAGTAGGGAGTGGCAGTGGGCCAGATGAGGGGTAGGTTTAACAGATATTGGGAAGCTGAATTTTCCAGGCTTGGTGACCAGTGAATGCTGGGGGGACAGAATGGGAGAAGTCAGAGTGACCCCCAGGCCTCTGCTTTGGAAGAAGAAACAAGGAGAAGCCAGGCTCCAAGACAGAGAGCCCCAAATGAAGCAGAATTATCTGGCAGGTGCTTTCCTTTGCCACCAGATGATGATTTTATTGCAAGAGGCCAAATATAACGCACCCAAGCCCTGATACCCAGCCTGGGCCTGGCACCAGGAGGGTCCATGGGAGTGGCTGCTGTCAAATGAGTGAGCATCGCCATGTTGTCAGCTCCTGCCCACAACTAACAGTTCTTCCTGTTTCAAAACTCCTCACCGACTTCCCTCGAGGTTTCTCTTTCCTATCTGAAGGGGTTCTGGTCCTCAGCCAATTTGCAAAGCAGAAACGAGTGACTCACCCCATGCTCAGTGAGTTCTGGACACAATGATACAGCAGAAGGAACACAGAGCTGGGAGTCCTAAGACCTCAGTTACAAATGCTGTCAACTAACAGTAACAGAAGGCCTAACAGTGACATAAACAAATAAGTGGTTTCATTTTTGCTCTGTTCCCTTAACAAGGCAGCCACTGGCATTTGTTCAGCTGCTGACCAAAGTTGTGAAGAATCCAGGCTCTTTTCATCTTTCTGCTACTCCATTCTTAGCACGTTAGGTTGTATTTTCATGTTTGTGGCTTCAGGTTCATAAGATGGCTGCTGCAGCTCCAGACTTCTCATCAGTATTCATCAGGGAAGGGGCCAGGGCAATGGTCAGTGTTGGCTGGGTCCCTTATTCTTTTATGGAAGACAACAAAAACTTTCACAGAAGCTACCTTTCCAGCTGACTTTCACTTATGTCTTGTTAGCCAGAACTGTGCGAACTTGGAACTCCAGTTGCAAAGCAGGCTGGGAACAAGTATTTTTGTCTGGGGCTAAATACACTGCTGCTTTGCACAAAACTAGAATCCCGTTAGCAAAGAGGGTGGAAGTAGTGGTATCAGGTGGGAAAGTACAGTGTCTGCCTTAGTGAACTGAGCTCTAACTCCTGTGCCTCTATTTCCTTCTTTGCAAAACAGAGATGTTAGTACTACATTGGAAGGCTGCTAGGAGAATTAAATGAGATCATATGTGCCGGGTGAAACCACACAATGGTGAGAGGATTTATTTCCTGACTTTATTATTGGTATAAAACAAGGACTGCATCCACTGGGGTAGGCTCAGGGGAAGAGGCACGTGGCAGAGGAGGTGTAAGCGCAGGACGAGCGAGGGAGGTGGGGTGCAGCCAGGCCTTGGGGCCACCAGGATGGTCCTGAATTTCTCTTGAGGCCCCGGAAGAGCAGGAAACAGAAAGAGGCTCTCCTCGACTCTGGCCCACTGGAAGGCGCTTCTCAGGGCTTTTAAACGTTGGATGTTTTAGGGTGTGAGTTCTGACACATACATGTCTGTATCTGTGTCGTGTGTTGGGGGGTGGGGCAGGGGTGTTAGTGGTTTTTTGGTTTGTTTCAGAGAAGTCACTTGAAAAGCATAACGACCTTGTCTGAGCTGAAACTAAAAAAGGCCACGGGATTTCCCCCCTGCACCCCATCCCTTTCAAGAGGGTTGGGCTCTCAGGAGGCCAGTGAGCTGAGATCTTGCATCAGAACTTCAGGACTTACGAGGGGCAGTGGAAGTGGCCGGGAGCCTGGAAGAGCAGAAAATGAAACCCAAATCATTTCACTGGCTGGGAATTGGGGGAACTTCTGTGTCGTCAGGGACGGGGTCTTATATCTCTTTTTTTTAATCCTTTATTTTAGCTTCTCTAGAGTGTCAGCCCCTGAGGGCAAGAACTTGGGTGTACCGCTGGACCACAGAACAATGCCTGGCACAGAGTAGGTGTTCAGTGAATTCGTGTTGAATGGGTGGATGACATTTAGATAGAGAAGCACAGTCGTCCGCAGGATTGGAAGGTCTGGCATTTGTGAATTAGCAAACACTGAGGTGGGACTGGCTCCATCCTGTACCTTGGCGCTTTAGGGATGAGCTTCGTAAATCCTTACAGCAGCCCCATCTCTCTTTTAAAGAAACTTGCCTGTGTTTTGTGCCTGCTGGGTCCGGCATTGCTTCCTTACACTGTTGGGACACTTTCCTGGGACCTCCAATAGTGGAGACTAGGGGTTTCTGGCTGCTCGACACCCATATTCCCCAATTCTGGCAAAACTCTCAGTCTCCCTTTGAGAACCAACCCCTCCCTCCACTCTAGTGGGTATGGTTTTGAAAGGGCTGCCTCCGCTCCATGCTCTCGTGTGGCATGTAGTCCAGGCTTGACCAATCAGAACACAGCATTCTCCTGACAAATGTGATTGGTTGAAAAGACCTGAGCTGGTCCAATCAGAGTAAACCTTAATTAGAACTTTGCCGGGGGCAGACACTTGCTCTTTTTTGCTGAACTTGAAACGGGAAGGATGAAGCCCTTGAGAGTCACCTGCCTAAGAATGAATCAGACATCAGAAGGTACAGGAAAGTGAGCTCTGATGACATCATTTGAGTCCCCTTGATCAAGCTGCACCTGAAGTCATATATTTCCAAACTTGAATCAGTAAATTTATTTTCTGCTTAAGCAGGTTGAATTGGGTTCCTAGTTGCAATGACAGAAATCCCGACTGGCAGGGTCTGCAAGTTTTAAGACTGTCACAGGTAAATGCAGCTCAGGATCCTGTGAGTGGAGCAGAAAGACTTGAGAGGTGGCAGGAGTCAGCAGGACCCAGCCTTTTGATTGGCTGGGCAGGTGCCCACAGAGATTTAGAAAATCTGAATGTTTTGTGTTGTCCCCAAAAGGAGCACTAAGACCAGAAGAGCAAACTTCTCAGACACTTAATTTAGCTTCAGTAGGAGAACCTCAGACAAGCAAGACCATCAATATTGGAGTAGACTGCCTCACGGGAGAGCAAGAGACCCGTCCCTGAAGGTATATAAGTGGTGGCCGGCAACCATCTGGCCCGAAGTTTCCAGAGGGGATTCAGGCTTTGGGAGGGAGGAGTAAACAGGTAGATGATGCCACGTGGGGCATCTGACCACAGCAACACAGGGGTGGCTTATCGGTCCTGGGGCTCCCCTCTGGCCCCTGGGAAGGCAGGAGCATGAGGGGATGGGGACGCAGCACCTACAAGTGCACACTCTTCCCCGGGGGGGACTCCAGCACAGAGAAGATGATGAGCCAAGCTCTGCAGCCGTCTTGCTAAGAAACGCCACAGGAAGGGGACAGCATGGCCAGCGGGGATGTCCTGGGGCTTTGGGTGGGGGCCCCGGAGGGTCAGAACCATCTGGCTGGGAGGGCTGGGTGTGTCCTGGAAAGGAGACAGGCAGTGGGTGAGAATTGGGGGCCAAACAGAATCCACAGCCCGCTCCCGGCTCTCCTGGCTCACGGCTCATTCCAGCTCCCAGCTTTTGCTCAAGGTTGGCCAAGTCCTCTCCGTCCTTCTTGTCCCACCCATCCTGGAAGCCTTGTGGGTGCCTCCAACCCCTACCCATCCCTCTTCTGCCCCAGTAGCCTCATAACTCAGTCTGTCCTACCTCCACCCCTATATGTGGGTGTCAGGTCTCCCCGGCTCAAGCGGCCTCTTCCAAGGGGTAGGGGCTGAGGTATCTTTCTGCCGTGATCCTCCCCACCCTGCTGCAGGGACGGCAGAGGGGCAGCTCAGTGACACCACGCCTTGCCTCAGGTTACCTGGCATTTTCTGACACTTTGAACCTTCCTTCTGGGAATTGGGCTCACAGAGCAGGACCGGCTCAGGCAAATGGGCAACCTGAAGCCCCTTTGATGGTCCCTCTTCTGTCGCAGCCTAAATGCCACTCCCGATGAAACCTAGGGCCACTGAACAGTGGCTGGACGCCTCCCTCCCAGCCAGAGCCTGCTGTGTGTGTGGCGGGGGTGGGGGGGAGCGTGGGGAGGGGAGGGAGGGGCTCTTACCCCTAGAGGATGCTGCAGGGCCGCTTCTGTGGCCGCGTGGGCTGGGGGCAGAGGACAGCCCGGATCGCCTCGTCAAAAACGGTTTTCAGGCCTCTCTGGGTGAGGGCTGAGCACTCCAGGTATTTCACTGAGTCTAGGTTAGGGCAGCAAGAGGGTAGAGGCCTAGGTCAGGGCTGGGCAAAACCCCGTCCCAAGCCACGCAACTGCACTGGCTGTGGCGGCCACCTGGGCTGTGTCACTCAGAGCAGGGTATTTACCCCTCTGTGCCTCAGTCTCCTCATGTCGGAAACGGGGAGTTTTACTCAGAGGGAGAGGTTAAGACCCCCCCCCCCCCACAACGAGAGCAGGTCTGTGTCTTTCTTGGACACAAAAGCCCTTTAAGGAAGGATACCGTCCTGGCAAGAAAGGGGCTCAAGCTACGGTGACCAAATTTCTCGGCGCCTCACTTTCTTCTAGAAAATTCCCACATGCCTGCCTCCGTCTTCCCCCGGGAGGCCTGAGGAACCCGTGGCCCGCTCACTAGGACATTCCAAATTTCATCTAACCAGTCCTTCGCATCTCCCCACTTTACAGTTGAGAAAACTGAGGCTCAGAAAAGTCACTTATCCAAAGTCACACACTAGACATTTCCCCTCCGCCAGGGGCAGCTGGGGGCCCTCAGCAAGAGGAATGGGAACTGGGGAGCACCCATTCCCCCATGAGGGGACCAGCCTTCTCCCACGTGACCACTCAGGGCTGGAGCACGGAGCACAGACAGTGAGGAAGGTAGGCTGAGCCCCACTCCCAGGGGCAGTGTTCTGTGACGTTCTGGAAGGAACCTGTGAGAGCTCCTGTGTCCATTACAACCCAAGCAGTCTCCCTGAAGTGAGCAACTGAAAACAGAGAAGGAGAGGGGCAGGAAGGGGGAACTTTGCTCTTCCGTGGGGGGAAGAAGCAGACCAACGCTGACCAGCACCTGCTCCCTGCCAGGCACTGAGCTGGGCGCTTCCGACAACCCTGTGAAGAAATTCTGTGAGTCCCCGCTTCCCAGGTGAGGAATCAGGCCCAGAGAGGGGATGCCCCGGGGCCAGAGACACACAGCTGCGAGAGGGGAGCCAAGATCTCAGGAGGGGCAGCCCAGGGACGAGGGAAAGAAAGTGTGGGGCAAGGACAAGGACACCAAGGCTCAGAGAGGATGTCACTTGTCCTGAGTCACACACTGGATGTCTCCCTTGCACGTGGGAGCATTGTCCCACCAGGGAGCACAGGCAGTGGTCCCAGGGCTCGGCTGGCAGGTACGGAGCACCCCGAGTTGGGTCTGGGAGTCTCGTCACCATAACCCTCTGTGCCCAGAAGGGTGTCACTGGGCATTTGGCCACTGTCTCCCTGCAAGGGACCGTAGCCAGTGTCCACTTCTTTCTTCCACACCTTCCAGCTGCGTCCTCCCTGGCACCTGCCACCCTCCTGCTTCCTGGATCAGTGGTGTCTAGAGAAAGGGTCCTGAGGAGAGGCCTGGCCACTCCAGGACCTCAGCCTGTCCCCCCTCTCTGCTCCCCAGTCGCCCACCTGTGGGGGCAGCAGACCGCCCTGATCATGACTGGGGGAGCCACGCAGCCCGGATTCGAGTCTCGGCCCTGGCACATCCCGGCTGGGTGGCCTCGAGCTAGTGACTTCTCCCTGAGCCTCAGTTTTCCTCCTCTGTAAAGTGGGACGATGACAGTCCCTCCTTCATAGTTGCTATGACGATGAAGCAGGAGAATGCACCGGCCCAGCACCCAGGAAGCGCCCAATCCTGTGATTAGCAGCTGGGATCAGAGCTGCCCCACAACGCGTCACCCGGGACTGGTGGGCAGAGGCAGCTGCTGTCCTCATTAGCCTGCAGGCCCCCCAGGTCTCCCCCTTGGCCTGGGCTTGTCCGAGGCAAGTTCAGAGTCATTAGTCACTGCCCCTGGCCACCCCCAGCTGGTATTGGCTCCAAGAGGATTGGCTAGAGGCCAAGGCAGGAACCCCAACTCATCTCCTCATGAAGGAGAAAGGAACTTTAGGGAGTGTATAGGCTGGCTAGTACGGATGGGGAAACTGAGGTCCAGAGAGGGGGAGCCACTGGCCCAAAGTCACACAGACAGTCATTGCCAGGACCAGAATCCAGGCTTCCAGGCCCCATCTCATCCGAAACCTTGTGCTTTAAGAAGGACGGGGTCGGACACAGGCTGGAGAGTCACTGTCTTGGGTGGAAGGAGTCCGGGGGGACAGGCTGTTCAGAAAGAAGAGAAGGCAGGGGTGCAATCCCCAATATTCGTGAGGAAAGACCAGAGGGCCTGAGAGCCAGAGCCCCTAGGATGGGACAAAGGACCCAGGGTTTAAGTGGCAGCGGAGGCCCCTGGGAAAGACGGCCATGTCACTGGTCTAGTCACATGAAGGAGGGGGTGACGGCTGTGGTTTCTCTTCCTGTGAAGAGATGTGAGTCCCCAGGGCCCTCCCAGTTCCGGCGGAAGGAAGAGTGGTAGGGCTGAGGGAGGGATGGGTTGCAGCAGGCCCCACCAGTTCGGGGCCAAACCCTGGGTCTGCTGGACCCTGTGGTGAGCAGAGCACCCTGGGCAGCTGGGCCACTTCTCATAGTGGCCAAACCCCACTGGTGGTCCCAGGCTCTTGGGCAAGTACCCTGTCCCCAGGCAAAGGACAGCAGACCTGGACGCCACGGAAGAGGCCAGACCCATCGGTCATCACCTCCCTAGTGCAGGCAGCCCTGAGCCACCACGAGGAGGCCCCCAAGCCATCGGTTTGTGGTCCTGTGTTCAAATCCTGGTTCTGCCACCTACCAGCTGCGTGACCCTGAGAAGTCACTTCTCTGGCCCAGTGGCCGGGAGGCAAAGAGGAGTTGGGCTGAGAAGCCAGGAGGGTGAGGAATGGGGGGTGAGAAGGATGCAGAGGGAAAGACGTCACCCTTCAAACTCAAGCAGAAGCACCACCTCCAGGAAGCCTTCCCGGAAAACCCAAGCTTGACTTGGCTGCTCGTCCTCTGAGAAACCACGGCACACCCCCCTCCATCCCTGCTTCTGTCTGTCCAAATGCACTTATTTCGATGTCTGTTTATGGATTATACTAATATTATAATAACAATTAACACAAAGTGCTTCCCACGTGCAGTGCTGCTCTAGGAGCTCACGGGCGTGAATTCATTTAATCCTCCCAACCACCCAGCACTACGACTGTTGCCATGGTTCACGGAGGAGGAAACACAGGCCCAGAGAGGCTAAGTGACTCGTCCAGGGTCACACAGCTAGTACACGGCACACCCAGGGTGGAATCGCACAGCCTGGCCCTGGAAGCTATGTTTCCAATCCCCCTGCACCCAGCTCCCCTGTCTGAGCCCGAGCCCTGTACCGATCTCCTTGGCCAGCGCCAGGCCCTGCGGGTAAGTAATGGGCGCCAGCTTCTTCTCCTTCAGCTTCTCGATGGTGTCCTTGTCGTCCCGCAAGTCCAGCTTGGTGCCCACCAGGATGATGGGCGTGCTGGGGCAGTGATGCCGCACCTCCGGGAACCACTGGGCCGGTGGGTGGGGGCAGGAGGTTGTGCAGGGGGTAGGCGGAGAAGAGGGGCACCAAGCCGGGAGGAGATAATAGGGAGTCATGAGGGTGTGTGGGGAGGAGAGAGGACAGGTTAGAGAGTAAAGCTAACTATCACAGCCCCCTCTGAGACCCCGTCTGTCTCACCCCCAGTCCCCCCCGCCAGCCCTGGGTGGCACTAGGGACCCTCTCTGCCCACATCCTCTGCTGCCCCAGAGGCAGGCCAAAGTCAGCGGTCCCTCCCTCCCGTGCTCCCCTCCCTCAGGGTCACCTGCCCCATCCCCCCAAGACCCCCGCTCCATCCCGCTCACCTTGGCCCGGACATTCTCATAGGAGGCTGGGCTGACAAGGGAGAAGCAGATGAGGAAGACGTCCTGGGAGGTCAGACAAGGGTTACTCGTGAGGGGAGGCCTGGAGGCATCCCACCTGGGCTCTCCCACACCTGGGCAGCCACTGAGGGCTGGAGCGCCCAGGGGATGCTGGGCGCTTAGGACTCGGCAGAGCAGGGATTCCCTTCCCACCTCTACACCAGGCTGCTGCTTGTTTATCCAACACTTCCTAACGGCCCGAGCCTGTTCTAAGTAGCTAATCTTCACACAACACTGTAGCGGTGCTGCTGCTGCCCCATTCCACAGATGGGGAAAGTGAGGTTTACAAGGATTAAAGCATTTGCCATCTGGAACTCCAGAATCCATGCTCCTCACCAGGCACTCACTACCTACCCCCCACCTGCCGTCTGGTCACCAGCCCCAGCGCTTTCCTTGCCACCCTGGAGACAGAGCCCAGCAGCCACGCAGCCACCTGCAGATGTGCCCCCATCCCTCCTCCCCTCCCCTAGCACCCCCAGAGCCGGCCATCCTGAGCTCCCATTGGTCCAGAGTCTGCCTGCCCCGCCCACTGAGAACCAGGTGGTGCAGCAGCCCAAGAGGCAGAGGGGCTGGGAAGACAGAGGGCACGGTAATGACAGGGGCCTGATGGAGGGCGGGGACTCCTCGAGCTGGGCCTTAAGGGGAGGGTCAGGGTTCAGCAGGCAGAGGCAACAGGGATGCAAAGCCCAGGACCACGAGGAGGGCTGGGCAGCATACCGTCTGCGGGTAGGAGAGCGGCCGGAGGCGGTCGTAGTCCTCCTGCCCTGCCGTGTCCCACAGCCCCAGGTTCACGGGCTTGCTGTCCACCATCACGTTGGCTGAATAGTTGTCGAACCTGTGGGAACAGGTAAGATAGAAGGGCCAGTCTCCAGCCCCAGAGTCTAGGGACTTGCAGTCCATGGTTCCATGGCAGAGGCCAAGACCCAGAGAGGGGCTACAACAGGACCAAAGTCACAAAGCTCTATGCAGTTGGGTTTTATTTTTTATTTTTCTTAAATACTGATCTATTACATAAGAAATTTTAAACGCAGGTAAGCATAAAGAGGAAAACATTGTCTCTACTGTTTTTCTGCCCTTACCTACCCTTTGGAGAGACGATTTTTCAAGGCTGCATAACATTCTCTCCAAGGCATGATCAGAATAAACGTTACCCACCTCCTAGGCTGGACGCTGCGGCTGGTCACCCAATATTTGCTGAATGAGTGTTCATTCCCATCTTAGGTTGGGTCCCCCCAGAAGCAAACACCGAGATGAGGGAGTGGCACCAGCGGTTTATTTGGGAAGTGACTCCAGGCAGCCGAGGGGAAGGGACAGCAGCTGTTGAGCTGTTACTGCGCGGGAACTGGGGCTCCGTCTGGCTGGGGCCACTGAGCTCAGGGCATCCCCCAGAGGAGGCAGGGAGCTGGGGTACTTAACCACCTTCTCCATCTCCCATTGGCAGAGGGAAATCCTTGGGTGTTAATTCCCTGGCCTTCCAGCCCACCCCTAGTGCACACCAAAAACTGTCAGTTACTGGAGATTTCAGGAAATGCCACTGGCACACACTGGAAAGGCACATGTTGAAGGAATAGGGTGGGGCAGAGGCTAAAATCTCCCTGCCAACACCAGAGAGGCCTCCAGGGCAATCGCACAAGCTCGCACTGTGGGGAAACGTCCCAGACACCTCCCTCCCTGTCCCCGACCTGGAAAGAGCTTGTCGTCCCCTCTCTCAGGCAACTGCTTTGCCTTGACTATGAACTGGTTTTAGTGTGTCTCTGTCCCACCATGGGCTGTGGGCTCCGTGAGGGCGGGGCCCATGTCAATTTCATCTCTGAAGACTCAGAACTGGCACCTAGTGAGTGTAGGTGGAACAGAGTTAAACCAAACTGAACTGAAGCCCTTGGGATGCCACCCCCTCCACGAAGCCCTCCCAGAACACTGCTCAGTGACAGGCTGTAGAAGCCGTAATGCTTCAGAGCAACTCCAAAGACCTCTGTCCTGTGACAGGCAACACCCCCCCCAAAAAAGTGGGTAACCTGACATGTTTAACACCCCATGCTTGTCCAGCCTTAAGTTCCGCAGATGGCCCTGCTCCCTCCTGCCTGGAAAGTTCCTGCAAACGTCCCTCCCCTGGCTCCCCACTCTTCTTCTTTCCTGGTGCTGGGCTGACTCTTACTCATCCTCCCTCCAGTCCCATTTCAAGGTCACCTCCAGGAAGCCTTTCGAGAGCCCCAGCCAGGTCGGGGCCCCCACCCCGTCCCAACTCAGTAATCTGTGGTGAACTTAGCACCCAAACAGCAGACATCAAGTCTGGCTTGTTCCTCACTGCACCAAGGCCAGCATCGCACTTGGCACGTAGTAGGTGCCCTGTGGACCTACTCTTGGTACCACCCATACCATAGTGGGATTTCAGGCGGAAGGCACTGTTCAGGGAGACATCGCTGGGCATGATGGGGAAAGAAGTGTCCATGCTTTCTTCGGCTTCTGCCAGAAACACTCCTTTGGGATGAGCTTAGGATGCAGGGACACTCTTTCCTTTACTGTCCAGTCTGAAATTCTGACACCAAAAAACCCCCAAGATTCCTTGAGCCAAAGGCATCTGTCTTCTCTGAGCCAACTCCAGGGTCTCAGGGGCCGTGGCAACTGGGAAAGAGCTGGTTCCTGGGACTTGTAGCAGCACCAAACACCTGCTCTGGGGCTGGTCAGAGGGTTAGAGACCTTCATACATTAGGTCTTGAAGTCCCAAGTGACCCAAGATAAAAGAACCTCAAGTTCTTGCCATTAGACAGTTGAGGAAACTGAGACCCCAAGAAGTCAAATAACTCTTCCAAGGCCAACCAGCTCACAAGCATAGGAGCTGGGATTTGAACCTGGCTGCCTCTGTACACTCATTTGTGAGCGAGAGAGTGGACAGATGCGCTGCAGGAGGGTTGATTCGCCCGGGGATGGCCACCCAGAGGTGGGAGGGAACAGTAAGTTCCTTGTGAAGCCTTGTCCTGGTTGTGTGACCCTGGGTGAGTAACCCAGCTTCTCCGAGCCTCACTTTCTCCATTGTGAAAAAAGCCCTATCTCTTGGGGCCATTAGGAAGATCCAGGGACAGAGGATATTCAAGCCACCTCATGGGGAGATGCTGAGGAGCTGAACAGTCTCATCCTTCAACGTCACCCGCCCCCCACAGAGGACCAGCTGCCAGACCCTGAGGGATCACTGCAGGGACAAAATGATCCACAACTCCCGGGGTCCCCTACTTCAGAGACCCGCAGGGAGCCAGGACCAGAGGAGCCTTAGACCACCACTGCGGCCAACCCTCACTCCCATTTACCAGATGAGGAAACTGAGGCTCACAGACAGGAAGGGACTTGCCCAAGATCTCGCAGTCAGTTGGGGGCAGAGCCAGAACTAGATCCTGTTACCCAATTCAGAAAAGCTCATGGCGTAAGCGTCACTGCGACTTCATGGCTGGAGACTCAGCGGAGTTTGAGCTGGGGTCTGGGGGCTGACTGGGAGCCGTGGAGAGGGCAGGGAGCTCACGCTGGCTGGGCACCTAGGGGTGCCAAGTGCTGTTCCAGGCCCTTCATACTTAGATCGTTTCAGTGAGCCCAGGAAGTGGATTCTACCATGGTGCCCCTTTCACACAGCAGGAAACTGAGTCAAAGCCGGAGAGTGACCTGCCCATGGTCACACGGCTGGAGTGCTTTCACCCAGAGTCTGTGTGGCTTCTTTCTGCACCCCCAGGGCTGCAGTGGAGGAGGGGTATGGGGGGCAGGTGAAAGGGCGCTCAGCGCCGGGCATCACCTGACCACTACCCAAGCTTCCAGGGGAAAGAAGGTGGACTCACAGAACACAGAGACCACAGGGCATGCATGGCTGTGACCTGGGGACCAGGGAGGATTGATAGGTCAGGTGGGGTATGGACCACTGCTGGATTCGGGGCGTGGTCCTCCAGGCAATGGGGAGCCAGCGAGGGGCTTCACCAGGCAGGGCTTACATGATCAGCTTTGCATTTGGAAAAGGCCCTCTTGGCCACTGGGTGGAAAAGTCTTGGAGAAGGGTCAGAGGGGAAGCTGGGAGACGGAGCCACCGGTGAGAGAGGTGGGTGGTTGGAGGAGATGGAGCGGAGAGGTGTCCCAGGTGGGATGCAAGGGGCCAGAGGGCGTGTGCGAGCAGTGGGGAGGCTTGAGCCAGCAGCACACAGTGAGGGAATAACTCGCTTGGTGGCAAGAGTATGGGGCGAGGGGGAGGTGCGAGGCCAGGCCCGAAAGCTTGGTACGTCCACTAGGGAGGCTGCACGTCATCCTGTCCATGGGAATCTGGGCTGGATTTGCCAGTTTACAAAGGAAGGTGAAAACCGAGTACTGGCCCCTCCGACCTAAATTAACCACCTGTGTTCTTCCTTCCCAGAGACAAGCCCCCACAGAGCTGAGCCCCCTGCTGGTGTGAGTTCCAGCACCTTCTCAGGACAGGCTGGAACATGCCCTCCCTGCCTGCCAGGCTGGCCCTGTCACTACAGAGCACCAGCCATGTGCTCATCTCTAGAAGCTGCTCTAGTGCCGCGGTCCCCAACCTTTTTGGCACCATGTCTTCTTTCATGGAAGACAATTTTTCCACGGAATGCGCGAGGCAGGGGCAGGGGAGGGGGGGGGAAGGGGGGAGGGGGGGTGCTGGTCCAGGCGGTAATGCGAGCAATGGGAGCGATGGGAGCCGCAGATGAAGCTTCGCTCGCTCACCTCCTACTGTGCTGCCGGGTTCCTAACAGGCCGTGGCCCAGAGGTTGGGGACCCCTGGTCTAGTGAACTAGACAGACCAGGGCCCTGTTCTAATGGAGCTTCCATCCCAGCAGGAGAAGGCAGATGGGGAAGGGCTGCGAAGAATGTCAAGCAGGGTGGAGAGATGGAGGGGGCCTGGGTGGAGAGAGGGGCTGCTTTAGACAGTGTGTCAGGGAGGGGATTCCTCGGCCGGGAACTGAGTGATGGAAGTGGTGAGTGCAGAAGCCTGGGGGAGGCTGGCGTGTCTGGTCCCCGAGGACCAGAATGGAGTAAGAGGTGGGTTTTAAGGGAGGAATTTAGGCTCTATCTAATTTTCGCTTTTGAAAGCTCACCTGGGCTTCCGTTTGAGAATGATCATAAGCAGAGGGGAAAGGGGAGAACCCCTAGGTCACAGGTACCTGAGAGCAGGGTCTTCCTGCCTTGTCTTTGTATCCCCAACCCCCAGCACAGGGCCATCCACAGAGCAGGCTTCGGTCTCCCCATCTGTGAGACAGGGCTTTGACCCTGAGCTCTTATCCCCCAACCCGCAGGCAGCAAGTTCAGCTCAGCTCTCTTGCTTATCTGATCTGGTCCACTGGCACCTGCCTCCGGCCCCAGCAAACCCTACCACCCCTAGCCCCAGAGCTCTCTTGACCTCTGTCTCTGTGCCAGAGATCTCAGGCTACCTGTTTTGCCCAACTCTGCTCTCCCCGGCTGTCCCCACCCTCCACTGTCAAGGGCTCAGGGTGGCTTATTTTCCCCTCCCTGTCACAGGGGTGCGAGCACTGTAGCAGGAGCCCCTCTGGGGGCTTGTCCAGAGCCGAGTAACTCCATATGGAAGACAAAGACGGTGGGATGCAGGCCTGGCTACACACCTGGCAGGTCCAGCACAAAATGAAAATGCAGGGACCCTTGTTCAAACATTAAGAATTTCAGGATGGGGCATCTGAGCATTAAACCAAGTACAGGACCCACCCGAGTGTGTGCCTGCCTAGACGGCTCACCCAGGAGCCGGCCCTGCTCTCTGACCCAACCCCTGAGTCCTGGGAAGGTAAACCTTGTCTGGTCCATTCTGTCTGTCCTTCCACAAGGTTGTCCAGGACCACCGAATCCACTCACGGCCACCAGGGGCCAGTCTCTCCGGGCTGCTGAGTGCAATTGACCCTACCTCGGTCTCTGCTGGTCCCACCATCTTGCACCAGAGAACTCGCCGCCGCCCACCTCCCTGCACAGGGAAGGCCCCCGGGGCAATGAGCTTGGCATGTCCCAGCCCTGCCCCTCCTCTTAAAGAAAGGGAAAACTGAGGCTCACCGAGGGGAAGCGATTGGTCTAAGGTCTTTAAGCAGGTGGGCCCTCCAGCCCAGCTGCAACAGGCAGACAGGACACAGGTAGCGCCAGCACCGTCCTGGGGAGACTGGCCCTCCCCGATTCTGCACCTGCCTTCCCGCTCAGGGCTAGAGCCAGCCCTCCCTCAGCACCAGAAGGCTAGAGCCAGCCCTCCCTCAGCCCCAGAAGGCATTGGGTGATTGGTGGTGAGCGAGCAGGTAAGGGCCGACGAGGAGAGGGGCACTGGCGCCATAGCAGGAGTTGCGAAATGAACCGGGGCAGAAATCAGTTTTCCAGGCTTCCTACCCAGGTTTCTCTGCCCTCTCCTCGCTGCCATCCTCCTGCCCGGGCTGGGGTCCCTGAGGCAACTGGAGCCAGGGCCAGTGTCCCAGGGAGACATATCAGTAGAGGGAGCCCAGCCCACCTGGTGACCCTGGGGGACAGGCCCCTTAGCTGCTGTGAGCCTCAGTTTCCCCCGCAGGCACCCTGGGGCTAGAATAATAGCCACCTCCTCCCATGAGCATCGAATGAGATCACACGTGTGACATTTCGTCCGGGGACCAGGACACAGTAGGCCCTTGATAGATGGTAGCAGTGATCCATCCTCCTAGAGCCTCTCCATGAAGTTCAGTTCAGGTCGACTCAAAACAGATATATCGTGTCTAAGGCAATGTGCAGACTGCACTGTGCGTAAGACACTCTCCTAAGACAACGGGGAGACCCAGAAAGGACTGGACGTGGCCCCCTGCCCGCCGTAGGCTCGTGATCACGGGAAAGATCAGACAAAATCTCTCTGGGGAGTGAGAGACACTTTCAGGCTGGATTAGAAAGGCTTCCTGGGGGAGCAGACACTGGAGCTGGCCTGGAGGTCTTAGACATGTGGACGTGGGAAGGAAAAGCAGTCCAGGAAGAGGGAGCAGCTGGAGCAAAGGCCCTGAGGTGGAAATGCCCAGGGAGTGCTTGGTGACCAGGGGCGGGAAGCAGACGGGACAAGAAGCAAAGTACTGGGCTATGAAGCCAGAAAGGAAGGTGGGAGAAGGCCACACAGAGCCTTGGATGCTGTACTATGGAGTTGGGGGGCTGTTCTGAGAGGGATGGGGCCACCGAGCACCGGTGAGAGGGGGCCGATGCTTCCCATTCACCCCACATACTCCTACATACCTGTGCATCAGGTGACAGCCCTGCCACCACATCCAACACGCGGGCAGGCCTCCAGGTGGCACTGCCCTCTCCCCCGGCACACACTGGGCCCTGATGTCTCTGATCTCCCGGTGTCAAGGCCCTCCATGACTCGCCCCAGCCCCTCTTCTACCCTGCTTTTGCTCACGCCAGCCCTCCGCATCTCCCTGCTGGAAGGCCACCCGCTCCCTGGCCACCCCGCGGCAGCCTCTCTCCCCTCTGGGGGCCCTCAGCACTCATCCCGGCGCTGCTTGCTGCCTCCCCGGCTGAACCAGTGGGCAGCTCTGGCAGGCAGAGACTGGCTGGAGGCTGACTTTCAGGCTCACAGGATGTGCCTGAAAAGGGGGTGGGCTTGGTGATGCGTGTCTCCCCAGCCTCCGAGCGCCCTGCCCACGCACAGAACTCACACGGTGGGGATGTACTCTCCCGGGAAGGCGTTGGTGGTGTAGCTGATAAGCAGGCATGTCTTGCCCACGGCTCTGCAAGACAGGAAGTTCGAGAGGACAGTGGTCATGGGCCCTGCCCGACACTCAGGGAGGTTTCTCAGCACCTGCCCGGTCCCCTAGCCCAGCCCTCAGAGAAGACCCAGGCCCACCCCTCTGGGCATCAGTGTCCCCGTCTGAGAATCCCTGTATCAGCGTTCTCACACCTAAGAGTCACCTGGGGTGTTTGTTAAAGGACAGACTTCAAGGTCCTACCCCAGAGATTCTGAATCAGGGGTGTGGGCTGGATCTGGGAATTTGTATTGTAACAGGCTTCCCCAGGTGACAAGGATGTGAGACAGAGGGTTAAGAGCAGGGGGTCCCCAGGAGGCCCCTGGTACCTGCCCAGAGCTCTGCCATCACTCCCCTGGGATCCAGATCCCAGCTTCATCACCTGCCTAGGGGTAGCATGATCTTAGGCAAGTCACTTAACCTCCCTATGCCTCAGTTTCCCCATCCAGAAAATAGGGATAAGAATAGGGATAAGATGAGTTCATCTCATAGGATGGACCGAGAGGTAAATTAGACGAAGCCGGTAAAAGAACTGAGCACAGTCCTGGCACAGCGTAGCAGCAGCAAATACTGGGGAAAGCCTGACCCTCCTCTTTCCCTCCCACCTCACCATGGCTGTAAGAGCATGGAGTTTAGGAATCAGAGAGACCAGGATTCCAAATCCCATGAGGTCTTGGGCAAATGACAACTTCTTTGAGCTTCAGTTTTCCCAACTGTAAAATGGGCCTAATATTAGGGTTGGTGGGAGGATAAAACAGAGGAGTGTGACTAGGCCCAGGGCCTGCACATAGTAAGTACTAAGTTAGTAGTGATCGCCATTACTCGTGCAGTCTTCGCCCTCAGTCTGCTGGGCTGGGAGGGGGCAGGGGGCACAGATAGCCCTGGGCCTTCCCCTGCCCAACTTGGTTTCGTCACTTCCTGCTCGGAGGAGACCGGCTGCCCTCTTCTCCCCACCCCCTGCCCCGGGCCTGCCAACAAGGTAACTCTAAGTGACTGGAACATTGCCCTTGGCTTCCGCCCTCCCCTCCTCAGATCAGATATAAAGCAGAAGTGAACAGGGCTGGACAGGCAGGCAGATAACGTGCATCAGCGGAGGGCTGCCTGATAAACCAGCCCACCCCAGGCCGGGAAAATCGAGTCTCTTAAGGCCTCAGGCTGCCCCGCAGTAGGATGGGAGGGTTGGATAAGAGGCCTGCCCAGCCAGACCAGCGGGAACGTGTCGGGGTTGGACCTACAGAAAACCCCAGGCGGTACCTGCAGGCTGGACCCTAAGACAGCGCTGCTGGCAGGCACGAGAGACGGGCACATCAAAGCTGTCACTTTACAGATGAGGAAACTGAGGCCCATAGCGGGACATGACAACCGGAGGTCGCTGAGATGTAACAGCTGAGAAGTCGCCTCGTCTCAGCCTGGCCCACCCTGGCCCCCAGTCACGCCCCTCCCCCTTCCTCCTCCTCCCGCAGCTCTGTCTCTCACGCCCCTCCCCCTTCCTCCTCCTCCCGCAGCTCTGTCTCTCACGCCCCTCCCCCCTCTGCTCCTCACCCACAGCCCCCGCGCAAGCTCCCAAGTTCCCCAGGCCGGCTTCACCAAACACACTTACGTGCAGGACCACCAGTCAAAATATCGCAAGGGGCCCCACATCAACCCTGCGGGCATGGGCCTCTTTCCAGATGGCCAAGCTGAGGTTCTGAGAGGCGCTGTGACTTGCCCAAGGCCACACAGCAGCGCAAGCCAGTGACTAGAGCCCAGGTCAGCCTGGGGACCCACCTCCCCCCACCCCGAGCCGGCATCCACAGAACCGAAGCCTGAGGGCCCATGGGAGACCAGCCTCAGCTCTCAGGGTGCAGGCGAGAGGCCCCAGGAACCCCCAACCCTAGTCCTGTACTCTCCACCAAGGCAGCTTCCGGGGTGAGGTGGGCAGACAGAGTGGAGCTGTCCTCAGCCCACCCCTGGGGTTCCCTCTGGGCCCTGGGAGAAGAAGGGAGCCGTTCCTCCGGCGGCCTCCCAGGGACCCCTCCATCTGCAGGGCAGGGGGCTTCCCCAGGGGCGCCAGGGCGGGGGGCGGGGGGGCCAGGGCTACCCCGGGACGGAGCTGTCAGCAAGTCCAACCGGGTACCTACCCATCTCCCACCACCACACACTTTATGGCCTGCATCGTGTCCGAGGCCTGGAGGGCGGTGGTGCTGACAGCTCAGGGCCCGGAGCGCTTCTGCAGACACAGGGGTATGGAGAGCTGGAGAGGTGCCCTGAGCAAGGAGCAGCAGCGGCGGGACAGGAGGCAGGAGGAAGCGGAAGGGGAACTTACCCAAGCTGCTGCCCCCACGGCCGTTTGCAGGAGGCGGAGCCTGCGGTCTGGCCGAATGGCTCAAGGGTGGGGTGGCCCTCAGGGGCTGGGCTGGGCCCCTGCCAGGCATCCCTGCTCCGGGACTCCAGTAGGAGACCTGGGGACCCTCTGGGCTGGAGACTCACTTCCACGGACAGGGCCAGAGCTGTTCTCCAAGAACCTGAGGCTCCTAAGAATGTAGTTCACCTCGGTTCTGGTCAATAAGCATTTAATGAGCACCTACTGTGTGCCAGGCACAGGATCGGGTACTGGTGAGTCTAGGATGTGAGCAGGAAGATACGGCTTCATCACACGTGTCCATAAAACAAGGCAGGAAGTGATGGGGCCACGGAGGATTGACAGGGAGGGGACCTCAGAGTTACACAGAGGGCGAGCCAGGGCCTTCGAGGTGGCACTTGAAAGCTAGTGTCAGAGACAGGGCTCTCCAGAGGGGAAGACACGGATGCTCCCCAAGCGGGGGCCATTGTGGGACCCCCTGAGTGCGAAACGATGGGAGAGATATGGGGGGGATATGATGGGGCAGGAAGGGAGGTGGGGATCAGCTGACAGAGAAGGGGAAACGTCAAGGGAAGTGATGGGCAGTGCCCCACGCCAGCCAGGCCCGGTGCTGGAGGCAGCCCTGGGGGACCAGGCGCGCTGGCTCAGGAGCCGTGGCCCGTTTGAACAATGCTGAGACAGAAGGTCTTAGAAGCCAGTTGGTTCACTAGGATCACCCAGCCTGAACTCAAACCCAGGGCCAGGTGACTCCAAACTCTTCTGTCACCCCCGCTGCTGTCTGGGGGACAAAGCCTGAGATCTGCCGTGGGTGGGGAGGGCGAGTGCGCCCCTCAGCCTCGAGGGGCCTCGGGATCGGAGCAGCAGTGGATCTCCGCAGCGGGCTTCACGTTCACTCTTCTCTGCCACCGCTCCCCGTGCCCAGCACCCCTCCGGCTGCAGGGACAAGGGGCAGGAGGGGATGGGCAAAGCCACTCGTCACCCACCCCAGGTGGGTCACTCAGGTCAAACCGGGAAACCAGCCAGAGAATTTGGAGCACCCAGTGCTAGGCAGCCAGCGCCACTCCCACTCTATCCCCCCCACCTCCCCCCCACCCCACCCCCGTCACTCCAGCACCTGGATCTGAACCTTCCCAGACCTTCCACACAAGTTACAGGGTTCCCAAAGACAGCTTCTGCCGAAAGGGAAATGCTACCTCCCCAAGGACCGGCTCCAAAAACTTGGCCAGCCAATGAGTAAAACCTGCCAACCGACTTCGACGTCTTCGCTCTGTGCTTTGCATGGGCTGAGCCGAGACAGTGGAAAGCACTTCACGGCGCCCAGCCGGGGTCAGGAAGGCCAAGCGTCCCCCTATGACCCAGCCTGGGCACCTCACAGGCCACCTAAGGACTTTGTCCTGACTGCTGCCCCAAATCCACATTCTTTTCCCAACCGCTGCAATCCCGATCCCATAGGAAAACCTCTGTGTTAATCTAACAAGAACAACGTACTAAGTGCAATGTGGGATCCCGGATTGGATCCTGGAACAAGAAAAATAAATTAATGGAAAAAGTAGTAAAATACAAGACAAATCTGAAATTAGATAATACTATTGTACCAAGGTTAATGTCTTAGTTTGGACAAATGCACTGTGGTTATGTAAATGCTGTGAACGTAAGGGGAAACTGGGTGAAGGATATGGTGAATTCTCTTACTTTCCTTGCAATTTTTCTGTACGTCTAAAATTATTCCAAAATAAAATGTTTATTTAAAAAAGAAGAAAAGAGGGCTTCCCTGGTGGCGCAGTGGTTGAGAGTCCGCCTGCCGATGCAGGGGACGCAGGTTCATGCCCCGGTCTGGGAAGATCCCATGTGCCGCGGAGCGGCTGCACCCGTGAGCCATGGCCGCTGAGCCTGTGCGTCCGGAGCCTGTGCTCCGCAACGGGAGAGGCCACAACAGTGAGGGGCCCGCATACCGCAAAAAAAAAAAAAACAAAAACAAAGAAGAAGAAAAGAAAAGAAAAAAGAATAATGCACCTCTTTGGGAAGACACAGCCAATGAGTATGGTCACGTGACTCGGAAAGAGCTATATGTACTGGGTTTTATCCCCCGTTTGTCCCCGGGGGTGGAGCTTCCTTGTGCAGTAAACAACCTTCTCAACCATACATGGCCATGACAGCACTACAATTGCACCTGCCCTCCATCCTGAGAAAGCCGCTTCTCCAGGACAACCCAAGCAAAATTCTTCCGAAATTAGGTCCACTCGACTCCCTCCTTCATTCCACGTGCACCCATTATACACCACTTGAATACCTGGCTCCGGGCTTGGTACTGCTGTGGATACAAAACAAGGAAGACAAGAAGTTGCCCCTGAAGAACTTGTGACCTGTAATGAGAGTGACTCAGGGACCTTGAGATGGCCCCGATCTGCCGGTGGCTCTGGGGCTGTGAGGATAGGCCAGGGTTGGCAGGGGAACAAGATAGGGAGTGAGGCAGCCTGGACCACAGCCACCAGGTGTCTGCGAGGCTAGAAGGGCAGTGGCAGTCTCTGCGTGCTTCCAGCACAGCGGCCACTGCTCTAAGCCCAGGCTGGTGGTGGCTCTATTGTTCCCCCGCTTTACAGATGAGAAAACCGAGGCCCAGAGAAGTTCATGAATCTGCCCCAGATGACGCGGCACACTTGTAACCACTACACTGGAAGTGAACGTAGGTCTCCTTGTCCAATACTCTCATTTTACAGATGGGGAAACTGAGGCTCTTGTGCATGAGACCAAGGCCAAGATGCAGCAGCCCCAGCCTCCTGTCCAGGCCTCTTCACCTTTTCTTTTTCTTTTTTGTTTTTAAGTATCTATATTGAGACATAGTTTGCGTATAATAAATGAATCCATTTAAAGTGTACAATTCCATTCATTTTCAGAGATACATACACCCATGAAATCTCCACCAGTCAAGATGCCAAACATCAGAGAACATTCTCATTTCCGTGGAAGGTTTCCTCGCACCCCTGCGCAGTCCGTGTCCCCACCCCCTGCACCCTCACATGGAAGCTCTGAGCTGCTTTCTGTCATTACAGATTCCTTTGCATTTTCTAGCATTTCACATAAATGGAATCACGGTATTCGGCCTCTTGCACAAGGTTTCTTTCACACCGTATGTTTCTGAGATCCATCCGTGTGCTGTTGCATGAGCCGTGGTCCATCCCCTTTCATGAGTGAGCAGCGTTCCATCCAGGGATGTGTCACACTTTGGTTATTCATTCAGTCAGTCCTCTTTTAACCACACTTTGCAAACTCACTGAATCACAGAAGCACGGGGCCCCTGGGCGTGCGTAGAGGGGTCATAAAGACCATCTTCATCCAACCCCGCCTCTGCACTTCTGGTATCCATTGCTTGGTTCACTGCCCACTAAGCAGCCCTGTTCACATACCTCCAGTGACAGGGAAGTCATTCCCTTAGGAGAGAGTCTTTTTCACCCTTGGGCAGCCGGGCCTGTTAGAAAACCCTTCCTCATTTTCAGCCCAATCCACCCCCTCGATTGTGCCCACAGAGGTCCTAGGACTTATCCAGGGGCTGCTCAGATCAGTCACCTCCCCACCACAGGCCTTAGGGTTCCCGAAGTACAACCTCCACCCAGCGGTGTGCTGGTAAATGTTTAACCTATAGCCCCAGTTCAGTTATCTCTGCTTGTGTGTAACGCTACCTGATATGATTATATCAAAATGCACTTATCCGATCTCCTGTTAATGCATATGCATGAGGCTTGCAATGTTTGCTTTGCAACCAGTCCTGCTGTGGGTATTTGTGGACTCCTGGAGCTGGTGGGTGAGGTTTCTCCAGAAGCGGGACAGCAGAGCTGTAGGGCACCTACATCTTTCACCCTAATACACAGTGAGAAGACATTTTTCAGGGGTCCTCATGGTACACACCTTCGGCCACATTTGGCCTTGTGAGACTTTATACTTTTTGCCAACCTATGGGTGTGAATTGGCATCTCACTGCAGTTTTAATTTAACTTGTTTCTGGTGATGTTGTGCATCTTTGCATGTGTTTATTGGACGCTGGTGTTTCCTGTTCCATAAATTATCTTTTCGCATCTCTTGTCCGTTTCTCTACTTTCTGATACTTATTTGGAGAAGTTGTTGTATATTCTGATTTTCTTTTTTTCTTTAATATATTATCCCATTGCTTCTCTTTATTTATTTTTGGCTGCATTGGGTCTTCGCTGCTGCGCGCAGGCTTTCTCTAGTTGCAGCGAGCAGGGGCTACTCTTTGTTGCGGTGCGCGGGCTTCTCATTGCAGCGGCTTCTCTTGTTGCAGAGCACGGGCTCTAGGCACATGGGCTCCAGTAGTTGTGGCATGCGGGCTCAGTAATTGTGGCTCGCAGGCTCTAGAGTGCAGGCTCAGTAGTTGTGGTGCACGGGCTTTGTAGTTCTGCAGCCTGTGGGATCTTCCCGGACCAGGGATCAAACCCATGTTCCCTGCACTGGCAGGCAGGTTCTTAACCACTGTGCCACCAGGGAAGTCCCTGTATATTCTGATTTTCAAACCTAAATTTGCTATGTGCATTACAAATCTTTTTTTTTCCAGTCTTTGGGATGTCTTTTAATCAACTGTGACTTTTAATGCACAGATTTTCACTTGGATGTGGTCTAATTGAAATTTCTTCCCTAGAGACTTGTGCCTGTGGAGTGAGTCTCGCTTACAAAGTCCTTCCCTACTCCCAATTTCATAAAGACGTTCTACCGCATTTTCTTCTAAAACTTCTAAACTTTTGTTTCCCATATTCAGGTCCTTACACACTTGGGATGGATTTTAGTGTGTGGTAAGATAGGATTTCTTCAATTTTCGTGAGATTAAGGATTTAATTTCGTCACCTCCATGACCAGTTCCAGCACCATTTATTGAGGAGAGCTGCCTGCCTTGTCCCCAGTGAGCTGCAGCTAAGCTGTCTCATGGCAAGTATGTCTGTATGTGTGTGAGTCTGTTCTCGGTCTATTTGTCCACGCTGGAGTCAGCATCACGCTGCTTTAATTACGGAAATACTATGTCAGGTCTTTATATCCAGGAGGGCAAATTCTCGTCTCTTGAACTTTTTCAAGATTGTTATAATTGTCACTGACCATTTGCTCTTTCATAGAAATTTTAGAATCAGCTTGTCAAGTTCCAAGATAAACTATGTCAGGATTTTGATTAGAATTTTATTCAATGTATAGAGGAATTTGGGGGAGAATTGACATCTTTGTAACATTCAATCTTCCTACCCATTAACATGTCATATTTCTTCTTTACAGCTTTCAATAAAGTTTTATAATTTCCCCCAGAAAGGTCATGCACCTTTTTTCATTAGATTTATTCATTGATACCTTATTACTTTCAGTGTCATTGTAACTAAAAGTTTTTAAAATTGCATTTTCTGTTTGTTGCTTATATCTAGGAGAATGTCAAACGTTTCAGATTGAATTTATGTATACGGCAATTGGATGGAAATTTATGTATACGGCAATTGGATGGAAATTCTTATAATTTATCTAGAGTTTACCTAATAGAGAGCTACTCACAAGTCTAAGACCGTCTTTGTAGACAGTCTTATCTGTGGAAAATGACGGTTTTATTTCTTCCTTCCCAATTTTTGTAACATAATTCCTTAGGTTGAATAGAATCATTGATGGCAGGCGTCTTTGCTTATTTCTGATTTTTAAAAGAACGCTTTGGGCTTCCCTGGTGGCGCAGTGGTTGGGAGTCCGCCTGCCGATGCAAGGGACACGGGTTCGTGCCCCGGTCCGGGAAGATCCCACATGCCGCGGAGCGGCTGCGCCCGTGAGCCATGGCCGCTGAGCCTGCGCGTCCGGAGCCTGTGCTCCGCAACGGGAGAGGCCACAGCAGTGAGAGGTCCGCGTACCGCAAAAAAAAAAATATATATATATATATATTTTTTTTTGCTTTATAAATCTTTAGGCTATATCATCAAATGCTTACAACTTTAAAATTATTAAACCTTCATAAAAATTTTAACCTTTTATTAAAATAGCAGCCAACATTTTCTAAGTCTTTACTGTATTCTGACGCAGATCTGGCGCTCAGTAAATTGTTATAGAAATAAGAATTTTTTAATTAAATTTTAAATTAAAAAAGAAAGAGAACCCATGGGGTGGGGGTGGCCTGGGTGTCTCTGGCAGGCCCCCTGGAGGCAGCACTGGGAACTGGTCTGGGTGGAGGCTCACTCAGCCTTGGTCAGCCCCAGGCTCAGCATCGCAACAGGGAGGTGTCAGAAGAGGGGTGGCCGGGGACTTCCCTGGCGGTCCAGTGGCTAGGACTCTGCGCTTCCACCGCAGGGGGCACAAGTTCAATCACTGGTTGGGGAACTAAGATCCCGCATGCCGCGGGGCGTGGCCAAAAGCTAAATTTAAAAAAGAAAAAGAAGAGGAGTGGCCAGCTCCGGACAGTCCCCAGTGACTGGAGTCTGGTCCCCAGCCTGGCACGGTCCTCCCAGAATTTCAGGGGTCAAATTCCTCAGGGGCTGGTTCAAACAGATGCTTTCCCCACCCCTGGGCCCCAAAGCAGCTCCCTCTGCCAACCGCCTCACGCTACTCTTCAGTTTAGTCACCTCCCTCCTTCCTGCTGGAGGAGTCAAGTTCAGGCCCAGAAGGCTCCATGAGGGCAAGTCCAGGGCACAGGGAGGGGATTTTCTCCCAGGAGATTCTCCATGAAGCCCTAGATCAGGAGTGCGGACCCCTTTCTTCATCAGGGGCTCTCCTTCTGCCCCCAGATCAGGTTCTGTGTCCCAGACACACCCAGAGACCAAGCACAGCCAGGCTGCTATTGCTTCCCAGCCCTCAGAGCCCGGGAGCCCTCCCTGCATTCCCCCCAGGCCACCCTCCGACTGATGGATTAGGGAGAGCCGCTTCTCCTGGTGCCCATGCTGGTGCACCCTCCTCTTCCTCACACCCCTGCTCATCAGGACGCTGTCTCGGCCTTTCGCTTACAACCCTGGGGCCCCACGCCATGGGTTCCATCGCCGTCCCCAAAGTATGGCTCCTGGGTCTTGCTCCACTGCCTGCCGGAAATACCCCACCCCCACCCCAGATGCCCCACAGGTCCCTCCAACTCAACAATCTTCCCCATCTCCCATCCCAGTGCAACACAACCATCCCAGTCCCCTAAACGGGGGCCTAGACAGCATTGTTTTTAAGTTTTTAAAGGTTTTCATTATTTTCATATTACCTTTGAATGAGTAATACAGTCACATGTTCCAAAAGGCACAGAAGAACCGACCGTGACAAATCATGAATAAGCCTGTCTTCCAGCCCAGCCACCCAGTCCCCTCCCAGGAGGCCACCTCTGTTGCCATTTTCTTATGTGTCCTTCCAGAGACATCCCAGCAGAAAAAAAAGCTTTTTTTTTTTTAAATTTGACCTTGGTGTGAAATACATTTTTTTCTTTTTTTTAAATTAAGGGTACTTTAATTTATTTATTTATTTTTGGCTGTGTTGGGTCTTCGTTTCTGTGCGAGGGCTTTCTCTAGTTGTGGCAAGCGGAGGCCACTCTTCATCGCGGTGCGCGGGCCTCTCACTATGGCGGCCTCTCTTGTTGCGGAGCACAGGCTCCAGACGCGCAGGCTCAGTAGTTGTGGCTCACGGGCCTAGTTGCTCCGCGGCATGTGGGATCTTCCCAGACCAGGTCTCGAACCCATGTCCCCTGCATTAGTAGGCAGATTCTCAACCACTGCGCCACCAGGGAAGCCCAAAAAAGTGTTCTTTATTTCCTTTATCTCACCCCAAAAGGAAGCACACGATGCCTGGTTTCCCATACATTGCTGGTTTCCATTTGCTATTTACCTTCAAGTTTGTGCCGTGTTTGCTTATAAAGGGCTTCCTCATTCATGTTTGCAGCTGAACAGAATTCCATTGTTTCGGCATGCTGGCAGTGATCTGATTAGTTCCTACTGAAGGATGGCTGGGGTTTCCCCCAACCTGCTCCTCGGACTGTGCTGCGGTGTATAACAATGTGCGCACACCGTTTTGCCAGGTGCGAGTGTCTGGAGGCTGCTGGGTGATAGAGTGTGTCATTTGTGTCAAATCCCCTCCTCGGGGGGCTATGCCCATCCATCCTCCCACCAGCAACGAATGAAAGCTTGTTTCCCCACGTTCTCATCAACAGTCTTTTAGGTGACTTTCTTATGTTTGATATTCCAAGGAGCCAAAAAGGATATAGCAATGGCGTCTTAATTTGCATTTCTTTTAATCAGAGTGAGCATTTTTTCAGAGCGTTGAAAGCCATTTGCATTTCCCTTTTCTGTGAACTGTGTTTTCATACCCTTTGCCCATTTTCTTATTCCAGGTTGGTCTTTTTCATTGATTTCCATTTTAGGGAAATTAGCTCTTTGTCACATGAGTTACAACCATGTTTCCCCAGATGGTCACTATGTTACTAATAGTGGCCTGAGCCACGCAGACTTCTTCATATTCTTGTCATTCAGTCCATCCAGTCTTTTCTTGTCTGGCTTCTAGGTTCTTTGTAATTCTTAGAAAGGCCTTTGCTACCCTAAAATTGCATTCCTAGAACCTTCTTCTATGATTTCTTCTTGCTGCCTTTGTCTAGCTTTTTTTTTTTTGGCTGCATTGGGTCTTCGTTGCTGTGTGCAGGTTTTCTGTAGTTGTGGTGAGCAGGGGTTACTCTTCATTGCGGTGCACAGGCTTCTCATTGCAGTGGCTTCTCTTGTTGCGGAGCACAGGCTCTAGGCGTGCAGGCTTCAGTAATTGTGGCACTCAGGCTCAGTAGTTGTGGCTCGCAGACTCTAGAGCACAGGCTCAGTAGTTGTGGCACACGGGCTTAGTTGCTCTGCGGCATGTGGGATCTTCCCGGACCAGGGCTCGAACCCGCGTCCCCTGCACTGGCAGGCAGATTCTTAACAACTGCGCCACCAGGGAAGCCCTTATCTAGGTTTTTAAGCTTGATTATCCTGCTGTACCATGTGAGGTACGGATCCTACCTTACGTTTTTCCAGATGGCTACCCCTTGACCAACGTCATCTACCCCAAGAGTGTATTTTCTCCCCACTGACTGAAAGCGGCCTTCATCTCGTGCTATGTTCGCCCGTGTGTTTAGTTAGCCTTGGACTGTGCAGCAGCCCTGGGTTTTCCCTCCTCTCAGCCCCAGCATCCAGGGCCTGGGGTCCTCCCTCCTGAACAGTTCCTGAATCCACCTACCTCTCTCACCGTCCACCTCGCAGCTTGGCTCAGAACTCAGCATTTCTCCCCAGGAGTGTTCAGATATGTCAGTGTCAGTGCTGGGGGGAGTCTTCCAACACCTCGATGGGACCCTGTTTTCCCCGGCAAAGGCCCACTCCCATCTGTTTAGGGCAGGAGAGCCTCCATGCCGGTCCCCACGCACCTTCCTCCTCTATCACTGCCAGGCCAGATCCGCTGAGGTCTTCCACTACCCATTCAGTGTGGTCTTTCACCCGCCATTCTTTCTGCCCAAAACCTGTGCTCCTCTTCCTGCATGGCCAGATCCTATTTCTCCCTAAGACTCCACAGTGAGTGTCCCCCCTGGACCCCAAGCTCCCATCACTCACCTCCCCCCCGTCAGCACAGCCCCCTACACTTACCATGGACAGATAGGAGCGGAGACACCCAGCCAGCCTGCCTGTCGGCCTTCAGGCACCCACACGAGCTGCACAGCACAAGCCAAAGCACAGACAGGCCTTTGCTCCAGAGGACAGAGGCCAGGAGTCTTGCGGCAGCTTCTCCACTCCATCCAATGCGTGCTCCCGTCTCCTTTTGACTCTCAAAATCCCTTCCCTCCCACATGGACCCCCAGGCCATTTAAGCCCTCTGCTCTTGCCTATCTCCTGTCCTCCAGCTCTGCCCGTTCCCATGGGTGTCCTGGGTGGGCCAGAGGTTCTGACACTAAACAGGAAAGGGGAGGGGAAGACACCTTCAACAGGGCCTGGCCTGGGGGGTGGGGAGGATGCTCCCTGCCCGCAGGTGTCCAGTGCCACCAGGCTGACATGCGCTCCTCAACACATATTTAATAACCCATCCTGGGTGCTGGGCCCTGGGACATGCAGTGGACAAAACAAGTCCCTGCCCGGGAGAGCTCACAGGCGGCGGGGACACAGACTGTAAACAAGATAATAAATATAAAGATAATAGCAGTGATGAAAGTGCTGTGAAAAAATAATAAAAGGGGCCGGGGAGAAGAGAATGACACAGACGGGAAGAGGCAGACTTGATTAGAAACCTGGCTGAGCTCTCAAAGATCGGGGAAGAGTACTGCAGGAGGGAGCTGCCAAGGGCAAAGGTGAGGAGGAGCTCGGAGTGTTCTCAGGGGCAGCAAGAAGGCCAATGGGGCTTGAGTGAAACGCACCAGGCAGGGTGGCCCGCAGGCCTGGAGGCGCCAGGAACCGCTGTGCATTCAATCTGTGAGCAGCGAAACCGCGGGATCCGCATCTAGATGGCGCCCTCTGGTGGCCATGTGAGGAATAGACCGTAGTGGGACAAGGGCAGAAGTTGGAGAGCCGGTCGTCACTGAGGTGTCCAAGCAAGAGGGGATGGAGGCTTGGCCCAACGAGGTGGTGGTGGAGAATGTGCAGACTGGCTGGACCCAGGATATACTCTGTGGAGTCTACAGGATTTGCTGATGGAGTCAAGGAGGGTGCCAGTTTCATTCTTAGCCACTCGGCAGGTGGAAGTACCATTTAACCAAGAGGGGGTGACTGTGGGAGGAGGGGGTTTGCACGATCAGGAATTGAGGCTTCCATTCTGCAAATTTTGGTTGAGAAGCCTGTTGGACATTGGGATGTCATGTGTGGGGCTGGTTGATGTGTCTGGAGCAAGGAAAGAATCCAGACTAGAGACATAAGCGTGGAGTTGTCCGGATGCAGATGGTATTTAAAAGCAGGCGGTCCTCCAGGGAAGGGGCACTGCTCCAACAGGCAGGACCGAGCCGGAGCCCTGCAGCCTCCACGGGCTGCCTCCTTCTCTGCCTTGAGCTGCATGACCCGAGGAACTGGGAGGGGGGCAGGAGGCAAGGAAACTCTTTCCTACCACACACCTGGCACTGAGTATGAAATATCTAGGGGGCATATCTGTCCCCCTTCTGGGCTTTCCTGGCCCTGCCCTCACCCAGCTTCGGGGCACTCACGTTAGCCTCCTGCCCAGGCCCGCCTTCCCCTCCCTCCCTCCGCATCCCAGCCAGCAGCCCATTCTCAGATCACTCTTCCTGCCCAAGTTACCCAAAGCACCCTTAATTTCTTCCTTCTTTGTCTTTCCAACCACACACTGGCTGGGCCCCATCCAGGGACCTAGACCTCCAGACCCACCCAGCCCCCCCACGGGCTGCACCCAGTGGATGGAGACAGTCCCTCGGGGCAGACTCCACCTTCAGCCTCAGCAAGGCCCTGAGCTTTCAGCCATCCCCTTGCCGAGCCCTAGGAGGCGCTCTTTCACACACGCCCCTGGCCCTCTGACCACCACTTATTCAGGAACCACAAACACTCTCCTTCAGGAGGTGACCTCAGCTTCCATCCCACTCAAAGCCGGCCAGAGATGAGTCCTCCTCCAGCTTCCCTCCTCACCCTCTCACAGGCCTGGAACCAGCTGTGTGATCACACCCACCTCCTCCACTTGCTGGAGAGCCGTGAGCACGAGGCCAGTGCTGTGCAAGCCACAAACACTCGTCAGTATCGGGGAGGCTGTGGCCACGGGGCCCACTTCCCCTTTTCATAGTCTATCCCTCTCGTCTCCTCTAGGACGCTGCTCTGCTCTTTCTCCAGCTTCTCCAACTGCTTTCCCACATTCACTCATTCCCACATCCTACATCTTACAAGGAAATAGTCCTGAGGCTTTGTTTCCATGTCCCCCCCAACTGCCACCCACCCATCCAAGCCATCTCCTCGCCTTACCTCTTAGGAAGCCCCTCACCCACTGCAATCTGGTTTCCTCTGTGGCACAGCTGGAGCGAAACCAGACCCAGACGTTAATACACAATGATGAGGGGTCCAGGGACTGGGCCAAGAAGGGCTGGGGGACCAGAGACCCCAGTGAGCCAAGGACACATTTGGGAGCTGAATCGACATACTCGGGTTCTTCCACAGTACTGTCCTTCTGGAGACCGCCCCACTTCTGTGGATTAGGCCATGCTCTCCAAAGGCACCCACAGGGCTCCACAACTGATCGCCCTTCGCCACCCCTCCACTGAAACCACGCTCTCAAAGGTCACCTGGACCTTCCAGGTTCCTAAACCCAAAGGCCACTTCTGGATCCTGGATCAGTCATGTTTTGGTGCAGGAACTAAAAAACACTCTAGGTATCTTCAGCAGAAAGGGATTTAAGGTGGGGAATTGGGTGCTTAAAAATCACAGGCGGTACTCTCTGCGTGGGTGGGTCTCCAGGAACGACTCCCAGAACACTGCAGAACTGACCAAGGGGAACTGCTCCAAGGCCACGAGCAGGAAACTTTCCAGGCTGCGTGTCACAGGGAAGCACGGTGCAGGGAGGGTGAAACAGAATGCAGGCCAGCCCTCCAGTGGCTCCATCAGAGGCCCATTCTCCCAGCCTCTCTGCATCATGGAGCTGTGGCCCACTCCCTCCCCTTTTAAGAACTTTTTTTTTTTTTTTTGGCCACGTGGCGCAGCTTGTGGGATCTTAGTTCTCCGACCAGGGATCAAACCCGGGCCCTGGGCAGTGAAAGCACAGAGTCCTAACCAATGGACCGCCAGGGAATTCCCTTAAGTACTTTTTAAACACTTGCCTTGCATTGGCTCGCCCTCCTTTGCCCCCGGCTCCGTGTGTCAACAGACTCCACTCCAGCACAGGTAACAGAAACCCCGCAGCAGGGGTTAGAACAAGCAGGGCCTTACTGCGTCATTCAGCAAAACGTCAGGAGGAGGCAGCCCAGGCCTGGAGCAGCAGCCCCGCGATGCTATCAGGAGCCTGGGCTCATCCTGTGTTTTGGTCCCATCATCCTTAGCACTTGTCCTACACCTTGTGCTTGTTGCTGTGTAGCTGCAAGAGGGTGGCCGCACCTCCCAGCCTCACACTCACATTCCGAGTGGCAAGGAAAGGAAAGGGTGAGGGGGCCCAAACTCATTCTCCTAATGAGAATTTCCTCTTATTAAGGAAGGGGCACCCTCCCCAGGGACTTCCTTATTGGTCAGAAAGGGTCACATGGCCACCCTTGGCAGTAAGGGAAGCTGGAAAATAATGATTTAGCTTTTCAGACTCTGTAGTAGAGGAAGGAAAAGAGGAGATGGATTGGGAATTTTTAATGATTTTAATGAATTTTTAATGGTTGTCAATTTTTAATGTTTGCCGTAACCATAAAGGGAATTAGTTGTCCGGGCTTCAAGCTTTGACGGATCGAGAAGCTCATATGATGTCATCCAGCCTCACTCCCTCTTGCTCTCCACCTCTCCACTCACTGTCTTCTGCTTTGGCTTAATTCTCAGGCTCCTTCTGGTGGCACAGGCAGCTCCAGATTTGCATCATCTTCACAGCTAGAAAACACACCTGAAAGTTTTGTTTTCCTCATTGTTCCAGCAAAATTCCCAGGATTGAATCTCATTGGCCCTGCTTTGGTCACAGGACCACTGTTGAACCAATCACCACAGTCAGGGGATGGAATATTATTAGCTGGACCTAGGTCATGCCTTCTCCACCCCCTTCCTAGAGCTAGGGATGAGGTCAGCCTTATAAATCACCTGGACTGAAAGTGGAGGCATGCTAGTCCCCAAAGAAAGCAAAGACCCTCTCTGGATAAGGTAGAGCAGATGTCTGGTAAACACAAACTGCAGATGTCTCTAGATCCTGACCTCACCTTCCCTGACCTCCCTCCTCCAGTTCTTCTACCTGTCTAACCTCATCCTCATCTCTGGGCCCTTCTTCCAGCTTGGACCTCGTAACACTGTGCTCCACAGGGATCTGAGCTCAATCCTTTTCTCAGTCCAAAGCCACCATGAGCTCACGCAGTCCCGTAACCTTGTGGACATCTACATGGTGATGACACCCAGATGTGTGTCTCCAAAGCAGATCTTGCTATGGAGCTCCAAATGTATCAATCGACTACACTATGTCATGTATAAACACATATAACATACACATACATTTGTAATATGTAAGTACATACCACAAATACACATAACATAAAATTCACTCTTGGCCATTTTGAAGCGTACAGTTCCGTGGTATTAAATACATTCATGACGTGCAGCCAGCGCCACCACTCATAGCTCTTTTCATCTTGTAAAACTGAAACTCTGTCCCCATTAAACAATGACTCCCCATCCCCCTCCCCCCAACCCCTAGCAACCACAGTTCTACTTTTTGTCTCTGATTTTGACTACTCGAAGTACCTCATATAAGTGGAATCATATAGAATTTTTTTTGGGGGGGGGTGTACTTTTTTCACTTAGCATCACGTCCTCAAGATTCATCCATGTTGTAGCATATTGCAGAATTTCCTTCTTTTTTTTAAGGCTGAATCCTATTCCACTGCACATTCCACATAGACCACATTTTGTTTATCCATTCAGCCATTAATGGGTACTTGGGTTGCTTCCATATTTGAGCTATTGTGAATAATGCTGCTGTAACGTGGGTACACAAATGTGTCTTTGAGACTCTATTGTCAATTCTTTGGGGTCTATACCCAGAAGTGGAATCTCTGTGTCATACAGTAATTCTGTTTTTAATTTTTTGAGGAACCGCCATATGGTTTTCCACAGCAGTTGTACCACTTTACTTTCCCACCAACGGCGCACAAGGGTTCCAATTTCTTCACATCCCTGCCAACACTTGTAATTTTCTGTTTGTATGCTTTTTAAAATAATAGTCATCCTAATGGATGTGCAATGGTATCTCATTGTGGTTTTGCATTTCTCTACTGATCAGTGGTGTTGAGAATCTTTTCATGTGCTGATTGACCATTTGTTTATCTTCTTTGGAAAAATGTTTATTCAAGTCATTTGCCCATTTTTGAGTCGGGTTGTATGTTTTTCTGTTTTCAAGTTTTAGGAGTTATCTGTATATTCCGGATATTAATCCCTTATCAGATATACGATTTGCAAATATTTTCTCCCATTCTGTGGGTTGCCTTTTTACTCCGTTGATAGTGTTTTTTCTTTAATGCCCAAAACTTGCTAATTTTCCTGAACTCCAATTTGTGTATTTTTTTCTTTTGTTACCTGTGCCTTTGGTGGTTTATCCAAGAAATCATTGTTAAATCCAGTGCCATGAAGATTTTGTCCTATGTTTTCTTCAAAGAATTTTCTTGTTTTAGGCCTTACATTTAGGTCCTTGATCCATTCTGAGTTAATTTTTGTATGTGGTGTTAATTAAGGGACCAACTTCATTCTTTTTTTTTTTTTAATTTTTATTTATTTTTTAATACTGTTTATTTTTACTTGTTGACAGTTTGCTCTATTTATTTATTTATTTATGGCTGTGTTGGGCCTTCGTTTCTGTGCGAGGGCTTTCTCTAGTTGTGGCAAGTGGGGGCCACTCTTCATCGCGGTGCGCGGGCCTCTCACTATCGCGGCCTCTCTTGTTGCGGAGCACAGGCTCCAGACGCGCAGGCTCAGTAATTGTGGCTCACGGGCCCAGTTGCTCCGCGGCATGTGGGATCCTCCCAGACCAGGGCTCGAACCCGTGTCCCCTCCATTGGCAGGCAGATTCGCAACCACTGCGCCACCGGGGAAGCCCCCAACTTCATTCTTTTGCATGTGGCTCTACAGTTTTCCCAGCTCCTTTTGTTGAAAATATTCTTTTCCCCACTGAATGGTCTTAGCCCCTTTGTCTGCTTTTAATCTGTCTTAGCGAGTCCTTTTTTCACATAATCATCAGAGCAACCTTTCCAAACTGCAAATCAGTAGTAGGATTGGCTCCCAGCGCCCCACATCTGGCTGTGTGACCCGGGGGGTGGGGTTACAGAAACTCTCTTAGGCTCAGCCTCACTCATCTACAAAACAGGATCACAATGGCCATCTCAAAGGGATGTGGTGAGGAGCGCTCGAGACAAAAGACTTGAACACGCTCTGCGGTGTCTGACACAAGAGACAAAAGACTTGAACACCCTCTGCGGTGTCTGACACAAGAGAGATTTCCTACCAAGTGTGGCTCCTTTCTTAACTTCCTTATTACCAGTCAGGTAAGATAAGAAATGTACACCGTGTTCTGGCATGCAAAGCCTCTCAGAGCCTGGCCCCCATTTTTCTTTTGAGGCTCATCTCCCCGCTCCCCACTAAAGCCACACGCACAGATTCACTCGCTTAACAGCATGAGCTCTGGCCCATGGACGCACCTAGAGGTCACCTGCTCAGCCTCACATCCTCAGTCCGCGCATGCTGTTCCCACCACTTGATGCCCTTCCTTCTTCTGCCTTCTCTCCTCCAAGCCAGTTCACATAACCTCCTCCTCTGTGGTCCCCACCAGGAATCCATCATTACCTACATACCTGTTCTGAGAACTCATCACGTGCCTGTAGAATGATCAGAGGATGATCTGCCCCCCTGGACTGGCTCCCCAGGGCTTGGTTGGATCTCACTTTGTCCTGAGGAGAGGCAGTGATGTGAAAAGATGAACGTGGCCTTGTGACTCAGACTCGTGGGATCTCACATCCCTACCATTCACAGACCCTGGGACCCTGGACAAGACAGTTCACCCTCTGGGCCTCAGTTTTTCATCTGTAAAATGGGGATAATCATATCTATTTCACTGAATGTTTGTGAAGATCAGAGGCCGACGGATTTTTTAACAATGTATTCAAGTATTATATGAATAATTTTAAATGTAAAACTGCATCAAATGGGAAGTGTGGGTGTTGAATGGACATTATAGCTCACCCAGGATGGGCAGCCAGGATGCAAACTCAGGTCATCTAAATGCAGAATGCAAGTTCTTAACCACTATGGAAGATGGATAGATGGACAGATGGTAGCGGGATGGAGGGAAGAACAGAGAGTGGATGATGGAAGGAGGCTGCGGGGGGCGGGGTGGACCAGTCGCTGGATAGAATCAGCAGGCTTCCACGTGAGGTTTTCCCAGCTGAAGCCCAGCCACTTCCCACCTAGCCCTCAAAGAGAGCTGGGGTAGGGTGAGGCACGTGAGGCACTCACTTCGGGTGCAGAATCTAAAGGGAAGCTAAAGTCACTAATCAAGATAAATAATCCTTTAGGTGATATCTTCAGAAATCAAAATCAATGCAAAAAAAACCATAATGAACAAAATATCAAAAATAATGTTAATATTTTTAAATTTAAATAAAGATCAAATCTGCCCCAGCGTTTATACGACCTCCCCCTGATCCAGGCCTTACCTACCATCCCAGCACCTCCCCTCCCACCCCCGACCCATCACCCCCAGCCCATCACTTCACCACAACCCCCATCGCCACCCTGTGGCTGGCATTGGAGAGTCGGGGAAGGAAGTGATGGAGAATGAAAGAGAAGGCAGAGAGATGGGGCTGCCACGCTCTTCCCAGCGCCCAGCCCTGCCCGCCCCCCACTACAGTCACCGCCCATAGACCCAAACACAGGCCTTGACGGCTCCTCTGAGTGGCGTTCCCCCTGCCACCACAGGGTGGCGCCCGTGGGCTGATTTTGGTCTCCGAGGAACCAGCGGAAGGGGACAAGGGAAGGGGGTCAGAGCCTCCTGGATCTCCCAAGGCCGCGCTGGGTGCTGGCTGCTTGAAGTGGATTCTTTCATGAAATCCCTCACACCTTCCCTCGTGGGACGTGCTGTCATTATCCCCGTTTTTACAGAGAAGGAAAAAGAGGCCCAGAAAGGGAAAGTGGGCGGCACCTGGTGGGGACCTGGCCATGTCTGCAGGGCTCCTGGACCTGCGCCAGCCACTCACCGGGAGCCCAGAGGCCCCATGCCTCACAGAGGGCACTCTGGGCGGTCTTGGGAATAAATGGGCAAACAGGCCCATTTGGCAGAGTTGGAGACGAGGCTCACGTGGCTGAGTCCCTTAGCTCCCGTCACACAGCCGGAAGAGACGGAGGAAGCAGGGGAAGCCTGGGACTGCCCAGCACCATCCCATGCCCTGACCCCACCAGCATGATCCCCACTTGTGAGGCCCTGTGTCCTGGTCTGCAGACTCAGCCGGGCCCAGAGAGAAAGTTCTAGCAGGTGGGAGTCAGGAGCCTTTGTCCCTCCCCGCTCCGTGCTGACTTTGGCCAGGTCATGTGCTCCATCGGTCCCAGGGTCATCTCAGGACCCTGTGGGCCTGGGGTCACAGAAACCAGATGGGGCCTCCTCCCAGCACATCAATAGCCTGGTGTGGGCAGAAGGGCAGAGGATGAAGGGCAGCCAAGGGGATAGGAGGAAAAGAATAAAAACCAGGACTTAGGGCGCTTGGAAGCACCTCCCTACCTCCATGGTTCTCTCTTCCATAACCACAAGGAGAGAGATCTCAGACACACTAAGGGGCCTTCCAGCAGAACATTCTGGAATTCCAGGACTGCAAGCTCATTGCCATCACAAGCTGGTCTATGTCACCATTCCTGGACATGACTCGCACAGCCCAGCCTGGCCCAGGGACCTGGCTTCCTGATAACTGAAGGTTCTGGTTAACAGAGTTGCCATGCTCTTCTGGCGATGACCAACCTCAGAGTGACACTAGAAGTGGCTCTCATTTCATCCCAGGGCCCTGTTGGGAGTGTTACCACCTCCAAAACCGTGGTCTGCAGGTGGAGAAGAGGTGCCGGCTGGCCACCTGCCTTCTGGTTAGATGGAACTTTACAGTTGTAGGATGTGGAAGGTCAGGGATCAAAAGGCCCTTAGAGCTGATTTGGTCAAACCCTGACACTCACCCCAGCCATTTATTCATACAACAAATACTTACTTAGCATCACCATGTGCCACAGGCTAACCAGATGGAACCAGCCCCATCCCTCCTAGAGTTTATAATCCAGCGATGAAAACAAATATCGAGCAAGTAATTATAGTAATTATAGTGATGGGTCCTAGGATTCTGGTGGGGTGTGCTGAGAGCCGTGAGCATGTGGGTCAGGGAAAACTGCCCAGAGAAAACAGATTAAGCCAAAACCTGAAGCTTGAGTAGGAATTGGCCAGAGAAGGCAAGGAGAAAGAGCACATCTGGTGGCAGGAGTGGCATGTGCAAAGGCCCTGGGGCATGAGAGTACACGGTCTGATCAAGGTAAAGAAAGATGGCCTACAGAGCTGTAGCATAGAGTGAATGGGAGAAGAGGGCAGAGCAGCAGGCAGCAGCCAGACTCCAGAGGGTCTTGTGGGTCATGCTATGGAGTCCCAATGCCATGCTGGAGGCAATAGGGAGCCACTGAAGGTTTTTAGGCAGAAGAGTGACGTGACCAGACGTGTCTTAGAAAAATCAGTCTGGGTACTATGAGGGCAAAGATTCGGGGTGGGGGTGGGGCAAGGCTTGAGGCCAAAAGACCTACTCAAGCTGTCACAAGAGGAAAGATGATGTGATGGTGCCCTGAATAGGGAGGTGGCAGTGAGGCTGCCTGAGGAGTCCATGGCTCCGAGAGTCATTTAGGACACCAGACTCTAGGGAACATTGATTATGCAGGCAGGGAGGAGGGAAGACAGGGGTCTAAATCGATTCCTATAGTCCCACCTGGGTGACTGGGGGCAGGGCGGGGGATCAGTGCTGCCGTTTGCTGAGCTGGAAAACATACAAGGGGCCAGTTTGGGACCCACTGAGCGGAGGAAACACCCAAATGGAGTTGTCAGGTGGGAAACTGGAAATGTAGGGGACGAGTGAGAACAGAGCACGGGGCAGGAGTGTCGGTGCTCACTCTCGGACCTTGAATGATAAAGAAAGAGGTGCTGGGAGAGGCCCCGAAGGAAGCCCAGCATCCCACACACCACTGTGTCCGTGCCCCCAGGGACCGGCGCATTGCTTGGCGTGAGGAAGAGTGGCGAGTGGTACTTTCCAAAGATGGCGGCACCAACATCTCCCATCCGCATCGTCTTATGATGTGACCCCGTGACTATGGTGGAAGTGACACTGAGAGACTTCCAAGGCCAGGTCATAAAAGGCGACTGTTTCCACCTGGCGCTCTCATGGCTCCCAAGGTTACTGGCTACCTGGAACTGCCATGCTGGCGGGGCCACGTGGAGAGCCCACAGAGAGCAAGAGAGAGATGCCAAGCAGTTCTAGATGTTCAAGCCCACAGACCCACCGCCAACCATGCAAGACAGTGAGGCTTCAGGTATCCCAGGCCCATTCTTGGGCTGCCCCAGTTGACACGAAGTAGAGCCGAGACCAGCTGTCCCCACTGAGCCCTGCCTACACTGCAGATTCATGCGCGGAATAAGTGTCATTTAGATCCACCAGGAAGTTCGGGAGCGGCTTGTTACGTAGCAGAACAATCGGCACTTCGTAAATGTGTTGAACAGACATTTCAGGACACATAGAGAAAGGGGAGCCTGCGGAGGAGTCTGGGAAGTGGTTAGGAGGTGAGAAGGAATCAGCGAGTGAGTGAGTGGCCCAAGGGCACACAGCAGACTAGTGGCCAAAACTTTAAGTCTGGTCTCCTCTGACCGCTATACTTGGGTTTTGCCCGAGACTTTTATGCTATCTTCCTCCCTTCTTTCCTTTCTTTTATGATGAGAATTTGTAGCTCCCAGACTATCACCCCTATATACAAAAAACTAGGCATATGAAAGCATACAATAAGGTCCAGGAGAAAAGAAGGCCAACGGGCCACATGATGCTGCCGCTGAGCTGCAGATGTGCTCGAGTTTCTGGGCAGCTGGAGTGAAAAGAGAACAGGGCAAGTTACTCAGTTCTCCTTACTGGAAAAAGGGGAAACAGGCCAGTGCTCCGGTGAGCTGCATTTTCCTAACACCCTGCTAGAAGAAAGCTCTGTGTGCTCTTGATGTGAGGAGCGCTGAGTGACGTCATGCCTTCAACAGCAAATACGGAAGTGGTCTCCTTATTTCCTGTAATAACTTCTTTGCTAAAGGCTGACCCCAGAGCTCTGAAGCCCGGAGTGTATCCTGACATCATTACAGAGAGAAGGACAGCATCTCCCTTGCCGGGGTTGCAAGCGTATATTTAAAATAATGATTTCAGGCCCCTCCGTCAGAGGATGGACCCAGGAGTCAGTGGCCTGACAGTTTGTACGTTAATAGGCTCCCAGGGGGACCTATCCAGGGGTCCCCTGCCAAAGACAATCTTTCCTAAATCTCAGGAAAACAGGGCCTACCATCCACTGGGGCCCCGGAGCACCCTGGAAATCAGACGAGCCATGGGGAGACGGATGAGGGCCAGTGGCTGCCTCCACTGAGGCCCGTTCCACTGTACAGCCACGCCCTCCAACCTTTACAAGCCAGCGCGACGCTCCGCAGTATCCCCATTTTACAGATGAGAACGCTGAGTCCCAGAGGATACTGCCGCAGCTCATAGGGGGAGGCACTGAGGTTCAAAGCCAGGACCCGCTGAGCTACAGGCTGACGCCAGGAAGAGGCCAGTTTCCAGCTGAGACACACATCAACCCTTCATAAAAACAGCCTGAGCCTCACCAGAGACAGTGTCACATTCATTCCCTCAAGAAGCGTGCACTGCACACCTACTGTGTGCCCAGTCTAAGTCCCTCGGAAGCAGCAGGGAACCAAACCAACCCAGTGTATTAACTTATCTACTAACCGTATTTCCTTATTTTCTGCATTCTCCAGGCTCTGGCTTCTGGGGCCTCGCTGCTGGGAAGCGACTTCCACTGCACCAGGGTTAGCTAATTTCTAGAGCTAGTACATGAAGGGACCTGCCAGCATGAATTTCAGATGCAAACCAACCAATCCTGGGTCTGTATCCCCATCTGCTTCCTCTGTCTGGCTTTACATTCCAGGACGTAATAGTCTTTCCTAGAGAGCTAGGAACCACCCCGATTGCCCAGAGCCTGCCAAAATTATTCCAACTAGCCAATCCTAACCCTACTCCATGCTTACCTTGCCTCACCCATTTCTTCCCTGGAAAACCACAATAAAGGCTTTTGTCCATGCCTTCCTCTCACTCTTCCGCCCCCTTGACTGGCCCTGTTACTTCTCTGTGTGGCCCTGTGCGGCCTGCCATGCCCCCTCCTCTTGGGAACCTGTGCGCATAACAGTCTTTTCAGACAGTCATCTCCTGTTGTGTTGGCCTCACCGTACCTGAATAAAACCAAATCCCAGGTAACATTTTAAAACACCTAGCCAAGGACTTCCCTGGCGGTCCAGTGGTTAAGAATCTGCACTTCCCAACCTAAGTGTCCATTGACAGATGAATGGATAAAGAAGGTGTGGCACATATACACAATGGAGTATTACTCAGCCATAAAAAGAAACGAAATTGAGTTATTTGTAGTGAGGTGGATGGACCTAGGGTCTGTCATACAGAGTGAAGTAAGTCAGAAAGAGAAAAACAAATACCGTACGCGAACACATATATATGGAATCTAAAAAAAAAAAAAAAGGTTCTTAAGAACCTAGGGGCAGGGCAGGAATAAAGACCTAGACGTAGAGAATGGGCTTGAGGACACAGGGAAGGGGAAGGGGAAGCTGGGACGAAGTGAGAGAGTGGCATGGACATATAGATACTACCAAACGTAAAATAGATAGCTAGTGGGAAGCAGCCGCATAGCACAGGGAGATCAGCTCGGTGCTTTGTGACCACCTAGAGGGGTGGGATAGCGAGGGTGGGAGGGAGACGCAAGAGGGAGGCGATATGGGAACATATGTATATGCATAACTGATTCACTTTGTTATAAAGCAGAAACTAACACACCACTGTAAAGCAATTATACTCCAAGATGTTTAAAAAAAAAAAAGAACCTGCACTTCCACTGCAGGGGCTGCAGGTTCGATCCCTGGTCAGGAAACTAAGATCCTGCATGCTGCATGGTGCGGCCAATAAAACACCCAGCCCTGCCCTCTGAGCTCACAGAAACGGCTCTGACCAGTTGGTTTTCAAAGCAGGAGGTCCCGGGGAGCCCCAGCTCTACCCGGGGGTGGGGGTGATTCTAGATGGTGTGGCGACCCCACAGGCCAGGACTCAAACCCAGAAGGTGCAGCTGGGTAGCCCTGGCCTCCCCCCATGTCACGGGGCCCACGAACATGGACACGACAGCCAAAGAGACGAGACCAAAATGGCAGAAAAGGGGACTGGGGGGGACCCATGAGGACATGTGTAAACAGAACACTTTGTTAAAGCTCTGTAGTTATACTCTTGAGCAAAAAATGAGACTCCACGATAGACGGAACCTGTCCCAAGTTTACATACGAAGTATCAGATTTCCATCTTTTGAAGGGTTGACAAAAACTATAGAGGAGCGGCTCCAAAATAAGTAGAACTGATGTCCCAGGAAGATGACTTGATGTCAAGCACAATAACCCAAAAGTCAGAACCAAACTCCAGGCCAAATCCCAGCCTGCTGGCGGCGACAGGGTCACCGGCAGCAGCATCCTCTGAGCCCATTTCCTGGTCTGTAGAGCGGGAAGTCGAGGCGCCCTCGGGCGGGGGGACTCCTCTGGCCCTCCCCCCTCAGGCTGCCCCTCCACTCTGGGCCATCCTCTCCTCCTGCGCAGGACCCTCTCCAGTCACAAACGCCCTGGGTCTCTGGTGGCTTGGCTCAAGTGAAGCCACTCCCTTCTTAAAAACGCCCTCCTCTGCCCATCAGCGAACCCCCACCTCTCACTCCCTTCTCGACACCCCCGTTCACTGCCTCCCCTCCCTCAGCTCCCCGGCGCGTGGCCCCTGCCTGGCCACCTCCCACCCCAGTCACCCGGGCTATAACGCAGTGAACCTCCCCCCACCCCCTGACCCTGCCGGGGACACTGACGACCAACTCTTAAAAGGCCATCATCTCTTGGGCTTCCCTGGTGGCGCAGTGGTTAAGAATCTGCCTGCCAATGCAGGGGACACGGGTTCGTGCCCTGATCCGGGAAGATCCCACATGCCGCGGAACAACTAAGCCCGAGCGCCACAACTGCTGAGCCCACGCGCCTGGAGCCCGTGCTCTGCAACAAGAGAAGCCACCACGATGAGAAGACTGCGCACCGCAACGAAGAGTAGCCCCCACTCGCTGCAACTGGAGAAAAGCCCGTGCAGCAATGAAGACCCAGCACAGCCAAAAATAAAATAAATAATTTTTTTTTTAAAGCCCTCATCTTGGGGTCTCTGACCACTCCTGGGTTTCCTCCTGTCTCTCCGACTCCTCCCCTTCCTTCCCTGTGGTGGCATCTCTCTCCAGGGCCCCACGGGTTAACGCCTTGGTTCCCACCAGCAGCCACCTCCCTGGCCAGGGCCGTCCACCACCCACCTAGATGCTGCAAATACCAGCTGCTCTGTTTCTGTGGGCTCAGTAGTTGTGGCTCGCAGGCTTGGTTGCTCCGCGGCATGTGGGATCTTCCTGGACCAGGGCTCGACCCTGTGTCCCCTGCATTGGCAGGTGGATTCTTAACCACTGCGCCACCAAGGAAGCCCAAGCAAACTTAATCTTATCTGTCCCCATTTTGCAGATGACAAAAAACAAGGCTCAGCGGTTAGAAGTCCACAAAACTGGCAGATGCCAAGGTCAGCATTTGCATCCAGGTCTCCATGGCTCCCCTACTGCTGACTCTACCAAACCCTTTGCCACCCACAGTGAGAGTACCCTCCCTCCCAGGCTACCTGCATACAAGCTGTTAGACATGATCGGGGCTGTAGGGGAAGAGCGAAGGAAGGTGTAATCACCGAAGGCTTCACAGAGGAGGTGGTATTTGAGTTGAGTCTTAGAGAAAGAGATAGTAATAATACTGAACCATTCAACCAGTCCTTCAGACAAAAAGGGAAGTCCCAGATGCCAAACTGTGGCCCTGGGCAAGGGACACCTACTGGGCCTGGCTGTAGCATTAGAACATGGGTCAGTGGTCCCCAAAGCCATCCCCAGTTTCAGTGATTCACCAGGAAGATTCACAGAACTCGGCATAGAGTCTTACCTGCAGCTGTGCTCTATTGCAGCAAAAGGATACAAAGCAAACTCAGCGAAAGCACGTGGAGTGACGTCCAGAGGCAACCAGGCATGAGCTTTCAAGCATCCTCTCCCAGTGGAGTCACAAAGGAGACACTTCATTCCTCCAGCAAGAACTTGTGAAAACACATGAGAGGTGCTGTCAACCAGGGAAGCTCAGTAGAGATTCCGCTCCCCGGGTTTTCACAGGGAGCTGCTCGCGTAGGCACCCTCTGCCTAGCACACACCCAAATCCCGGAGTCCTGGGAGGAAACGGGTGTTCAGTACAAACCACACTGTTTGCACAAACAGTTTGGGTCACTCTTACCAGGGAACAGCAGGAACCCTCCTGAAATCCAAGTTCCCAGATGCCAGCCGGGGACCAAAATGCAAGTTGGCCTTTTATATATATGGGTATGTGGGGTTTTTTTAATTGAAGTATTATTGTTGTACAGTGTGTGTTACCTTCTGGTGTACAGCAAAGTGATTCAGATATAGATATAGATATATACTTTTTCAGATTTCAGATTCTTTTCCATTATAGGTTATTACAAGATATTGAACATAGTTCCTGTGCTGTACTGTAGGACCTTGTTGTTTATCTCTTTTACATACAGTAGTATGTATCTGCTAATCCCAAACTCCTAATTTATCCCTCCCCCTCCACACGTTCCCCTTTGGTAGCCTGTGTTTGTTTTCTATGTCGGTGAGTCTGCTTCTGTTTTGTATACGAGTTCATTTGCATCATTTTTTTTTTGGTTCCACCTATAAGTGATATCATATGATACTTTCTTTGTCTGACTCCACTTAGTATGATAATCTCTAGATCCATCCGTGTTATTTCATTTCTTTTTTTATGGCTGAGTACTATTCTATTGTGTGTGCATGTGCGTGTGTGTGTGTGTGTGTGTGTGTATCACATCTTCTTTATCCATTCATCTGTCGATGGACACTTAGGTTGCTTCCCTGTCTTGACTATTGTAAATAGTGCAAGCAGTCCTTTTAAAGACTAATGGTCTCAGACCCACTGTTAACACTTTTCTGCACAGGGAATGACACCTTTCTCTCCATTTCTCTTTTTGAAGTGACCCAGGAAATGGTTTTTTTGTGCCTGAGGCCCTGATGTGTTGAGAAAATTCTAGTTTACCATGAAGATAATGTCAGCAAGTTTCCTAGGAAATAACCTTGAGCTAGGCAAGAACTGGAAGACAGTGGGTGCTGGCGTGGGGGCAGGTTTGAAGAGCCTGAGAGCTCTAGACCAGCAGTGAGTAGGCCCAGCTGCTGGCCCTCAGCCGGCTCCTCACTCAAGTTCCAACTTGGTCAAGCGTGTCCCCGAAAGGAGCCTCAGTTTTCTCTTCTCCATGTGTCTCCATCCTCAGCAGGCCACCCGGGGCAGCTGGGCCACAAGTTTTCTTAAGGCCTCGCCTGGAAAGTCATGTAACATTTACTTCTATCACATTCTAGTGGTCAAAGAAAGACAACAGCCCAGTCCAGATTCAAGGGGAAGAGAAATAGACACCACCTCTTGATAGGAAGAGTGGCAGCGTCACAGTGCAAAGGGGTGTGGAGACAGGAAGTGGTGGAAATTGTAGCCAACTTTTGCATCAACCACACCATCTCCCCTGTGTGCCCTTCATTCATTCATTCATTCATTCATCCATTCATTCATTGCACGCTTGAACACTCCCTAGGTTCCCAGCATTTACCAGACATGGGACACAGAGGTGACCTTGTCCTCATGGGGCCTCGAGACTGGTGGGGAAACAGATGAATAAACCGACATGTGCCACAAAGTTACAAGGAATGAGCATTTACTTTATAGATCTTTCTTTACACCGTACCTTTTTCCATAAAGAATGGAATCAGCCTGCCAAAAAGAGGCACAAGCAATAAAATTATGAATTTTAACCCCCAAAGAAAATTTAAACCGAAAGGGTAAAGAAGATAGTGTTTATTGAATAGCCAAGCATCTTACACACATTATCTCCCTCCATCTTTTCCATAACCCTGAGGTGAGGATTATTATTCCCCTTTCGTAGTTAAGCAAACTGAGACTCATGGCAGATAAGTGACTCACCCAAGTTCACACAGGTCCTGAGTGGCAGAGCTGAATCACACTGCTGAGTCTGGCCTTAAAGTCTGTATGCTACAACAGAACAGCTGTAAAAGAGCTTCAGATTTGACTGAGCTTCCTAGCAGCCTGAGGGAAAAGGGAAACTGAACATAATGCCCGACTGACCACTAGGCAGGAAAAAGCCAGGCATTTCATTGAGGGGAAGCAAAGCCCTTCCTAGCACTCAATTAATTTTTCTTTGCTCAAGGGAGAGTTGATGAAGGAGAGCTTGTGGGGTGGAATTGATTGGGCTCAGCTTGGACAGTCCAAGTTGAATGATCCTTCAGCTTATATGCAGGGAGGTTCTGTCCTCCAGTAATCATCTTCCTCTGGGGTGTGTGTGTGTGTGTGTGTGTATCTGTGTGTTTGTGTTTTTTTCTCTGTGTCACCATCTTTCTCTTTTTATCCCTCTCTGTCTCTTTTGCCTCTGTCCCTCCCTTGCCCACACCCAAAATGCAGAGTCCCCGCTACCCAAAACTCTGCTGGTTTTTAGGAAGTGCTGTGACATCAAGAGACTACGCACCAGACCCCAGCAGGACAGGACTTCCTCCCCACACTGTGCTGGGCGGGGCAAACGGGAAGGGGCCTGCTGTCGCTGAGATGACGCATCCCTGCCTGAGCAGCAGCTGGGTCAGTGGGCCACAGGAGCACAGGCCACCTTTCCCCGGGGGCTTCAGAATGGACTTGTGCCACCCAGGTAAGCACCTGGGCCGACCTGTCAGTTTCCTGTTCTGTAGAACGGGGATAACGGTGCCTGCCTCGCAGGAATCGGTGTGTAAATAGATATAACACAGACGGGACTTGCAGAAGCAGGCAACAGATATTTATGAGCTCAGGCTAGGTGCCAAGCTGTGTAGCATATGCTGGGAGTCCCGCGAACAAAGCAGGCATGGCCCCTGCCCTCATGAGCTTACGCTCTAGACGGGGAGACAGACAGTAAATATATGAATGTACTATGTCAGGTGGTGACGAGCAGAATGAAGACCAGTAAAGTGAGATAAGGAAGATGGGTGGCTGGAAGTCCTCAAGAGGAGACTCCATTTGAGCAGAGACTTGTAGGCGGGAAGGGAGTGATCCATGTGGGTTTCTGGGGAAAGAATATTCCAGGCAAAGGAACAGCCAGTGCAAAGGCCCTGAGGTGGGACTGAGAAAGGTTGTTTGTGTTGAAGATGATGATGTCTGCGAGAATGATAACTGTCTGGGTGGCACAAGGGCCCTGCAGCCCGTTTGGCCTCTGGTGGGTGACAGTGGCCTTTGGGGAGGCTAAGGGCACCGCTTTTGCCAGTGGAGCGGCCAGCAGGGGACCATGGCTGAGACCCTACCTGGTAAGCAGGAGAGGAGGCTGTCAGTTGGTACAGGAAGAGGACAGGACTGTGTTGTGCTGTGTTTCTGTGAGGCCGAGAGGAGAGCGGCCAAGTCTCTGCGCCCTGCATCTCAGAATGTTCCAACATGGCCTGGAACTCCAGAAGACAAGGGTTGCCAGGAGCTATCCAGTTCCCCAGGTCCAGATGACGTGAACCCTGTTAGCCACAGACCCCTTTCTTCAAACAAAACCTAAAACAAAGCAGTCTGAGCCCACACACTGGGCCTCCCCTCGCCCCAAGTGTTCTGGGGAACACAGAGAACCACTGACCCATTTCAACAGCCCCCATTTTCAGCTGGAACAAAGGAGACCAGGAGAGGGACAGTCTTGCTGAGGCAGGATGACTCCCCACCTCCAAGCTCCCTGTCCAGTGCTCTCTCCCCGAACCCCATGCCCCTCCTGGGGGCTTTTGGGGGCGGGTGGCTCGCGGACTGTACGGCTCGGTGAACACATCTTAGGGGCAAGTAGGGACGCAAGCGGAGACCCAGGAGGAACAGTGCCTGGCTCAAGGTCACTCAGCAGATACGGGGGTGACAAGAAACAGTGAAGTAATCCCCCCCACACTGCCTGTCTTTCCACCGTTATTCTTGGGGTCTTCGTGTACAGAAGTCCTTAGGGTGGTTGCACCCATAATGCAAAGAGGAAACTGAGGCTCACAGAGGTGAACTGGAGGAGAGGACGGAATTGCCCAAAGTCGGGCGGCCAATTAGTGGCAGAATAAGGACAAGATCTGAGAAGAGCGAGAGCCCCAGCTGAGCCTGGGCTGTCAGGGAGGGGAGGGGCGAGGCCTCCCAGGGAGGCCAAGAGGTGAGTCACTGCTTTGCTTCAGGCTGGTCCTGGGACGACAGGGATTGAATGGAGTCACTGCAGGCAGTCTCTTGGGAGATGTGAGGACTGCACTGATCAGTTCATCTACTCATTCATTCATTCATTCATTCAATAAGTAGTCCTGTGGTGTGCAGGTCCTGGGCTGTGCAATGCTAGAGACAGCAATGACCCAGCCACAAGCCCAGTCCTGAGGGAGCTGCTGGCTCGGGAATGGGGGGGAGGGGGAGAAAACCCTATAGGAGAGTGACCCAGGGCAGATGTGCAAATGGGCACAGACCTGCAGCCTGGAAGAGAGCGACTCTCTCTACCCGGGGCAAGGGAGATCTGGGAAGACTTCCTGGAGGAAGTGGAGGGAGGGAAGGTCATTTCTCTGCTACCCAGACTGGGTCTTACTCGGAGCTCCTTCACAGCCCGGTGACTTGCCCTCTCTGAGCTCCGATTTGTCACCTCTAAGTGGACACCATCATCCTGGCCTCACCCCGGGGAAGTGGGGAAAGAACAAGGATTTGGAGTCAGCCCGACCTGGCTCAGATCTCAGCTGTGCACCAACCTGCCAGTGGTCATGATGGGCCTCTTCCTTCTGTGGGTTTCAGTTTCCCTGCTCATACAATGGACAGGATGGTGGCAAAGGGGCTGCCTGCCCTCCTCCAGCTGTGGGTGTCTGACACCCAGAAGCAGGTCCCCTCCCCCTAGGTCTGCTGAAAAGCTGAGAGGTCCAGGCAACAAAGCCCCAATGTGACCAAAGACAGCCGCGGGGCTGGTGCAGCAAGACTGCAGATTAAAAATAGAGGCAGATGGGTTGGGGGAGGAAGCCACACGATCTGATGCGCCTGCAGGCCCTCTGGGGCTGGGGCGGGGTGCAGCTCTGCTAGCCGCCCCCCATCTCAGACCCCCTCGCACCCAGACTCTGAGAAGCCTCCGCCTTTAGGGCCCCAGGATCGCACCCTCCTCCTGCCCTGGAAAGGGGAAGCGGGGCCAGCTGTCCTGGAAGCCAGGCTGCGAGCAGATTTCTAAAAATATGATGGGAAAGAGGAAGGACAAAGGGGAAGTAGAGAGGAGCCGGGGAGATGGCCGGGACGGCACCTGGGCACACTCAGCTGGCCTGGGCACGGGGTGCGGAGGGCAGCCCAGCCACGGGGCGTATGGGTCGGTGTCCAAGGGCAGCCTTCACGAGGTGTGGGAAGCACAGCGCGGTGAGGAGTAAACAGAGCTCATGGTGGTGGCAGTGGTTACCATCATTGTAATATCTTTGTGTTTTTTATCATTAGTGTCACTATTATTATCATTAAAATCCATCTCCCATGAGCTGCACCAGTGCCTGAAACTCCATCATCACTAGGCTTGGAGTCAGTAGTGACCCCCCTCAGGCTGTGTCCTTGTCACCCGCCCTGCACCTCAGTGTCGTCAGCTCTGAAATGGAGAGAAATCTCCACTTTTAAACAAATAGGTGAAGGGTTGGAAGACACCCCCGCCACCATGCACCACGGGATGAGTGCCACAGGCTCGGGGCTGTCAGCACTGTTTCAGGGTTCAGATGTACTCGGCCAGCTGCCACCTGTTGGGGTCAGGACCTGACAGAAGGGGACAGTGGACTGAGAGGGTTCAGGAATGCTCCTGTCAAACCACGAAGAGCTGCATGAAAAAAAAGACAAATAACCCCTCTCTACCCTCACTCCAACCCACTCTCCCAGGACAAAGCACCTTCCCCAGCTCTACCATGTTGGCCTTGTTTTTTTTGTTTGTTTGTTTGTTGTTGTTGTTGTTGTTTGGCTGTGTTGGGTCTTCGTTTCTGTGCGAGGGCTTTCTCTAGTTGCGGCAAGCGGGGTCCACTCTTCATCGCGGTGCGCGGGCCTCTCACTATCACGGCCTCTCGTTGCAGAGCACAGGCTCCGGACGCGCAGGCTCAGCGGCCATGGCTCACGGGCCCAGCCGCTCCACGGCATGTGGGATCCTCCCAGACCAGGGCTCGAACCCGTGTCCCCTGCATCGGCAGGCAGATTCCCACCCACTGCGCCACCAGGGAAGCCCTTGGCCTTGTTTTATTTCTTACCCAAAAAGAGAAAGGGGCTCAGACTGTAGGCATCACCCAGCATCTTGTCTTCATTCTCCTTGGTGCTCAGCCACGGTCAACATTTCTGTGTCAGAATATCCAAGCTTAGCGTCTTGATGGGGTTTTGATGATTTGCGCAGAGATACCTGGCTTCTGAAGATCGATGTGAGGGTTGTGGCCTTGGAGGCCCAGATGAGTGTAAATCACAGCTCTGTCACCTTCCAGCTGTGTCCCCTCGGGCAGGTCACTTAACCTCTCTGAGCTTTGGGTGCCTCATCTATAGAATGAGATTTAGAAATACCTTCCTCCAGAGCTGTGGTCAGGATCAAACCAGATAGTGGATGGCAAGAGCCTGGAGCCCCCAGGGCCTGAAGCACAGAAGGTGCTCACCCAGCATGCCTTTCCTTAGCCAACAGCTTGGCTTGTTTAGGAAGCAAGATCCCAGAAATGCTGCGGGGATGGGAAGGAGGTGACGGAGGGGGGGTGCCCAGACGGAGCACAGGAGGGCCCCTGAGAGGAGATGGAGACAATGAGTAGGAGCCGCTAGGCAGAGAGGAGAAGGAAGGGCGTTCCAGACAAGGGGGAACAGCATGTGCGAAGGCCCGTGGAGGGAGAGAGCGCACTGGAACACGTGAAGGGCAGCCAGGAGGCCTCAAGCCTGGGGCAGGGGTGGGCCCAATGTGAGATGAGGGTGGGGCACCAGCAGGCCTGATGGACCCGGTAAGATCTGGGGGCTTTATCCCCAGGACAATGGGAAGCCATGGGAGGGGCAGAGTGGAGGCAGGGAGACTTCGGGAGGCCCTCAGTCATCCAGACAGCAGAGTCCAGGGTTGTGGGGAGGGTGGAGGCCATGGAAACAGAAAGAAGGTGGACAGGGCTTGGTGATGGACACAAGGATGAGAGAGGGGGTGTGTGTCAAGGTGCCTCCTGGGGTTCTGGCTGGGGTATCTGGGGGGCCATTCCCAGAGCTTGAGAACTCAGGAAGAAGGCCAGGTTGATGGGAAATTCTAGCAGTTCTGTTTCAGTCACAGTGACAAATGAGCGTTGGTCAGGACACAGGGGGATGGAGGGGTTTGAAGCTCGGGGAAGGGGTTGGAGCTGAGGGTATGTGTGTGATTCCTTGGCCCAGGAGGGGAGAGGGGGATTCATGAGACCCCACGGGGAGAGGGGAGAAGTCGGCCTGGGACCCAGCCATGGGATCCACATTGGGGATTATCAATAGAAACACGGAATTCCCACCCAGCTTCTCTCCAACAAGCACCCTGTCTGGAATCCATGTGGCCTCCAGCAGCAGGTGTGCCCTGGGCCAGAAACAGGCCTTCAGGACACAAGCCCCAGCCAACAGGAAAACAACGAAAAGCAAACAAAACACAAAAGTCTGGTCTTTCACCCCAAAGTCAACTAGAGGTGATTGGGTTCTTCCACTATGGAACTCAGCCTCCCTTCACTCCTGACAGAGGAGTTCTGGGTCCCAGCCTCTAACGCTGCCTCCCTTGCTATGGCCCTGCTCCTGTCTCCGTGAGGGTGGCCCCTCACTCCTTCTGTCCCTGCATGTCCCCAAAAGCATGCAGAACCCACCTCTCCTGGGATGGAGGCTTAGGCGTTGGCAAACTAATGTTTTGATCCCAGCACTGCCAGTTCTTGGCTATGTGACCCAGGGCAAGTCACTTCGTCTCTCTGACCTCAGTGTCTTAAACTGAGAAAGATCCACTTGAAAGAGTTGTGAAGATTAAATGACGTGATTTACATGGAGCTGCTGCCATAGGTGTGTGTGAATTTACAGGTTGATGAGACTCTTGCTTTGTCCCCTGGTGTGAGTGCCACCTCCCCTCACCCCCCAGGAAACCAGGATCTCTAGACCTCATAGTTACAGGGACAGAAAGGAAAACTCCCAAGTGGGTCACTAGAAGGATGGTAGCGCTCCTATTCCTTCCTGGTTCCTGAATCCCAGGAGATTACCTCTTGGGGAAAGAGCACCATCTAATGGTCATTGATTTAGGGTGTAGAGTTCATCTTGGAGGAGGAGGACGCATCCTAACAGGACATCATTTCCAAGCTGACACCTCAGCAGCACCTCCATAACGGCTCCATCGTTCCATCAGGCCAGCATCCTCTGGTGGTGAAATGTGTAAGAGGACCGTTGCATCCCATGGCCACATGCTCCTCCCACACCTCCTTTACTGTAAAGAGGGTCGTCCTTTAGTCTGATGTGTTGCAGTGTTCTGGGTCAGCAGATCAAGCCCTTGGACAGCGGTGCTGGCCAAGACTCTGTGGGCAGGAAAGGCCACCATATCCAGACCAAGGGATCCACTGTAATCGGTTTGCCACCAAGTTGCTGTTTGGTCTTCTCAAGAAACAATGGGTCTCTGTTGCTGGCAGGTCTGACATTCAGCAGTGGTGGTAGCTTGGAGAGCCTGGGTGAGTGGGTCCACGCAGAGCCTCCACAGAGGCCACATTCATTCGTGTACCGTTGTACCAGCACTGGGCTAGCCAGTCAGAGACTCGCTGATGTCAACTGGCTGAGTCATTCTATCCGCCTGGTGATTTAGTGCCTCTCCTGTGGTGGCTGCTTCCTGGGAAACATTAGGGTGTTTTACAAAAATCTTCATACCCTGTGCCCACTCCCATAGGGCCACCCACTTGACTCTTCCCCGGAACCTCTCTGTTCCCAAACTTCCTTCTTTCCTTCCTTCTGACCGAGAAGTCAAGGCATCTTCTACTGCCCATGAATGCATGTATATTCTTACTTCATGCCGCTTCTCTTTCCACATGAAATAGACCAGGTACCCTACCCAAAGCTCTGCTCACTGGGAGGACTTCTCACCACTCTCTCTTGAACACCTTGAGCAGGTCTGTAGTTCAATAGCTGTCCAGTTTTACTTGTACACAAACACTGAGTCACCCATCCTGGAACCGAGTTCAAGCATTTTTCTCCTTTGTCATGAGGTCACAAGGGACCCATCCATAAAGACATAGTATGAGCTGAGGGACCTGGTACAACAGAATGACAACAAGTGGATGACATGAGGGTCTGGGTCACCTGTCCCTGGGGCTTCCTGGAGCCTTCTGTCTCTGCTCACACCTGTTCCTGGGTGAACCGCTTACAAAGGGTTGCTGTTGGGCTCACTTGACTTTATGACTTGGTGGGTCAGACCCATCTTGGCTGCTTGACAGGGGAATCATTACCATTTACACTTGCCACAGTGTTGCAGGAGCCTTCCTTCTGGGGGCCTGGCCTCTCCTTCAGTCAGTAGGGCCTGGAATCTAAAACCTGCTCAGGTCCACAAACCAGGCAAGGGCTCTTGGCTTTTCATGTAGTGACTGCCCTTTGGGAGGGGCGTATCCTTGGGCAAGGCAGCTCCATTTGGGCTGAGGTAAGTTCCTGAGGAGGGACTCAGCTGTGAGTCATCAGGAGGCTACAAGCACACACACACACACACACACACACACACACACACACATGCGCACAGCAGCTGAGGGAGTGGGTGCCTTGGTCCTGAGGGGGAGAACTGGGTGACACAACATGGCTCCCATTATACGTGTGTTGTACCCTTCCCGTATGTCAGATCCTCACTGAGTGTTTGACAAAATTCAGATTTTTTTAATCCTGACCACCGCCGTCTAGGTTATGGTTCATGCTTCAGAGACAAGGACACTGGATAAGTTGAGTTTCAGGTGTGGCGGATGTAACAAAAAGACTCAGAATAGCAGTGACTGAGACATTCTCAAAACTTATTTCTCTCTCATTGAAAAGTCCAAGTGGGTAGCTGGTGGAGGTGAACGTGATGACTCTTCTCCACATGGCTGCCCAGGGCCCAGCCTCCTTCTAGCTTGGTGCTCTGCCACCTCAGTACCCAGCTAACATCTCAAAGTCCAAGATGACTGCTCAGTCAACAGGAGGGGAAGTAGGGAAAGGGACCTCTTGATATTCTCTGCTTTTATTTGGAAGAGATCATATCTGTCCTTGCAAAACCTTTAAGAAATGTGGCCAGGCGCTTCCCAAAGCTAGGACTTGAGAGTCGAGAGGATGTGGATGGGCAGACAGGAAAAGGCATCACAGGGTGGAGGAGCTGTAGAGGCAAAGGTGGAGAAGTAAGACTGAGAGTTAGACCATTTTGGGGGCAGTGAGGAGCAGGCAGGCTGGACTGGCAGGCTCTTGTTGAGAATGGTGGGGAATAAGCCTGGCTGGATGAGGACTTTTCCCCCTATGGAATAAGGAATCCATGGAGATTTTGACCAGGAGAGTGTTATGGATGGGACAGGAAGGGGGGTGGGGGTAGAGGTAGGTCAGCTGACCCAGGTGGGGGAATGGTCATAGCACATTGCCAGAACATTGGCACACCTGTGTCTCCTTTAATTCATTTCCAGGTGACGGGGAAAGAACTCAGACTTTGTCGTCATCCCAACCCAAGTCCCAACCTGGCTCAACAACTTGTGTCTTTGTGACCCTGGCCAGGTCACCTCACTTCTCTGAGCCTGAGTGTCTGGGGCAGGCACTGTGAAATGTCCCCCCAAATTCAGTTTCCCCATCTTACGTAGTAAGGGTATCAGGACCACCCTATTAAAGGCTCATTACCCAGCCTCCCTTGAAGGTAGCTGTAACCGTGTGGCTACATCTGGCCAATGGGATGTGAGGCAAAATGATCACCACTTCCCGGTCATACAAACAAATGAATAAATGACAGATGCGTGATCCAGTGAAGAAGTAGAGTTGCAGCAGAGGATGAATGCCTTCAGCAAGTATTGCACTGAGCTCCTGCTCTGTGTCAGGCTCTTTCTAGGGGCTGAGGATACAGCAGTGAGCAAAATTGTTGAAGTGCCTATTCTCATGGGGCTGAGTGGAATGAGTAGAACACAAAAGATGCAAGTAAACAAGATGGCTTAGGGGGTCTGTACCCAGAGGGGCAGAAGAGACATAAAGCTGGTAGGAGGGGAGTGTGGGGAGGGACTGCTTTAGACAGGGCAGTCAGGGAAGGCTTCTTGGAGGAGGTGACATCTGAGCCAAGGCCTGGATGAAGAGGGCAAGCAAGTCATGTGTTTCTAGAAGGAAGAGGGCCCTGGGGAAGTGAGAGCTAGCTGGGGTGGCTGGAGCCGAGTGATGGAGGGGAGGGCGGGGAATGAGCCAGGGACCACCAGTTCTTCTCTCTCCAGACCCAGGGGAGCTGAGCAGCGGGGAGGCCGAGGAACTGCAGCGGATCAAATGGCATCGGAAGCAGCTTCTGGAGGACATCCAGGTGTGCTCACACTCACGCTCACAAACACACAGGCTCTTGTCCACCCACATGTTCGTGCTGACACACCCTCAAACCACACATACCCACAAGCAAGCAGTCATACATGTTCGCACACCTCCTGACCCAGCCTGGGCCAAGAGCGGGGCCAGATTCCAGCCCACAGGTAGCCTCAGCCCCAGCCCCCAGGAGTGGGGAGAACAGAATTCCCAGGGGAGTCCCCACTCCTGGGTTCAGCTGCTGGGCTCAGAGAGAGCCAGGAGAGCAGGGGAGAGAAAGGGAACCATCAGTTCAGCACCTACTATGAGCAGAGCCCCACCTGTATGGCCTCAGTCTGGCCTCATCTCCAACCCGGACCTCAGATTCATCCCCCCGAAAATGTAGACCATTTGGTCAAGATAATACCATTATCTGCCCAGCACTTGTCAGTTCACCAGTTTCTCAGACATTAGCTCATCTGATTCTCAGCAACCTTCTGAAACAGGCCCCGCTTCTGCTCCTGGAATGTGCCACCATGCTCGGTCCTGCCCCCGGACCTTTGCACTCACAGTCCCCTCTGCCTGACACTCTCCTAATCCCTCCTCATGGCTCCTTCTTCTCCTGGTTCATTCTCAGCCCAAATGCCTCGCCTCCTAGGGGTCGCCCTGTCCACTCTGGCTGTAGTTGGTGGGACCCCACTTCCCATCCCAACACGTGTACACCTAAGATTCCAGAGAAAGACGAAGGCACAAGATAACTCCCTCAGCAAGTACTTACCATGTGCCAGGCTCTTTCTAGACCATTACTCTGATCATCTTCTGCATGGTCCTTTCATTTGTCCCATGATCCAAAGTCCAGTGGGGTGAGCTCCATGTAAGGAGAGCCTGGGTCTGTTTCCCACCACTATATCCCGAGTCCAATAGTCAGAGCATAGTAGGTACTCAGTAAATACTTACGAGTGAACCTTCATTTTATTTGTGGGGAAGCCACTCAGTGACTTGGCCAAGTTCACATGGACAGGAGCTGACTGGGCTCAGAACGAGGCTCCAGGCCCCATGCTGCTCCTGGGCCGCAGGACAAAGCCCTATTAGGACCACCCCCATCCCAGAGATCTTCAGGGAGGCGAGGGAAGGCAGGGGTGCCTTTGGGGGCTCTTGCTGCTGCCACTGAGTTAGGGAGTCTCCTCTGCCACTGGGCACCTCCCGCCAGGTCAAGATGGAAGAAGCTTGGGGGTGTCAGGGAAAGCAGAGGCTTGGAGTCAGATGCTGGACATGTCCCTTCGCCTCTCTGGGCCTCCGTGTCCTCTTCTGTAAATTTCACTGGAATTGCAAAGTCCCTGAGAAGAGGTCCTGTGCCGTCTTGTACCCTGTTGACCCATAGCTCCTGGCTCGTAGTGCCCACAGAGTCTAGGGAGCGGGACAGGGTAAACGGATGGAGGGAGGGAAACCAGAGAGGAGGTGGGGCCTGATCACTGGGTGAGAGTGGGTACCTCCTGCCTGGCCAGGCAGTAAGGAGCCATGGATGGAGTCTGAGTGGAAAAAGGGCCAGCACCAAGCGGTGCTTCAGAAAGATGGCAGCTGGGCGGAGGAGGGCTTGCCGGGAAGCTTTGGCTCAAGGCTAGGACACTTTTCAGCTGCAGAGGTGAGAGATGGGAAGACCAGAAATAGAGTGGGGGAAAGGCTAGGGACTGGGGACTCCCTCACGCCACGAGAGGAGCCCCGGGAGAACTAGGGATAAACAGAGGCAAGAAGTTTGACTTGGGATTTTGAGGATGTGAGATATTCGGGAAAGGGATCCACCAGGGGGAGGGTCCCCTAGTGGCAGCTCAGGACAGAGGTTTGGGAATCACGCCTGGAAGTGGGAATGGCTGTGTTTGGGGGGAGGGGGGGTCGTGAAGCCCTTTCTGTCCCAGGCTCCGCCCCCTGACTCTACCTCCCCACCCTCCCCCCGCCCGCCACCCCACAGAAGCTGAAGGACGAGATCGAAGATGTGTTTGCTCAAATCGACTGCTTCGAGACAGCAGAGGAGAGGTGAGGGGCCCGGCAGGGGACCCTGGGAAGCTGCCACAGTGGCTTCCTGAGGACATCACATGCCATGAGTGAGAGTGAATGAGCCCGGGCCCTGGTGAAATCAGGGGTCGGACCCCCAGAGGGGAGGCGTAGGGGGGTGAAATAGGAACAGGGCGGCCCTGACACTCCATCCCGTGGTCTGGTCTGGTCCTTGCTTCCAGCAACCCCTCTCTTCAGCAGCAACCCCGTTCTCCCACCTCCTCCACCCAAAGTCTCTCCCAACCCACCCTGACCCAGCCCCTGACCAATCGCTGGCCAGGAGCATCCTGTGTTGGGCCAGGGAGAGGGGAATTTCAGCCCCAAGTATGAGGATAAGGAAGCCAGGGGCCTTACAGGGACAGGAGCCTGGCCTGTGGCAAGGCCGAGGCTGGTCCACCTCACTCCACCCGTAAGGTGTCATCACCCCACCCCTTCTATAGGAAGACTGCCCCTGGCTCTGTGACCTGCGGTCGGTCCTCCCCTAACTGAGCCTCAGTTTCCCCACTTGTACAATGAGAAGGTTGGTCCCTACATAATCCCCTAGGGCCCCAGGGCACTGACTCCTCCATACGGTGTCCCAGGAGATCCCCACCCTGCCCCTGCCAGCCTTCAGTTCCCTGATGCCTCTGATCTCCACCTTCCTAGCCCGGACACGTGCACGCACTCACGCCCACATACACACGTGCACTGCCCCCGTCTCCAGCCCCCAAAATGACAACAACATAACATTTACACGGCACCTAACACTAGCTATTTTCAATGCTTTAACCTTTCAACAATGCTTGGGGGGCAGGTGGTAGAGTCACCGCATGCTACAGATGAGGAAACCGAGTCCCAGAGAGATGAGTGGGATTTGCACCAGAAGCCTGGCTCCAAAGCCTGTGCTGTTACCCACAACCTCCCTGTTATCCTGCTCCCCCTCTAAGCACGGGGCCCCTCTAAATCCCCCCCAGGAGCATCTCTGGCTCCTGAGGCCACAGCTCCAGAGCTGGGCCCATTGGAAATATGGTCTTGTAGCTCAGGAAGGGGCCCAAACCCTGCATTTCTCACGTTCTCCCCGGTGATTCCAGCCCCACTTGGAGGCCCTTAGGGAATACTGGCTCTAGCTGAGGGAAGCGTCCTCGGGGATTGGAGGGGTGTCCTGGGGTCCGGGGGCGTCCAGGCTGATGTCTTCCTGTCTACAGCCGCATGGCCCAGAAAGAGAAGGAGCTGGGCATCGGGCGCAAGAAATTCAACATGGATCCCGTGAAGGTAGGCAGTGCGGGGGCCGAGTCAGGGGGCCGGGAGAGCTGCATGCTGGGGCCCTCCACGATGTCCTCTTGTTCCCCCTCAACTGACACAATTACCCACTTTACAGATGAGGAAACTGAAGCCCCGCCGGGCTCAGCATCTTATCCTGCCCCACGCCTGTTATGGCTGGGGGCTCCGCCACCCCACAGCATAGTAGCTCCGGGGCATGAGGTGGGAGCCAGGAGGATGCGATGGGGTCTGTGATGTCTGTCCCCCGCTCTGTGAGTTGGACTTCGGGCAGTGGGGCCCTTAAACTCTGGGACTCAGTCTCCAGAAGTGTCTTCCAGCCCCTCGGCTGGGGAGCCAGTCCTGAGATGCTGGCGTGGAGCCCTGAGTGCTCAGGGCTCAGCTACGCTCTAACCCCACCCCCATTGGTCTCAGAGCACCCCCAGTCCCCACCCCTCGCCCAGCCAGGTGGCCCTGGGCTCCTTTCCTGTAGGAGCCGGGACAGGAGGAAGCCACAAGTTGACACACGGAGGTGGGGTCAGGGAAGCCACGGGGTCCCTGGAAATTTACTGCTCTCGCTTAGAAGGTTGCCTCTTCCCCATCACAGGCCTCCCGTGTCCCAGTGGCACAGCAATCAACCCCTGCCCCCATCCACACGGACTACACAGACCACACACACACACACAAAAACACACACACGCGCGCGCACGCTAACTCACTTCCTACCTGATCCTGCCTGAGCGCCCCTCAGGGAGGGGCCACTGAGGGATCCCCTGGGCCATCTGCCTGTCACTCAGAGCCCTCCACAACCTGTCCCCCCTCTCCCAGCAGCCTCTTCTGCAAAAGGAATAGGGACTTGAAGGCATCATCACGGAAAACCAGACACCAACCCCTCAAACTCCTAAAATTAGATGACAGACTTCCAATGCCTGGGTCGTGGGGAGAGATGTCTGAGATATTGTCAAATCAGAAAATCGGGCGAGGCACACTCCCATTTTCACACAGAAAAGGGAGGAAAGGACCACCAGGGAAACTGTCTACCTCCGAGTGGTAGGACTGAGCAATTTCCTCTCCTTTTGACTGAGCAGTTTTTTTCTAATTTTTATACAATGGACATAGATTACTTGTAAGAAAAAATGAAACACTATGTTTAAATAATATGAATTTTAAGGGGGACAAAAGGAAGGGCTGAATCATTCAATCTTAAAATTATAAATTCATAGAATCATCGAAGCATATCCTCAAAGAGTGTCAGACTGAAGGGCACCCTGGGGAGCACCTGGCATGAACCTGGTTCATGGCAGGAACCCCATCTCTCTTTGCACGTCTCTGCTGATGGGGAACTCACCACCTTACAAAGGCAACTTCTATTAAGGAGGGAACACAACTTCCCAGAACAAGCTGTGCCAATGCTAGAATGCCAGGCCCAGGGCTCTCTCCCTCCCTCCTCCCAGGCCAGCTGCTGGGCGGGGCTGCTCACGGGCTCTGTGTACCACCTCCAGGGCATCCAGTACCTCACTGAGCACAAGCTGCTGACCCCTGATGTCCAGGATATCGCCCAGTTCTTGTACAAGGGCGAGGGCCTCAACAAGACGGCCATCGGCACCTACCTGGGGGAGAGGTAAGGAGGGCGGGGCCTTAGGGAGGTAGAGAATGAGGGTGTGCAGGTGTGCACAGGTGTGGGTGAAGGGATTGTGTGTGCAGGTAAGTAAGGGAATGAGTCATGTTAGGAAAGTCATAACTCCTGGGGTTCAGCGGCCTAACAGATCACGTCCCTCCCGACCCTGAACCAAGGGCTGCCTGCCGGCCTTCATTCCTTCCTTCACTCATTTAGAAAACAAGTAGATATTTTTAGTATCTACCGTGTACCAGACAGTGTTCCAAGCCCTGGATGTACACCAGTGAACAAGATAGACAAAACTCCTGGTCGGGGGGGAGGGCAGGGGGATTAAATTGGGAGTATGGGCTTAACAGATGCACACTACCATATATAATAGATAAACAACGAGGATTTACTGTGTAGTACAGGGAACTATATTGAATATCCGTAATAAACTATAATGGAAAAGAATTGAAAAAAAGAATACAGATATATACATACATATGTATAACCAAATCACTTTGCTGTGCACCTGAAAATAACACAGTTGTAAATCAACTATACTTCAGTTAAAAAGAAACAAACCACTGGATGTCCAGTGGTTAGGACTCGGCACTTTCACTTCCATGGGCCTGGGTTCAACCCTGGTCAGGGAACTAAGAGCCCACAAGTCACGCGGCACGGTCAAAAACAAAGACAACACAAAATCACAAAGCTCCTACACTCAAGGAGGTACATTCTAATGGGGAAGGCAGATCCCAAAATATGTAAAATACGTTAGAAAATTATAAGTTCTTTGGAATACAAGTAAAGCAGGGAAGGGAGATGAGAAAGTTCTGGGAACCATGCTTCGAAGGCTGTGGACTTTAAATAGTTGTGGACACAAAGGGTCTCACAGAGAAGGTGAACTTTGACTGAAATTTAAAGGAGGTGAGCAGTGCAGCTCTGGGGAAAGAGCATTTCAGGCAGAGGGAACAGTGTGTGCAAAGGCCCTGGGGCAGAAGCTGCTTAAAGAACAGCAGGCTAGTGAGACTGGAAGAGAGAGAGGAAGGGAGAAAGTAGCAGGTGACAAGGTGGGGATCCCTGAGAGGGTTCTGGGCAGAGGAGTGGTCTGAGGGGACCCTTCTGGCTGCTGGGTGGCAGATAGACTATAGGGGACAGGTGTGGAGCTGGGCCAACAAGCCAGGGACCCTTCCCCCAGGCTCCCCAGAGGACACTCTCCTTCTAAGCAAGCAGGGAACCTGGGTGGCAAGAAGGGCAACGCTTTCTGATTTCAGATCTGGGAAGGGGGAGGAAAAGGGGGTGGGCATTTTCTCTTGATTTTACAGTTGTGGACACTGGGGCTTGGGGAGGTCAAGTGGCTTGTGTGGGGTCACCCATGAAGGAAGTGACAGAGGAAGAATTTGACTCAGGGCAGGCTGCTCAGAAACCAGAGCTCCCCTCCTGGGTGAGGACAGTGCTGGTGAGCCGTCGCGGGGTGGGGCGTCTGCTGTGTGTGGGAGGACATGGACGTGCACACGGGGGCGGGGGGGACTGTGATGTGGGCTCAGACAGATGTGAACAGACCAGATGGTGGCTGGATTCAGAAGGAGGACATCTCTCCCCTCCTTGGCCTCCCCCACCTCAACCGCCCCCCCGGAGGTGGGTGTCAGCAAACGCCCGAGTGTGTCCCACCCTCCCTTCTGCCTCCTCGCCAGGGACCCCATCAACCTGCAGGTCCTCCAGGCCTTCGTAGATTGCCACGAGTTCGCCAACCTCAACCTTGTCCAGGCCCTCAGGTGAGTGGTGCAGGGGGCAGGGGCCTGACCCCCGAGGGTGGCACGGCAGGAAGGGTTGGGGCATCACCACCCACATGGCTAACAGCACAAACAAAGCACCAGGAGACAGAATGAATAAATGAGGGAACTCCCTGGCGGTCCAGTGGTTAGGACTCAGCGCTTTCATTGCTGAGGGCCCGGGAACTAAAATCCTACAAGCTGCGTGGTGCAGCCCCAAAAACTTTTTAATAAATAAATAAACTTAATTAATGACATTATCCCCCACACAGAGCTGAGGTTAGATGAGATAATAGGTGTGGACTGCCTGGATCAATACCTGGCTCGTTACTACTACTACTATTATTATATTACATCATTATTATAATAATATTAAATCATAATCATTATTACTATTATGATGCCATTCCCATCCCACTGCTCTTTGGATTAGTGCTTGTTTTACTTATTTTATTAATGCAGCTTAGTGTGTACTGCATTTATTATTACTTATTATTTTCTAATTAGGATATTATTGTTGCTACTCATTTTTACAACAATGGGAGGCATTACAGTATGTGCGTTAGGAGCACAAGATCTGGAGCCAGACTGCTCAGTTCATATCCTATCTCTGCTACTCATCCCTTGGGAAAGTCACACACACACACACACACACACACACACACACACACACACACACAAAACTCTCCGGGGCTTCCCTGGTGGCGCAGTGGTTGAAAGTCTGCCTGCTGATGCAGGGGACACAGGTTCGTGCCCCGGTCCGGGAAGATCCCACATGCCGCGGAGCGGCTGGGCCCGTGAGCCATGGCCGCTGAGCCTGCGTGACCGGAGCCTGTGCTCCGCAATGGGAGAGGCCACAACAGTGAGAGGCACGCGTACCGCAAAGAAAAAACAAAAAAAAAACCTCTCCGTGCCTCAGTTTCTTCATCTGTAAAATGTGGATACTAACAGTACCAACCTCATAGGGTGGTGAGGACTAAATGAGAAAATGCTTAGAATTGGTCCACCGTCAGTGCTTAGTAAGTCTTGCTGCTGCAGATGATGCCTGGAAAATCAGCTCCTGAGTGGGGGCATTTGTTCTGGGCTTTGATGGATGATTAGGAGTTTGCTAGGCAGAGAAGGAAGAAGCCACCACCATCTAAGCAATGTGGCCTTCCCTTTAACCCCCATGCTTTTTAAAGGAGAGGGGTAGGTTGGGAGCCTCCAACATTCATTTGTTCATTTATTCACCTGTTCATTCTTTCACTCATTCAGCTAGCCTTTACTGAGCAGTTGCTGGCTGTCCCAGCTCACCAGGAGATGTGAGAGGAGCAGGCACTGCCCTTGCCCTTGGGGAACTTAGTTGGAAGCTGTGGAAATCATTTACTTCCCAGCCAAGGGAAGACACTCCCCCAGGGTCCCACAGTCAAATCCCAGGGCCCAGTGGCCAGGCGGGGAGGGGCCTCAGACCCGGGAATCCACAGGGCTAAGGTGGACTGGGCCGCAAATGGTGCTGGGTCTCAGATGGGCAGGGGGGTGTGCCCGCTCAGCTCCTGTATTCTAGAAGAAAAAGCATTTCTTGGATCCCTCCTGCAGTCTTGGTGCTCAGAATAACAAATTCCACTGACACCCCCCCACCCCCCATGAACCTAGATGACAGGTGCAGAGTCTCTCATTTACAGGATAAAGAGACTACGCCTGGGAAACACAGAGCAGCTATGGGGTGGGGGGATGGGGTACCCCCTAAGCCCCCTCTTAGAGCCTCCCCCACCTCCACTGCCCATGGTTCTGTTCTTCCCCCAGACAATTCCTGTGGAGCTTTCGACTGCCAGGCGAGGCCCAGAAGATCGACCGCATGATGGAGACCTTTGCCACCCGTTACTGCCTCTGCAACCCAGGTGTCTTCCAATCCACAGGTGCCAGTGTGGGAGGGGACCCTGCCAGACACAAATCTGCCTTCTGAGGCACCTCGGCCTCTCTACCCCCTCAGGTCTCTCCCAAGCACCCAGACCCTGGGAGCCCAGATCCCCTCATGAACCCTCACTGAGTTCCAACTCTGTGCCAGGCCCTCTGCTGGGTGCTTGTCAGGCAGAGCTGCCTCAGGGCATGATCCTTGGGAGAGAAGGCAGGAAATAATGGCACAGGGTGCTAAGGCATCAGTGCCTCATCTGAGGGCAGGGATGGGGGAACTCAGCATGTCCAGGCTGGCTTCCCAGAGGTCCTGAGGTCTGAATGGGGTTTTGAAGGATGAATAGGAGTTCTCCAGGAGGTCAAGGGGAGAAATGGCCTTTTGGACAGGAGTTCTAGTTTGAGCAAAGGCACAGAAGCATGAAACAGCCTGAGCAGGATGCAGGGCGCAAAGGGGTATAGAAAGATATCGGCAAAGCTCAGTCCCCCACATCCCCCAACATGGTGGGCGAAAAGTCATCATGGCAGGCTTGTCCTGGCCTCTTCTCTGGGTCTGAAGATACCATAGCAATAACCAAGTCCACATATTGAGCACTCCCCATGTGCTAAGTGCTTTACCCATGCAAAGTCATGTAATCCTTACATCCACTCTACAAGGTCATCAGTGTTCTCATCCCTGCAGAACACAGACTCCGACAAGCGAAGGGAGCTTTTCAGCAGTATATCCATGGGCAAGTCCTACAGAGCATTTGCCTACCTTGTAGTTATATATAAATTAGGGATTTGCTTGTTTGTTATCTGTCAGCCCCACAAGTCTAAATATCTCACAAGGATGGGGACCATACAGATTTTTTCACCAGTGAATCCCCATTCTGTAGCACTTAGGAGGTACACAATAGATATTTGTAGGAAGGAAGGAATTTTAAAGCACCAGATTTGAATCACAGTCTCACTACTTAAGTTTGTGACCTTGGACATGTAAACTCACTCTCCCTGTGTCTCCGTTTCCTAATCTGTAAAATGATGGTGGTAACAGTGCCTACCTCATAGTGTTGTCAAGGGCTGTAAAGAGCTTAGCACAGGGCAAGCACCAACATTAGTGCCACTGCTACCAGAGGGAGAATCATCGATGTTCTAGAACATGAAGCTACTTCAAAGTTAAACCTCCTAATACTGCAGATGGGGAAGCTGAGGCTCTGGGAACTCAGGTACTTTCCAAGGTCAACCAGAGAGTTGGGGACACAGCTGGACTTCCCTGGCTCTGGACCCAGGGCTTTAAAACATCATAGAGTAGCGATCACCTCCTTCCCAAACGCTCAGCCCAGCCTCGCTCCCGAGCACGTGAAAGTCTGAATAATGGAACAGGAGCGCAGCTCCCGGAGCCCCACAGTGCTAATAAGATTACCAAGTGGCACATGACGAAGCCCTGAACCGTGTTGCCAACAATAAGCATCCTCTGAGTTCCAAGAAGGCAGAGAACAGAGTGGGCAGGAGAGCTGGGAGGGCTCGGGGGGTGGGGGGATGGAACTGGGGCCGAAAGAGTGGGAGGGTTTAAGTGGGTAGAAAGGGAAGAGGAGGGAGTGCCTGGCAGGGGCCCCAGCAGGAGCAGAAGTACCAGGGTAGGAAGGCACACAGGGGCTCCGGAACGGACACCTGAAGCTTGTTTGGAGCAGGGAGCCCCATAAGAGCGGGAGGCGTGGCCAGGCCTCAAATGCCAAGCCTGGAGGACAGAGTGGACCTGCAGGACATTGAAACGGCCCATTCTTGGCCCCTAGAAGGGATTGGGGCAGGGGAGGGGGGAGTGGCCAGAGCCAAGACTGTGCCCGCTGTCCCGTCCCCACAGACACCTGCTACGTCCTGTCCTTCTCCATCATCATGCTCAACACCAGCCTGCACAACCCCAATGTCCGGGACAGGCCGCCCTTCGAGCGCTTTGTGTCCATGAACCGTGGCATCAATGATGGCAGTGACCTGCCTGAGGAGCAGCTGCGGGTAAGAGGGGTGTGGCCCCACCTAGCCCCGTCCCCAGGCATCCAGGAGGAGCCTGTCCTTAGGTCCATGGCCCAAGAGGGGCTCCTCTAAGATAGGCCGCTCCAGGAGAGGGCGCTGCTGAGATGGCCCTCCCAGGTTGGTCACTGTCTTGAGAGGGACCATCACAAAAGAGGTGGATCCCGAGAAGGGCTTTCCCACGTGGGCCCATCTTAAGAAGGAGGTCCAAGACTGAACCCCCAGGAGGTCCTCCCAGACCTCAGCCTTTGGGGAACTCTGGGCACCCATCATTCACACCTTCCAGAAAGGGTGCCTCACGCAGCCTACAATCTATTTTTTGGAATCCCAGATTCTTAGACTCTCAGTGGGTCAGGGCTGAAAATCCCCAGACTCTGCTCAAACCCCTCCCTCTTTCAGAGAGGAAGGAACAGGTCTTCCACAGGCTACACATCAGCTCGGGAGTCGAGCAGAACCCAGGCCTCCCATCCCCTCCTCAAACAGTCCCACCCCTGCTACACTGCACTGAGCCCTGTGCCTGGCACGGGGCACCCAGGGATGAGTAAACCCACATTCAGGGTCTGGTGGGAGGATGATACACATGCGAATTATAACCCTGCGTGATTCATGCTGCACTGACCGTAGGATACACAGCTATGGAGACACAGAGGACACTATTATCACTCTCCTGGGAGCAGGGGAAGGGTGCCATCCTGGAAGACTCCACAGAGGAGGTGACTTTTGAACTGGGCCTCGAACGTTGAGTGGGAGTTTGCCCAGAGGAGAAGCAGGGAAAGGACATTCCAGAAAGAGGAACTGGCCAGCATCTGACCTGGTTGGGAAAGGGAGGGGCATCCAGAGTGGCCAGCTGGGTACATACAGACCGTGATGGGCACCGAGGTTGGGCCAGAGAGACCATAGCTTCGAACAACAGCCTCAGGAGTTTGCCTGCTTCCTATGGGCAAAGCGGAGCCAGGAGCTGTTTTAGAAACACAGGAGTGGGATTCAAAGCCTGGCTCTGCAAAAATGAATTGACGATTCATTTCTAGGACCAGAGACGCCCCAGAGCTCAATAGAGCTTCAGTTCCCTCCAGGTCAGAGCGCGGCAGGAGGGGAGGAGACGGTGTGAACCCCACCCCGGCAGCTTAGCACCCTGTGTACCTCCGACAGCAGAAGTCTGGTCGGTGGGGGGAGAGCCTGAGTCTGGGGCGATTCTGGTGCCCCTCGGTGTTTGAGAACAGCCTCGCCCTTAGCCCACCCTCCTCCTCGGTCCCCAGACAGTTTATCCTGGTGGGCAGGGGGCACGACGTAAAATGAGGGCTTGAAAGTAGGTTAGAGCTCAGGTCAAGTACCATCTCCCCGTCTGCCCGCTGGGTGACCTTAAATAATGACTCACCCTCTTCGAGCCACCATTTCCTCAACCAGGAGCACAGGGATAACGATGCCTGCGTCACAGAGCTGCTGTGAGTAGTAATTTTTAAGACTGTAAAGGGCATAGCCCATGCCAGGTACATAGCACAAGCTCTAAAGTGTAGCTTAGGTCGCCATTAAGAGTGATTAATAATCATTTAAAACCCCCAGCCCTTAGTAAAATGCCTAAAACGTGAAAAGCATTTGAAAACTGGGAACGCATCTCATCGCGGTACTTGGGGCCGGAAGCTGGGCGCACCTTGTCCAGCAGGTAATGAGTTAAGGACATGCCAGCACCAGTCCTGTGGGATCTCCCAGGTGCCACTTTATTGCTTCAGCCCCCAAAGAGCCTCCTTCCCCCCTGAGGTATTCTTCCCAATTCAAGCCTTTTGTTAGTAACAATGCACTGCATTTGTATAGAGCTTGTAACTTTCTTCTCATAGGGCTTTCCGGTCTATTATCTCAATTTAGCTTCAAGCTCTTCCTGGGAGGTCTGGGAAGGGTTTATTATCCTCCTTGGCAGCCAAGAGGGGCAGGCACTGAGCAGGGAAAAGAACAGAGCGTTGGAGTCACAGCCACATCCAAGTCCTGGCTCCCCCATTTTCAAGTTGTGTGACTTTAGGTAAGTGGCTTGACCTCTCTGAGCTCCCGGTTTATAGGATTAGTGTAGATAAGCTTATAGGATTAGTAAGGTACTTAGCACAGCACCTATGTCGTTGGACTGGCTAGTTAATCCAGAAGCTTCCCAAGACACAAAGTGAACCACACTGGCCTGGTCCTTGCTCTTCAAAGCCTTGCTCTTCAAGGCTTTCACAGGAAGCTGCTCAGGACCGGGGGTCCTCTTGCTTTCTCTTGGGGTCTCATCTTCCCCATGTGTAGAGCAAGGACTCGGCTTTAAGCACCTTCAGGTATTGAGTTTGCAGCTTTGCAAAAGGATTCTCCAGAACACATAACATTTTTAAGTGACCTGATTTATGAAATTAAATTGACACAGATACATCACCTAAAGAGAGGTCACCCCGTGACCATGAGGGTGCGCAGCTGGGAAAGGCTTCAAAGAGGTGCATGATGGGAGCTGGGGCTCAGGCATGTTGAGCGGGTCTTGCCCTGGCCACCCTGATGGGGACGGGGCGAGTGCCTAAGAAACTCAGCCCAAAGGTACAGGGTGTAGACTCAGAAGATGGGAGATCAAATCCCAGCTCTGCCCTTATGGTTGTGTGCCCTTGCGTGTGAGCCTCAGTTTCTCCATCTGCAAAGTGGGCTGATGACACTGACCTCACATTGTTCTCCTGAGAAGCAGACAAAGCACTTCAAGCACCTGGCACCACTCACCTTGACAGGGTTGCCCAGAGAGGGAGCCAGGGTGGAGATGGGGAAGAAGCAGAGAGGATAGAAGGAGGGCTTGTCCACTCTCCAGTGCCACAGGTGGAGAAACCGAGGTCCGGGCAAGAGAACAGTCTCCCAGTTCAGGGCATCTTCTGCTGCAGGCGAGGCCGGACCTCCTGGGTTCCTGTCCAAGCGTCTCCATCAGAACTGACCATATACTGGGCCCATTAAGCCATCTCGACAACCTTAGGCAGCAGGTACCATCCCCAGTTTACAGCGAAGGAAACTGAGCTCCAACAGAGGTAGCTGGCCAAGGGTCTCAGTCTGTGAGGAGTCCAGATTCAAACCCACGTCTGTCTGACTCCAAAGCCCTTCCCTCTGCAGAGACCAGAAAGCAAGATTAGGGGATGGAGACCTTGGCCGTGTTTCCCAGCTTCCAGTTTCTTCCTGGCTGGAGGAATCTCAGCTCATATCATGGAAAAAATGGGGGATTGATGGTTGGCTTCAGGCTCGGCTAGATCCAGCTGCTCAGTGAGGTCAGAAGAGCGCAGTCTGGTCTCTCCATCTCTGAGCAACCTCCTCTTCCGAGTTGGCTTCCCTCTTAAATAGCCTTTCCCCAAGTTGCAGCAAAGATGGCCTGGGCAGCTCCAGGCTTCCATCTTGCTTTATACTAGAGTCCCAGAATTAAGGCTTAGTGAATTAAGGCTTATTGACTGGCGTGGGTCACAGGTCCCTCTCTGAACCCGTCGCTGTGACCAGTAGGATGAAATGTTCTCATTAGCCAGATGGGAGTCATTCACAGTCTCCTGGAGCCTGGGGGCGTGGCAGGTGGGCAGTGAGTGTCAACCCCCGCACCCACCCAGCAACCTGGACAGAAAGTCCAGGTGCAAGGATGTTATATTACAGGGGGTGAGGGCGGGGGCAGCCTGGGGTTTACAAGGTACAGGAAATGTGGGTGAACTGAGCTGTTTCCCTTGTGGGGGCAGAATGTGTAGGCTGTAGGGTGCCAGCCAAAGCTGCCATGGGGCTTCCTGTGGGTGTCATGAAGGATGAGGTCCTCCCTGTCCCCCTGCTCACCTCCTTGGGCCTTCAGAATATTTGTGCTGCCAGCTTTGCTGACAAGACCTTGTTCAACCGGCCACCGCCACTTGGGGAATCCCAGAGCCAGGCTGGGCCAGGGCAGGATGGGTAAAGCGGGGCTTCCCGGCTGCTTTAGGGATGCAGGAGTTCCAAACAGAGAAAGTGGTCCCTGCTCTTCCCCACTCACCCCACCACAGCCAGCAGAGCCCACTCCATCAAACCCAGGAAGACCTGCTTCCAGCCGGCACTCTCCTCCCCCCATCTCTTACCCCTCCGCCACCCCTAAGCTCCTGGATCAGAAAAGCCCTTTAAAAACCAAAAAACACCATTTCTAAAACTTTGGGGAATCGAACAGTACTTGGGAAATTTTTCATTTAAAATTTCGAGGAAACCATCTGAACAGCGGCACAGACAACTGCAACAGAAGGAAATGATGTCATTATCTCAAGGACAGAGACCCAGCATTGTGTCTGGTTTTAGTCAGCAGAATTAGACAATTTAGAATGTATTTTCCAAATGCTCGGGAAATCTGGGCAGGTTGTCTATGGAACGCAGTGCCCCACGGCAGGGGGTTCAAAACACACAGGGGTGATCTGTTGCCAACATCCATATCTCTCCCACAGGGAGGTCTTAGCCCTGGCTTGCATACTTCCAGTGACAAGGAACTCATTATCCTACAAGGTTGCTCCTTCCATATTTCAGCAGCTCCAACTTCTAGAAAGTCCTCCACAGAGAACTAAAATCTGCTTTCTGAGAAATTCCTACCCCCCAGAACAGGTCTCTGGCCTCTGCCTAGGAGAGGGGGCTTTAAGAGCCTAGGTCAGCATCCCACCTTGAGTCACAACATGGGCAGCCAATCTCCAACTCCCTAGCAGGTCCTCTGTGTCCCCCAACCCATGATACACCTGGAAGTCTAGCGACTGCACCTAAAAGAAGAGGAGACCCCTTCCCCCTTAGATGTTGTCCAAAGAGGCACTGAATCTGGCTGCTGTGCCCCAGAGAGTGTGTGTGTGTGTGTGTGTGTGTGTGTGTGTGTGCATGCACGTGCACGCACGCGCACGCACGCACAGTGGTGAACATGTGTGTGCGTGTACACATCCCAGCCAAGCATCCTGTCTCCAGCACTCTCAGACATGGGGGTGATGGACCCTGACTCACTCATCTGACCCTTGAGAGCGGTGCTGGGTGGTCAGGGTGCAGGTGGGGGCTTCTCCTCATCATCATCTTCCCCTCGACTTGGGGGCAGGGAGGGGCTCTGACCCCAGTGTAGTCCATTTACTCTCCCTAGAACACTGGGGGTCAGCATTGTCCATTTTTCAGATGTAGACAGAGCAGCTCAGAGAGGTTGAGGGGTGTGTCCGGGGTCACACAGTCATCAAGTGACCGAGCTGGGATTTCAGCCCAGGTGGCCTGACACTGAGCAGGTGCTCTTCCACGCGCGTTCTCCTGCCACTGGCTGGGATTCCAGCGGGAAGGTGGGAGATGGGAACCATCAGCTGCTAGGTCAACAAACAGTCGCTACCCTGCTTTAGGCCAGGCCCTGGGGGAGGCTCTGGGGTTATGACACCCAGGCCTTTCCTGGAGGAGCTCCCCGTCTACCTGGGGAAGTCAACCTCAGCAAGCAAACTGACAGCAAAACAACTGGCCGCTGCGGGGACCGTGGGTGACGCAGCCAGCACGGTCTCTCTGCGGGGCTCACCCCACCCGCTCCATTCTACAATAGCACAGGGGGAGGCATGACATGGGGTTGGGGACAGGGGAGCACCACTGGGCCTGGGGGGACCGGGGAGGGTTTCCCCAAGAAAGCCAGGGGCCAAGGAGGAGCTAACAGGAGGGGAAAGAGTTTGCCCAGAGGGCCAGTGACCTGCCCGAGGTCACACAGGCGGAACCCAGGCCCTGGACTGGGATGAATGTCACAGCGGGTCTTTCCCTCCCTTCTCTTGGGGCAGAACCTCTTCGACAGCATCAAGAGTGAGCCCTTCTCCATCCCCGAGGACGATGGCAACGACCTCACTCACACCTTCTTCAACCCCGACCGCGAGGGCTGGCTGCTCAAGCTAGGTGAGAACGTGCACCGACGTGCCTGCACACTCACGCAACGGGTGAGAACGTGCTCATGCACGCGGGGGACGTGCACCGACGTGCCTGCACTCTCACGCCACGCGGCTGCCACACACATGCACCTGACATGCAGCCTCGGGGGTGCAGTCAGGTCAGCCCCAGGTCTCCTGACCCTGGAGCAGCAGTCTGCCCGTGCCATCCGTCCATCTGTCTGTCCTGGGGATAAGGGGACAGTGCAGGAGGGGAACGATAAGCAGGAAGTGGGGACGGGAAGCTGACTGATTCATAGATAAACGGTTCAACCGCAGGTCCTTCCTGAAGCGATTCTGAGTTAGCCCAGACCCAGTGAGGTTAGGGCATCTGCCCGGGGCCACACAGCCAGCCAGTGGCGGCTTTTGGTGGGCAGAGGGTTGGGTGTCCTTGAAAGACAGAGGGAGGGGGTGTGACAGGATGTGACTCGGGGAGCCTCCCCTCAATGGGACTAGGGGACACGGAGGGCCTCGGGCCTGCAGAGGGGAGCTGTGGCGGGTGCCACAGCTGCAGCGGCTCCGTATGCTCCTGCCACCCCCACACACTCCTGGGCGCCGCCCCAGCAGGGGCAGCCCAGCCAGGCACAGTGGTCCTCCAGGGCAGGGGAGGATAGACGCCTCGTGTTGGAGCAGGGGTCCTGGCCCGGGGTGCCCATCCAAGCCCTCCGTCTCTCCAGACCCACCTCCCAGTTTACCCCCCTGCAGACTGCAGCCTCCTTCCTTGCCCAGCTGACTGTCCTCAGTCCCGGGGAAGCTCTAAGTCACAGATCCCAGCTCCTCCACCCATCCTCAGCCTGAGTTTCCACAGCTGCAAAATGTCCCATCCCTGGGACAGTTAAATGTGTGGGAAGCCAAGCACCTGGGCTCTGGGGCTGGGACACTGGGGTTCGAATCCCAGCTCTGCAGCCAGACCTCGAGCAGATGACTCAGCCTCTCTGCACCTCGGTCTCCTCATCTGTAAAATGGGGTTAATAATGGTCCCCTCCTCATAGGTGGTTATACAGATTAGTAAGTGAAAGTTTTTTGAAATCTCTAGAACATTGCCTGGCAAATGAAAGATGAAAGGCTTAGCATAGTGCCAAGCAGGGAGTGGGCCAAGGCATGAACGGAGGGGTGAGGGCAGCAGGAAAGTGCAGGAAATGACCAGCCTGCCCCAGGGCCTGATCATGGAGGAGCCTGGGTCAGGCAACTCAGGGGCCATGCGGGGGTGATAGAGCCACTCAGGTTTTGAGTCAGGAAGGGATAGATAAGGGGGAAGGTGTGGCAGGAAAGGGGTTGGGGGCTTGCTGCTCAGGTCGGGGCCCAGAGGAGAGCGTCTGAGGCCCTGCTGTTCCGTGGAGGGAAGTGCTGGTGGCCCAGGGCAGAGGAGGGCTGACTGACTCCACCACTGGCTTTCGCAGGCGGCCGCGTGAAGACTTGGAAACGACGCTGGTTCATCCTGACGGACAGCTGCCTCTACTACTTTGAGTTCACCACTGTGAGCCTTACCCTGCCCTGCCCCTCCCCCCAAACCCTTTCCAGACTCCCACTAAGTGGTCCATTGACAGAGCTTGGGGCCCCTTGAGATCTTTCAGACCTCCTCCATACCCATTTTACAGATGGGGAAAACTGAGCTACAAAGAAGGGAAGGGGCTGGGCCAAGGTGCAAGGCAGAGCCGGGGCTTAAAATCAGGCCTCCTGACTCCCAGCCAGGGCTCTTTCCGTGCTGCTCCCCTGCCCTCTCCAGGGCTGCACAGAGTCGGGGGAGATGGGCACACTCCTCTCCGGGTCTAGGGAGCCCCCAAGGTCACTCCCTGCCCTTGGCTTTGAAGCTCCATTTGCAGATCCTGACCTTGTCTCCTGTTCCCCTGCAGGACAAGGAGCCCCGGGGAATCATACCCCTTGAGAACCTCTCAGTGCAGAAGGTGGATGACCCCAAGAAGCCAGTAGGTATCGGTATGGAGGCCCGAGGCCAGAGCGGCTGCGGGAATTTCCAGAACAGGGTGGGAGGAGAGGGGGTGCCCATCACACCTTCCGGGTGGCTCAGGGTTGCCTCAGTCTCCCTCCTGGGGGCAGGTCAATGGCATCAAGAGGGCCCGGCCTCGCTGACTCTCAGAGCCTGACACTGGCTCGGGGACGTTTAGTAAGTCTCCACTCATTTCTGAGCCTCAGTTCCCCCATCTGTCAAATGGGGATTTGAAGAAGAATCATGGATTTAGGCCGAGCCAGGCACGTAATAAGTTCTCAGCGTGAGGAGCTGCAGCTTCTGCCCCTTTGCCTCTCACGGGAAGGCCCGGGGGTCGGGTCTGTCCTGCCGCTTATCCAAGCGCTGGTCTTGCCCAAGCGTCTAGGCCTCTCTGAGCCTCCCGGAGAGCCCAGTGTAGCAGCCCTTTCCTCCCACCCCTGCCCTGCCTTTACCTGGCCACTTCCCCGCAGTTCTGCCTGGAGCTTTACAACCCCAGCTGCCGAGGCCAGAAGATAAAGGCCTGCAAGACGGACGGCGACGGCAAGGTGGTAGAGGGCAAGCACGAGTCCTACCGCATCTCAGCCTCCAGCGCCGAGGAGCGGGACCAGTGGATCAAGGCCATTCGGTAATGGGTGGGCGGACTGGTGGGGAGGTGTCTCCTGTCACCTTCCAGAAGCGCCTACTTCTCTTGGAGCCCTGTTTCCTTGTCTGTAAAGAGGGCTAACTCTAGAATCTCCCTCCTGTTTCTGGCATGCAAATCCCTTCCACACATATTCTGTGAGCAGCCCCTCTGGGCCGGCACAGTGCCGGGTCCAGGACACAGGGGAGAGAGGCACCGCCTTCGTAGGGATGGTGGAGGATCACGGGAGATGTTGCACGTAAAGCTCTTTGCCCAGCGCCTGTTGGCATCAGGACCCATAGTGGCCCTGGAAAGACCTGATGGAGGGGGAGAGGAGGCCTTTCTAGGTGGAACAAGCAATGCAGGCAAAAACAAGGGGGCACGTCAGGCCAAAGCCACGCTCACCTCCATTTTACACATGAGGACTGAGGCCCAGAGAGGGGAGGGACTCGCCCAGGGCCACACAGCCAGTGAGGGGCAGAGCCGTAACCGGCAAGCAGTTCTGCTGGTTCCACCGGGACTCTTGTCACCTCCTTCTGAGAGTCTGTTGGGAGCCTGGGGAGGGGTCCAAAGACATTTGGGGGCAGAATTCCCAAGGCTCCCATGCCTCAGCCTCACCCCCTCCGGCCCCGCCCGTGGGACTCTGGGTTAGGCCAGCGAAGCTGGACACACCCTGGCTTGGTCCTTGCTGGCGTCATCTGGCTTTTCCCCTGAGGCAGAGCAGGCTGACCCCTCCCTGGGATATGAGACTCTTTAAGTCAGCCTGCCCAGCCCTGAAATCTTTTCACCTACTCTCACTCCAGAGCCAGCATCACCCGTGTCCCCTTCTATGACCTGGTCTCTGCTCGGAAGAAGAAGATTGCCAACAAGCAGTGAGCTTCCTGGGAGGTGGTGCCCAGCTTCCTGGGAACCCCGTGACCTGTGGTACCTGGAGACCTACCTCCCACCCCAGGGTACCCTTTCCTGGCCTGCAGACATCCTCCCTCAACCCCGTTCATTTCAAGCTGACAGCAGAGGGGAGGAAGGGCTCAAGAAAGAGGGTGGGTGGGAACCACCGAGGGCTCAAAGCCCGACCATGAGGCCGCTGGTCCTGGACACCCAGGAAAGGCCCTGCCCCAGCCCCAAGTCCACCGCAGTAAGGGGTGAGGAAAGCAGCCCAGAACCCGGCACCCCGCCCTCTCTCTGGGGCTCAGTTTCCTCTCCTGTCAGACGTCTCCGTGCCCTCTGAAATGCTGTCAGCCCTCGGAGCAGGAGGGACCTGCATGCTTCCTACCCTCCGCCATGGTGATGCCCCCTCCTTCTGCTCAGGGGGTTTCTTGGCCAGTCCCTCCCCCATCCTCATCTGGGGCTTGGCCTTCCCTGCCCAAGGGACACACGTACACATCTCAGACCCACCGACAAGACCTCTGGGAGACCCGAGAGCAGAGCACTGGACTAGAAGCCCTGATGCCACAGTCTCAGTCCCAGCTCCGTCTCCAACTTGCTGTGTGCCCTCGTCCAAGTCACCCTCCTTCTCTGGTTCCTGGAAAAGTACGGTGTTTGGAGAGAAATGTCTTGGCCCTTCTGGCTCTGTGCACCGCCCCCACTGCAACCTCCAACCTGCCAGCAATGGCCCTAGGTAGGTCCCAGCAGGGCGTGAGCTGGCCACCTCCCTCCTCTGAGACTGCTTCCTCTCGGTAGAAGGACAGGATTGGACTGGGTCTCCCAAGGAGCTTCTGGCTGGACATGTCTGCACCAGAGCTGGAGGGGGCTCTGGACTGAAGGCTGCTGGGAGGCAGAGAGCAGAGTGGGCTCCATCCTCAAGGATGTCCATCTTAGAGAAGGGGCGGGTGGGACTCCTCAAGAAAATGGCAGACAGCATCCCAGACAGATGTACTCAGGCGGAACTGGCGGTACAATCAAGAAGCCAAGTAGAGAGCTTTGTGAGCTGTGGTTACCAAGAGGGTTACCTGTGGTTACCTGGAGGCAGCGGCCATGCCAGTGAGTGACACAGAAGCTTGTAGCAGAGTCTCAGCTACAGCTTCCCTGCTGGACCACTGCCCAGGGCTCCCGTGGTGGTGAGCAGGGTCCCAGCATCCTGAGGTCCTCTAGGGTAGCAGCATCAAGAGTGGAACTGACTCCCAGCCCACAGGCAGGCAGCTCTCCAGGGAGATTCCAGCCTGGAGGAGGATTCCACGAACAGGTTTCTTCTCAGTAGCACTTCTCACCCCATCGCACAGACCCTGGGGGTGTCCCTGGAGGGAAGTTCCCTGGCAGGAAAGCAGGATATGGGGTTACCTCTGCCCCGCTCCCAGCCTGCGTGGGCAAGCCGGAGCAAGGTGGATTCCCCCCGGGGAAGGGAGGCAACCTCTCCTCCCCTCCACCTCCCACACACATGCACACTCTCCAGGGTGTCAGGATAGAGTAGCTGCCTTGCAGTGGTGAGACCCCTATCTCTGGAGGTGTGCAAGAACCTGGTAATGATATTGCACTGACGAGGATCTGGTTGGGCATCTGCAAGAAGAAGCTTTAGGACGTTTGAGGTCTTCCACAGACTCCATGTCAGCCTGGGAGCTGAGCGCCACCTCTGCTGCCTCATTTGGCCCCTGAAGGGGCAGCCAGGCGTCATGGGCTCTGAGGTTCTCTCCTGCCACTGGTTATGCACTGGCTGGGTGACCTTAGTCCACTTCCTTCCCCTCTCTGGTCCTCAGCTTCCCCCCACCCCCGCATCATTGAGAGGGTGGAATGGGGGATTTTCTGGGCATGAGTGACTGTTCTGGGAATCACTCAGAATAGAGAATAAAGGTCATGAGTCAACTCGTGAGGGGCTCTGTCCTGTCTGTGACTACATCTCCCATCCTTGAGCCCACGCTGCCCCTTCACCATCCCTTTCCCGGCCAGAGTGCAAGAGGGCCAGACAGAGTGGACACTCCAAGGACCCTGGACCCTATCCTCTGGGCACTGGGGCTGCCACACTGGGCAGATCTCCAGGGGCTGGATTTGTGTCAGGGGTCCCTCAGAGCATGGGCAGGAGTGCACTGGTTCTGCCAAGGCCGGGGGAAAGCAAAAGAACTTTCCAATAGGCTGCACTGTCTAAAGACAGAAAGAATGCTGCTCAGGAGATAGGTAATAAGCTCCCTGTCTGCAGAAGGATGCAAGTACAGATTGGCTCCAACGATCACCTGGGGTGTTACGGGGGGACTTGAATTTGGTCATCTTCATTTATTTGTACTTTCCACAATGTTCATTACGTGGACAAGACAGAATCCCTGTCCACATGGAGCTTACATTTTGGTGGTCTTGAATTCTAGGACTTTAGGCAGCACTCTCGGATGTGTAAGGCACTGAGGTGGCCCCAACACCTTAACCCAGCCCCCTGCCTGAAATGCCACCGTTGAGTCCCTCCTTGAAGACCTTAAGGTGTTGGACTGATCAACATGCTTTCATTTGGCCCAGGCTTATAGAGCACCTACTCTGTACCGGGTTCCACACACAGAACCAGAGGTCCAAAGATGATCAAGGCAAATCCCTTGCCCTCAAAGGGAGCTCAGTCAGCCGGGGAAGACAGGTGCAAAGGAGGCCTGACAGCCCAGGCCAACACTTGCCGGTTATGTAGAGTGGAGCACAGGGACTGGTGGAGGGCTGGGCTGAGCTGACCTGAGAGGCAATCTAAGGGGCTTCACAAAGGAGCTGTGCTTGAGTGTTGGCAATCAGGTGGGAGAGAGCTCACTCACATCTGCTTCTTCCCACCACACACACACTGACTGCAAACTCCTCACACGCCAGACTGTCACTGCTCGGTGCCTGGCACAGAGGAAGTTGCACAATAATTCTTGGTTAGACCGAAGTCAACTGAAAAGGCCCTCAGGGGCTCCACATCAGGAGATGCAAATATCTGGAGGCGCAGGGAACTGTGGGAACGGTGGTGCCGGGCCGGGGAGGGGGCGTGGCTAGAGAGGCAGGCAGGGCCACAGTCTGATCCAGCTCTGACTTGCTGGCCCAGGAACTCCCCTGCTCCCGTGGCCTCTGCCCACCTTCCCACCCTTCTGCCACTCTTCACTCTGGGCAGCAGGGGGCTCCCACCACCCGTGGATGAGAGGTTCCACGACACAGCCAGACCGGAGATGGGATCGGCTGCCCCTTTCAGGGATGAGGCCTCAGCCCAGAGTAGAGCCTGGACCTGGACCTCCTGGAGACGGATGCACCTGGTCGACTAGGACCTGCGGGCTTGAGCAGGCCCAGACACCCATGGGCACAGATAAGCATGGGCCTCCCCTCTCCCCTCATGCCAGGCACAGTCAGCCCTGCTCAGCCTAGGAGTCGGGATACCCTGGGCTCTGGCTTTCTGGCTGCGGGACCCTGAACTAGTAGCTTACCCTCTCTAGATGTGATCTTCCTCCTTGAAGGGTTCTGACAGGTGAGTTCTAGGACACAAACCTTTAGCGGGGACCTCCCTATGCAAGAGAGTCTCAGACATGGGTACCAGGCAGCCCCTGCCCTGGGGTGAATTGAGACTGTTGTGTGTGGCGGGGTGGGTGGCAAGTGAGAAGGTGCCACAAAAGCCACGTACTGTAATAGGCCACAGGGGGCAGTAGTGAGGCCATCCGGAGGCCCTGGGTTCAGGCCCGACTCGACTCTGTCTTAAGCAAGTTTCCTAAGCATTCTGAGCCTCGGATTTCCCATCTATAAAATGGTAGTGATAGAACATATGCAAAATACTTAGAACAGTGTTGAGTACCTGCTCAGGGTTACATGCTGCTATTATTATCCATCACAAGGCAAACTAGGTACGTGCTTTTATGGAGATACAAAACAGGCTGGACCACTGGAGGAGGAAAGATGCAGGGGGGGGTTGGGGGGTCGTAGATCTGGGTGGGCTTCTTGGCAGAGGTGCCCATGAAAGGTAAGATAAATGGAGGCCTGGCTCTTCCAGCCAGGAGGAGCCAAAACAAGGATGCTTGATAAGGCAATGTATTTCTGGAACTCCCTTGAGCTCCCAAAAAGCCCCCAAAGCAAGAGGAAGAAAGGTTGAGGGGAGCTGGGCCCTGCCAGGGGCTGAGCTGCGTGCACGATGCTGGAGTCCCTTGCATCTCCAAGGCCACCGAGCCCCTTGTCATGAAGCTCTGGCTGGGGATCCAGTAACATGGCTGCTGAACTAGGCCATCACAGAACGAGGGAGAATAAGCTTGGCACCGGATGGCCTGGGGTGGAGCAGGAGGGGGCAAGGGGGACCCCTGCCAGTGCCTGGGAAGTCGGAGCACTTCTGGCCTGGAAGCGCAGAGTTGGCCCTGGGACCCTGCGCCCGGATGCCCAGGGCCAGGAAATGGGGGGCAGGCAGCCAGGAGTCGAGCAGCAGGTATGAGAGACCTGGAGAAATTGATTTATTAGAGCTGATGAAAGGAGCTAAATATGTTTGCCAGCTCAGTGATGACTCAGGCGCTCCCCAGGGGTCCACAAATTGTGAGCATCAAAGAATCAAAGACAGGCCTCCTCCCACCCGGGCTCTGCCAGCCTGGAGCCATCCTTCGGCAATGGAAGGACCACTCCAACTGTCCTGAGAGCCTGGTCCTCAAGGGGCAGCAGAGACCTAGCCACTCCAGCCAGCATCCCCTGCCCACCCCCCACCCCACCAACCCCCCCCAGAATGGCTGAAGAGCGAAGCTTCAGAGGGAGGCAGATCTGGGTCGAAGTCGTGGCCTGGCCCCAAATTGCTGCGTGACCTTAGACAAGTGGCTGACCCTCTCTGGTCCCACATTCACCAGGGAGGACAGATGCCCACCAAGCCAGGGCCCTTCCTCCCTCTCCCTGTCTGGCAGTGTCATTCCTACCTAATTTGGCTTCTTCCAGACAGCTGTGAGCACAGCCTCCTCTGCCTGAAATCTACCAACTTCCCTCCAGGAGACAAGCCAGATTCCACAGGGCCTCATTTCCGGAGAACATGCTCTTCCGGTACCAGCTTCCACGCTGGTACTGGGCTCCAGGAGAAACAAGAATGAATCAGAGTCAGAGGCCGGAGGCAGGACAGACAGAGGAGGGAGGAGTGATCTCCTTGTGGGGCAAAGGGCTGGGGGTTGCAGTAGGGGTGTGGGAAGGGGGCCTGCGGCACCTGGGAGGACCAGTGGAAGAGGGGCTGTCGGGGATGAGGAGGGACATCTGCCAGGCAGCTGGGGGGACATGGCAAGGACTGTGCAGCAGCGTGGCACAGCTGGGGAGCAGTGAACTGTTCACTGGGCACAGAGGGGGCCTGTGCCTAGAACAGCAGCAGTTGGAGTTGAATAGAAGCTGGGACCAGGCTGGCCAGCGAGCAGTTAGACTCTGTCTGGATGGGGAAGGGGAAGAGGTCACAGCAGGAGACAGGTGGGGCTGGAGGCTGTTTGCAGGTAGTCCTTCTGGCTTCGTAGCCTGGGGCTGCCAGGCTCAAGGGAGGGTGTGTGATTTGATTCTGCTGCTGGACTCCAAGGCCCATCTCTCTGCTTCCACAAAGAGACCTCCAGCTCCATCCAGGAATTCCTTGCCCTATAAAATCATCCTTCCCCTTCTTCATGCAGAAACTGAGCCTCACAGAGGTCAAAGGACATGTGCTAAGGGGTCACCCACCACGGAGGCTCTGCGAGGAAGACAGAGGCAGAAGGTACCAACATTTATTGAGCATCCTTCATCTCATCTATCCTCCCAGTAGCCCACGAGGGAGACAGGATTATTCCCATTTAACAGATGAGGATGTGGAGGCTCAGTGAGTTTGTGACTTGCCCAGAGTTACATGGCCAAGAAGCAGCATCTGATCAACTTGTTTTTGTTGAGCTGTTGAGGCCAGGAGGAGCCAGGAACCTGCAGGGAGTTTCCAGCAGAAGTGGAGGATTAATCCATGACCTTTACAATCTCCTTGATCTCTTGAAACTAAAGCTTAACTCTCTTCTCTTCCTGTTTCCTCCAAAAGATTTTCATTTAATAAAATGAAAGAGCCCAGAAAGGACCCAGCTTTGACCCAAAGAAATTATTTTTTGAATAAAATATCCTCTATTAAAAAAGAATAAAACAGGGCTTCCCTGGTGGCGCAGTGGTTGAGAGTCCGCCTGCCGATGCAGGGGACATGGGTTCATGCCCCGGTATGGGAAGATCCCACATGCCGCGGAGCGGCTGGGCCCGTGAGCCATGGCCGCTGAGCCTGCGCGTCCGGAGCCTGTGCTCCACAACGGGAAAGACCACAACAGTGAGAGGCCCGTGTACCACAAAAAAAAAAGAAAAGAAAGAAAGAAAGAATAAAACATGTTCATTGGAGAAAATTGGAAAATGCAATGATCAAGAAGAAAAAAAAAAAAACTTAGATCAAGAGTTCTTCTACCTGATATCATAAACATTTCAGATTATTACCAGCACACCTATACACTGTATATGTTACATCTCTGCAACGCTTCTACTGCACAGACAAGTTTGTAACGTGTCCTTAACACCATGGAATCGATATTTCCCCATGTGTACCAGTCTGCACAGGCTAGTTTATGCTGTGGTAACAAATAACCCCCAGATCTCAGCAGCTTCACACGTAAGAGTTTACGCCTTGCTCACACTGTATGTTCAGTGGGGTGTCGGACAGGGGCCTCTGTTTATCACAGTCACTCAGGGACCCAGGCTGCGGAGGTACCATCCTGACACAGGCCACTGGGAGTACTGTCTTGGACATGTTATCACTTCTGCTCACTTTTCATTGGCCAAAGCAAGACACATGGCCACCTAACTTCAAGGAGCCAGAGAGTTACCCTTCTACCACCTGCTTATCAAGAAGGGAGAATAGAAATACTTGGACTGCAGCACTCATGCCCATTGTAATTAGGATGACCAATTGTCCTCACTTGTCAGGACCAAGGGCTTTCCTGGAATGCACTCTCAGAGCCATAACTGAGAAAGTCCAGGGCAAACCAGGATGAGTTGTTCACCCTCCCTGTACCATGTTATATATTCTTCACAAACTCATTTCTCAATGACTGCACAGCAGTCCATCTAGCAGATGAGTCATGGTTTTCCTCCCTAATCCCCTATTGTTGGAGACTTAGATTGTTTCCAGTTTTATACGTTTATAGATCCACTGTCTTAATAGCTTCATGAATAATATGTCCATATAGCTTCTCAGAAGTGCAATTACTGGCCATTTTCCAGTCTCAGAATACCCGCCGTCCCTTCATATTTCAAAAGAGTTTGGAACGACACAACCTGCCTTCTACAGCAGAAGCAAGGTCCACTCCTGAACACACCCGGAGCCCTGAGCAATCATTCTCCAATCTTAGCAGCAGAATCCCCTGGAGGGCTTGTTGAAACGGACTGCTGGGCCTCACCCCCAGAGTTTCTGATTCGGTAGTCCCGAGGTGGGCCCAAGAATCTGTGTTTCTAGCAAGTTCCCAGGTGACGGATGCTGCTGCTCTCGGACCACACTTTGAGAACCACTGGCCTAGTGGTTTAATGCCCCTGCTTTGTAATTTGACAGGTGATTCTGCTCAACTACTCACCAGCTGTGTAACCTTGGGCAAACTGTGTAACTGATCTCTCTCAGCCTCAGTTGCCTCATCTGTGAATTGGAGCCATTGTGAGGATGAGCGCAGCAAACATTTGGAGAGCTCTTAAAAGCATGTCACAAGAGCTCAGTTAAAGATAGCTACAGGGCTTCCCTGGTGGTGCAGTGGTTGAGAGTCCACCTGCCGATGCAGGGAACACGGGTTCGTACCCCGGTCCAGGAAGATCCCACATGCCGCGGAGCGGCTGCGCCCGTCAGCCATGGCCGCTGAGCCTGCGCGTCCGGAGCCTGTTGCTCCGCAACGGGAGAGGCCACAACAGTGAGAGGCCCGCGTACCG
>NW_020837952.1:54236443-54265941 GCF_003676395.1 Aethalodelphis obliquidens
TATTTATTTATTTATTTTTTTGCGGTACGCGGGCCTCTCACTGTTGTGGCCTCTCCCGTTGCGGAGCACAGGCTCCGGATGCGCAGGAAATACAGGGAAGCCCCTGTATTTCCTTCTTAATATGAATCGTCGGCTCCTGTCCTTTGTCCACAGGTTTCCCTGTCTTTCCTCATGTTCTGCCCAAGCTCGTTAGAGAGCAAAGATAACAGACAGACCCCATGGCTGGTCTTGTTTGCTACAAAAATTTTCCAGTGTTGCTGCCTGCCTTTCTACTGAGGTCATTTTTCTGGTCATTTTACACAGTGGCCAAATCCATCTGACTTTTCCATTTTTATTCCCTCTATCACTTTTAAGCTGAGATTGTCCCCCTTCCCCAGAATGTGAAAACATATATAAAGGAGGGCTTCCCTGGTGGCGCAGTGGTTGAGAGTCCGCCTGCCGATGCAGGGGACACAGGTTCGTGCCCCGGTCCGGGAGGATCCCACATGCCGCGGAGTGGCTGGGCCGTGAGCCATGGCCGCTGAGCCTGCGCATCCAGAGCCTGTGCTCCGCAATGGGAGAGGCCACAACAGTGAGAGGCCCGCGTACCGCATAAATATATATATATATATAGGAACTGGATTTCAAATGATGGGATTTGTTGTGCCCTGACAGTTGCGGGTGGGGTTGGGGAGTGGGGAGAGGGTGCCCTCCTGGCTCACCTCAAACCCTCTCTCAGAGTATTGGGTACATGCAGAAACCCAGGGCCTCTCTGCACTGCCCACCACGCCGCATCCTCAGCTCTGCCCCAGACACAGCCATGTTATCTGTCTCCCCATCTGCAGAGACCCCCTCCAGAGAGGCCCTGGGCAGTTCAGGGTTGGAAGGGACCACTGGAAATGCAAGGGGACAGGATGACCAAGGGTGTAAGAACTGGCCATAGACCTTAGACAGCCTCGGTTTCAGATCTCTCAAGTGTTTGCCCTATGAATTCGCCTGAGGCTCTATTTTCTCATCTACAAAATGGGAGTGATAATGCCCGCATGAATGGAAAATTTTAAATAGATCACCAGCCACAGCGCGCTTAGCACACTGCTGGGTGCAAAGTAAGCACTCAGTCAATGGGTCTTGTCGTTATGCCCAATTCTGTTCCCAGGGCGGGGCATGAGCCCCACAGCCTTTTCCTCTGTTTGGACTGAAAATACCCAGCACCGCGGGTCCCAAGTCCCCAGGTCTCCGCAGAAATGAATCTCGACGCCTCAAAGAGCCCTTGCGCGTTCAGGCTTCGAAGCGCGACCCCAGACCCTCCAGGGACAGCTCAACCTATCAGCCCTGCCCGGGAACTGCATCGCCCAGGCGCCGGGGCTCAGAGAGGCCAGAGTAGTGCGGGGAGGGCGGAGGGGGCTGCGCCCCTCCCCACCTCCCCCGGGCAGCTGAGTCCGCGCCCAGCGGCCTGCAGACGAGCCACGCGCGCCTCCCCGCTCCCGCGTCACCGCCACCAGGCGCGCCGCTGGGGCCTGATTTCCATAATAATCAGCCGCAGATCTTCCGAAAAGACCGTGAGCGGCCGCCGCCGCCCGCCAAGGATGCTCCGGCTGGCGGGCGCCCCTCTCCCGACCAACCCCGCCACCCCGGAGGGAGCCTCATTCTTAAAAGCTTTCGAGATACCATGGGCTCGGGAGGCAACTGCGAGACACCCGGGACGTCGCTCTCACCATTAAGGGGGGGGGGGGGGGGGGGGCGGGGAGGCCAGGAGAGGCCGAGGCTCGATTACAGACCAGCCTCAGAGACAGTAGCAGGGGAGGGAAACTGAGGCAGATAAGGGCAGAGGCACGTCTCCAGGCAGGTTCTCACAGCGCCCCTGAGAGTGGGTTCTCTGCTAAGCCCCACTTAACAGAGGGGGAAACTGAGGCCCGGAGAGGTTTCGGGTCTTCCCAGCTGACGAGGGCTGAGCAGGGACCCCCTTCCTGGCAGATCCAGAGCTCGCGGCCTCCTCCCAAGAGCACGGTTGCGCATGTGCATCCCAAGATGAACTGACCTTGGAGACAGACTGAGCAGAGCCCGCAGGAGGGACGACGCCGAGGCTTCGCACGCACCCGGAGCTGATCTGGTCTGGAAGTCCACCGGGCTTGCAGAACCGAGTTCGAACCCCTGCTCTACCACCTGCCAAGCAGGGGTAAGCAAACTGCAGCCCACCGGCCAAATCCTGTCCACCAAGCTGCCAGAAACTAAGCATGGTTTTTACATTTTTTAATATTTAAAAAAAATCAAAAAATAAATCAAAAGAAGAATACGATTTCCTGACATGTGAAAATTATACAAAATCCAAATTTCAATGTTCATACGTATAGTTTTATTAGAACCCAGCTATACCCTTTTAATATTGGTTACTGAAATCGCTGCTTTCCACTACAACGGCCCAGTTGAAACATCTTGACGGAGAGACTTGGCCCTCAAAGCCAAAGACATTTACAACCTAAATCCTTTCCAGAAAAAGTTCGCCCACCCTTGCACTAAGGGGACAAGTGATGCAGTCTCTGAGCCTGTTTCCTCATCTGAACAAACAGGACTAACATTAAATGAGGATTAAATGAAAAGAGCAGCAAAGCACCAGGAAGTTAGCTCCGTTCTCCCCGCCCCCCTTGGAAATACTTGTCGTTTTCTCCTAGCCCCGGCCACTTGCTCCCTCTCCCATCCCGGAAACACAGCCACCGGGATGAATGCACCTTGAACTCAAAGTGTCCACCGCCCACTGCCTAATCCTGCTTGTCCTCATTCCATCCTTATCAACTGAGCCCCCAGCCCCCTACCCATCAGCGACCAAGGCTGGCTGGCTCCCCATCAGCACCCAGCCAGTCCCTGGCACACAGTAGGTGCTCAGCAAACACGGTCTAGATGAATGGATGAGGGGATACTTGGCAGTCTTTCTCTTTTCTCCATTCTCTCTGCTCTGACTTCCGCCATTTCCTGCAAAGTCTCCCTGACCCCGTCGAGCTCTCTCCATTCCATCTCTGACCCTGCAGACAGGGTGACCAGCCTGTGTCACACCTCCCCCCGGCTCCTCACTGCTGTCTCTGTTCAGGCCATGCTCCCCAGTGCAGCACACAAAGAGCTCACCTACCGCCCTTATTCAGTCCTACCAAATATCCAAACCGCTAGCACATCCTAGAACACAGAAGGTTGGAGCCAGCCTCCAGGCGGTTTCCCCTGTTCTTCCCTCTGGCCTGGAATCGTCCTCCTTACCTCCAATCCAATGTGCCCGGCATCTTCTACTCGACCCCTCCCCAAGACTCAGTTCAGGCCCCAACTCCTCCTGAAAACCTTCCAGATCTCTCACCCACCTCCACTGCCCCCAGTATACAAAACTATCCTGGCACCAGTGGGATTTCAGTGCCATTATGAATATGCATGATTGCATGAATATGCAGCCCCTCGTGAGCCCGTGAGCCCCTTGAGGACCAAGATTGTGACTGGTATTTCTGTATCATCAATCCCAGCAAAGGCATGGCCCAGAGAAGACTCTTAGTAAAATTTTTAATAAATGCATCAATGAAGGAAGGAAGGGATTAACACATACGGAATCTCGTCCCTCCCTTGCTCAACAACTTTCAGTGGCTCCCCAGTTCTCCTGTATAAAGGCCAGGCACCCAGCCTGGTCTTCAAGCCCTATATGAAGTGGCTCTGATCACATACACACCTGGTGGGGGGTGGGCAGAAACAGAACTGGGTCCTCCAGGCCTGTCTCCCCTAAACAGCCCTAACCTCCAAGCATTTGCCCATGCATTTCCCCCTCCCTGTACATCTTCTTCACTCACCCCCATTTGTGCCTATGGGAGCCCAGGCCAACCTTGGAGACCTCACAGGGCTTTAGGGATCCAGGGGCACCTGATGTAGGGAAGCCAACTACTGTCACATTCCCCAGATCCCACAGCAAAAGACAGTGAGCAGGGGCTCTGACCACGAGGACCTGGGTCCAGGGTGAACCCTGCCATCTACTATGGGGACATCACTTCACCTCTTGGAGTAAAATGGAGAATAACACTTGCCTCATAGGGCTGCTGGGAGGTTAGAGATGCTGTGGTCTAAAGATTCTGGCACACAGTAGGGGTTCAATAAACAGCAGCTCTTCCAGTCCTGGTCAGAGCCTTTTTGCCCAGAGAAAGGGCTCAGGGAGCAGACCTAGAGCTCCCCGCAGCCTGCAGCCCCGACCTCTCTCTTCCCCTCTCTCCCTCACCCCCGACAGCGCCCGCAGCCAGCAACTTATACTGCCGTGGACAGAATGACAATGAGGCCAAGACCTAAGCAAACCTATCTGGGAACCCAAGGCTGGAAAAGGGGCTCAGAATGAAGACGAGGCAGAGAGAGACAGGACTGAGGCAGGGGTAGGAGAGGGGCAGCGGGGGGGGGGGGGGGGGGGGGGGCGGTAGGATGAAGATGGGGCAGAGGCTGCATAGGAGAGGGCAGAGCAGGGCAGGCCAGGGGCTGGCAGCACAGGATGGGGCTGGGATGAGGCAGAGCTGGGGCAGGAACCATAAGGGCTGGAGCAGGGTTTGGTTTCACTGGGGAGATGGGGCTGGTACAGGGGTCAGGACAAAATCATGCCACCCCCGGGGGGTCAGAAACAGAGACTGTGAGAGAGCTAGGGGTCCTCCCAGGTCAGGGGAGAGAAAGAAACAGTTTGAGAAAGAGGTGGAGAGGAAAGGAATCTAAGAGGGGAGTGAGAGCAGGGAGACGAGAGGAGGAAGCCACTGACACTTGAGTCCTGGGGACAGTCCCACCTGTGCCAATCTCCTCCCTTGGCAGGTGGGGCCAGTGTAGCCAGAGAGGGCAAGGACTCACCGGGGCCCTGGCAAAGGGGAAGCACAGTGGAGACCAGCTTATCTCCAGACCCAGAGAGGAGGCTGGAAGGAGGGGAGTGGGAGGGGCTAAGATAGGGGGCAGGGTGGGACCAGCACAGACTTCTGGGGCTAACAAACCAGAGAGACCACTGCCATCCCTCTCAGCGTATCCAAGTCAGCATCACAGATGGCGGGACCGATTCCTGCCACATGCCCTGCTCATCCCACCTGCCTGCCTTTGCTTAAGTCAGTGCCCCCACCCCCCCGTAAGGGACGCCTTTATTTCCCCCACTCCAAACACTTCAACTCATCCCCAGTCCGTGTGCCCTGACTCTTCCGGCCCTCAGGCACTCCAGCCCCGACCTCCCTCAGCAATGACTGTCTCTCCCTCACCCTTGATGCTACTGGGATTACATTCTGATGGACCAAAGGTGCGCGCTGGGCCCCCATAAATGTGTTTAGTCCTCACAAACAGCTTGAGAGTCTGCTGGGCCAGGTTCAAGTCCCAGCAACTTCATTTTTTAATTTGAATTTTTTATTTTATATTGGAGCGTAGTTGATTTACAATGTTGTGTTAGTTTCAGGTGTACAGCAAAGTGATTCAGTTATGCATATACATATATCCATTCTTTTTCAGATTCTTTTCCCATATAGGTTATTACAGAATATTGAGTAGAGTTCCCTGTGCTATATAGTAGGTCCTTGTTGGTTATCTATTTTATATACAGTAGTGTGTATATGTTAACTCCAAACTCCTGACTTATCCCTCCCCCACCACGTTTCCCCTTTGGTACCCATAAGTTTGTTTTCGAAGTCTGTTTCTATTTTGTAAATAAGTTCATTTGTATCATTTTTTTTAGATTCCACATATAAGGGATATCATATGATATTTGTCCAGCAACTTCATTTTTACATAGTAGGTGTTTCATAAACGCTGTCCCTCCCCCTCCTTCCATCACATTGGTAGCTCGGGACACACGTGCACACACACACACACACACACACACACACACACACACACACACACAGAGTATGTGCCCAATAGTGGCTCCTGGGCTGAGCTGAGGCGCCCTTCTGTTCCCAGTGGATCCCTCAGTCCTGAGAGGAGTCGTGGGTGTCTCCCCTGCCTTGGCCTCTCCACCCAAGCCTGAGCTATCCAGCTTGGGAGAAAGGCCCATTGCTCATTCCCCTTGAGTCTCTGCAGCTCAGGCAATCAATCGGTCACCATAGCAACCAGCCCTCCAATCAGAAGCAGGCACTTCACGGCTGAGCCAGAGCCACCCACCCACCCACTCAGGCCAGGCTGTGCAGGTCCCTCACCTAGGACTACTCTGGGGGAGACAAGGGGGCCCTGGTATAATCTGTGGGCACCTGCCTGCATCCTAAAGACCCAGGGATCCCCAAAGAGAGAGCATTTTCTTGGGGGGGGAACGTGGGGGGACAGAGCGACCACTCAGTCTGACCTGATTTCCACAAGCTTCATTCCCATATGTTACTGCCCTCAGTGTTCAGAACAGACCTGAGGGGTGGGGATCATTACCCCCTGGGCAGAAGGGGAAGCTGAGGCCCAGCTGGAGAGTCGGTGGCCAAACTGGGCATACATTCCCTCCCTGAGACCCTACCTTCAGCCCTCTCCCTCCTGGCCAGAAGAGTGGGAGCAGGAAAGGGGGGAGCAGAGAAAATCTTGACCCCACTACAGCCAGCACCTACCTTCCCACTAAATCTATGTGCGACACTTCCGGTGCCCATTAGCACCAGGCCCATCAGGGACCATTAGCCGAGATCTACGAGCTGCCCACCCACAGCCGGCTACAGCCTCCAGCCCCGATCTCCCATCTTCCACACAGTGCCAGCCAGGTGGGACAGAGCCCAGACTCTGAGTCAGAGTGAGCCCCACGTTTGACAGCTGGCTCCTTGCTGGTGAGCCTGAGCAAGCCAGGTGACCTCTCTGAACCTCAGTTTCTCTGTCGGGAAAGTGGGAATGATTATCCCTGTCTTACAGGGGAGTGGTGAAGTCAAACAAAGGGTGTATAGACCTTAGGAGAGAGCCTGGAATGTGGCTTGTACTCAGGAAGTGGAGAGAGGGCCCCTTGGAGCTGCGCTAAGGCTCCTCTAGGGTACCTTCTCTAGGAGGAGATAGGGGGCAAATGCTACCGTTATTAATAACCAGCCCAGAAATATGTAAGTTACAGATGAGATTTAGAAAAGGGAAGCAACTTGCCCCACACCCAACGCAACGAGGAAGAGGCAAGGTTCGAACCCAGGTCGGTCCGACTGAGACCTGAGCCCTCTCTGCTGCAGCCCAGCCTCTCCTGGCCAGTCCAGCTGCAGCCACAGCCCATCATCCTGTGCCACTGCTGCCCAGCTCTCCCCAGTGTTCAACACTGATTGAGGACCTGTTGTGTGCCTGGCTCACTAGGCGCCCACCACAACTCACAGGGCTACAGAAGAGAAGTCAAGGGGACACTGAGATGCGCTGGGGGACCAAACCTGGTTTAGGGTGATGGGGAGACTTCCGGGAAGAAGGAAGAGGTTATTTTCACTCCTCAGGCTGGGAGTAGCATCACACAAGCTGCTCCCACTGTTTGGAGTTTTTGTCGTCTGCCTAGAAGGCCCCCATTACTGTGCTCTGTCTGCTGGGACCCAGAATGTGCTGCAGAGAGAGCCATCTGGCCCAGCACTGCAGGCCCAGCCATAGGTGCCAGTTGTCTCAGCCCCACCCAACCTGATTCCAGCTTCCTTCTCCTTCCTGCCAGCTGGACTCCAAACCCAGTGATCTCCCTCTTGTCACCTTTCCTGAGCACCTACTATGTTCCAGAGACTGCACGAGGCACATTTACAAATGTTAGCCCAGCCACCCTGCTGAGCTGTCCCTCTCTTGGAGCTGAGGAAGTGGAGGCACACAGAGGTGAAGTGGATTTCTCAAGGTCACACAGCTGATATAGGCCAAGATTTGAAATCAGGTCTGTGAGACTTCAAAGGCCGACACATCAGTGCAAATACCTAGGAAGACCCCAGGGCCCCGACTTTTGGGTCAGCCTCTTTTCCCTGCCCCCCTTCCTAATGACTCCTGTAGGACAGGGTGGAGCAACTTGATTCGAGTTATTATCATATTTCTGCTTCCCTCTTCCCTCCTCCAGAAAACAAATTGATTCATCAAATTCCACCTTTAATCTGTCCTGGGGAAGGGGAGGGATGAGCCTCAGTCCCCCCAGGAGGAAGCATGCCTGATAATCAGCCCACCCAACCGTGAGCTGGGAACGTTCCCCTATGCTCTACCGCCCCGTGATTAAACGCTAATTGCCACCATGCTCTCAAATTGAGGACTTTAATTTCCCGAAACGAAAAGTACATTTCAATCAGTTCCTCTCCCAAACCATCCCTCCTAAGAGGAGCCAGGACCAGAACACAAGCTCCTCAAGGCCACAGACAGATGAACCTACTTCCTACATGCCTGTCTTCCCCCTCCCCCGCCAGCACCACGTCTGTCCTTTCCAGGTACCACCCAAGAGATTCCTACAATTGGGGGTTCAGAAAAGTGAGGCAGGGCTCCCAGCGCTGAGGAAATAACCAGATGACAGGGCCACAAGGAGGGTCAGCCACAGGCAGGGCCACAGATGCTCCCTCCACTCCCACCAGGTCAGTCTGGTCCTTAGATGCTTCAGCTCAGCCCAAGAGAATGGGCAGAAGGTTGGACAGGGGGCCCAGTGAGAGAAGAGACTGGGAGGAGGGCAGCCAACCTCCCCCCTCTGGGTCTCAGGGTCCTCATCTGTCCCAAGAAGAGACTGGGGAGGGGCAGAGTCAAAAGCTAGAAGGCTCTTCAGTCTGTGCCTCCCAGGAACAGATCGGGGACCAGGACTCAGCTAGCTCAAATCCTGGAGGTGCTGGCTCACCAGGTCTTAAAAGGGGTCCAGGAGCTGACTTTTTTTCTTTTTTTAAGTTCTCCAAAAGACTCTAATATGCTGCTGGGGCATTTGGAAACTGCCAGGCTAGTCCAGCCCCCTCAGTTGACGGGTGTGAATGTGGGCCCAGAGAGGGTGAGTGTCTAGTTCAGGGTCACACAGCAAACCAGAGGGTTAGGCCAGATGACCTAACAGCGCTTCCAGTTTAAACACTTCAAAGAAGGTGGCAAAGACAGAGTGAAGGGGGCTCAGGTGTGGCACCCACTACCAGGGAGAGGAAGTGTTGCCAAGGGGTCCAGAGCTGAGAACACCCAGATTTCCACTCTGAACCACTTTCCCTCCCCAGTGTTGGTTGTGATCCTGAGCAAGTCACTCCTCCGTCGCTGAATGTAGAGGGGGCTGGGGATTCGCATGATGTCTCTCCAAAGTCCATTCTGGCTCCAGAGTCCTGCAGTCAGGCCAGCTGGATTCATCCTCCTCCTCCTCCTCCTCCTCCACCCCCCCAACCCCGGCAGACATTTATTGAGCATTTACTAAGTCCAAGCACTGAACTGAGGGACCGGCATGGATTTGTCGATCCTTTCAACCATCTAAAAGGTGTTCCCTTTTTCTCCACCCTCTCCCTGCCCCCGCCAACCCTTAGAGAGCAGCAAAGTGAGGCTCAGGGAGGGATCTTTCACAGCAGATCAAGCACGGAGAATCGGCTCTGGTCGAATTTGAACCCAGTGTCAGTCAGTGACGGCAGCGCTCTAGGACCCGGCGGTGCACGGGAGACGGGGCGGGGCGGGGCGTACCCCGGGCCGCGCCCCGGGGGCCTTCATTAAAGCTCAGCGAAGCGGAAGCTGCCGACGGCGGCCCCGCCCAGGCGCTCCCGGCACGGACCCGCAGCGTCTGCGGGAGAACAGCTGGGAAGGGGGCGCGGGCTGGGAGGCGGGGCGGCAGAGTCCCCTCCACTCGGTGACCGCTCCTCCTTCAAGCCAGGCGGCGGTGGCGGGGGGAAGGGCGCGAGTGCACTGGGGGAGGAGGATGGGGGGGACACCAAATTGGGGTGAGGTGCCAACACAGAGACTAGCCCCAGAAAGTCCAATTTCCGTCATCCCATTATTGCGTCCCCCCACTCACGCCACACACCCATTTTACAGGTGGTTCGTCCTAGGTCGGGAGCAAGACTAGAACCAAGTTGCTCTCCACTCAGTTGCCAGAACTCAGCGAGAGACTAGGGATGAGGGGAGGAAGCAAGGACCCGACCGGCACTTAGAAGAGGGTTTGGAAGCGGGTGTAGGAGGACATCCAGGAAGGCGCCCCCCCCCCCGCACCCACCAGAGCGGAGGCGGCGGGAGACTGAGCCTCCCCTGCCCCAGCGCCGCCGCTCCCTCCCCAGCTAGCGCCTCCGCGCTCGGCGGTCCACCCTCCCCCTTCGCTCGCCTCCGCCAGCCTCCCGGCTCCCGGAGGGCTCCCCTCCTCCTCCCCAGTCTCTTTCCGGAAACTGGTCCTCTCCCCCGCCCCCAACCCCGCTCGGCTGGTTTATCGCAGTCTCCGCCCACTTCTGTGTCCCTGCTATGTGACCTTAGATGAGTGACTTAACCTCTCTGAGCTTTAGTAGTGGCCTCCGGTATAGATTTAAGTGGAAAAAAAATTAGAAGACCCCGGTGATGGAATGCCGCCATTTAATGGGTTAAGAAAAGGGGAAATGTATGTGCATATATTTGCTTTCCTCTGCGTGTTTGCTTGTCTCGGCGCAGACACCCTGGAAGGGAAGCAAAGTCGCAGGCATAGCCGGCTGCTTCCAGGAAGAAAAGCCTGGTCCTCCGAGGGAAGGGACGGAAAGACAGAGACCCGGTGTAACACACACTTACCTTTTAACTACTGAGATATAAATGCATTAGCAATTCCAATGAATAGATTAAATAAAACGCAAACATTTACAAAATTGAACTTTAGAAATAATACTGGTACCTGGATGTGTTGTGAGATGTGTGTGTGTGAAGCAGACAGACACAGGGAAGTTTCAGTGAACCGTCCCTGTTTTGATTGTCACTGCCGGCTCCCTAGAGCTCTTGCCTGCTCTCAATTTCTGTTTTCCTTTCCTCCCCCACCTCCTCCCTGCCTCTCCTCGTCTCCCTCCCCTCCTCCTCTTCTTCTCCCCGAAGAAGCACCTTGTCGCCCACCCCACCCACTCTTGCTGTAGCCTATGGGTGGAGGGCAGCAGGGATGTGTGACAGTGGAGCCGGGGGGAAGGGATGGGAACAGATGCGCCTCCCACCAGCCTCTCACAGCATCATGGGGACCACACCATGCTGCACACTGCAGAGACCCTGGCCCACTCACTGTCCCTCTTCTCATGGACAGGCTCCTCCCCTCCCCTCCCCTCCCTGGCCTCCTCCACCTCTCCTCTTCCCATATGGGCGAGATTGTACCCAGAAATGGCACCTAGTAATCAGTACCTGGGCCCAGTCTGAGGTGTGGCAGTGTGGCCTCAACCCACAGCAGGGTGGGGCTGGTCCAGGAACCGGGAACCTTTCCAGAATCCAGGCAGCAGCATCTGTCAGGGTTCCAGGGTAGGGGAAAAGGGGTCACCTAGCAGCCCCAGGAAGGCAGGGCTGGGGACCCCCTAGAAAGAACCCCCTCACTAGTCTCTCTGTCTCCAGCCTCACTCCCTCCAGGCCAACACCCAGAATGCAGGTGTCAAGGGGCCCCTTTCACAGATGAAGAAACTAAGGCTCAGACAGATTAAGAGAGGGAGTTAGGCTGGTTAGGATTCCGGGTTTTCACTGCCGTGGCCAGGGTTCAATCCCTGGTTGGGGAACTGAGACCCCACAAGCCATGCGGCAAGGCCAAAAAACAGATTAAATGACTCGTTCAAGGCGACACAGGCCGTGTTTCCTGGGCTCCCATATCAGTTGGCTTCCAGTTAGATTTGGTCAATGGCTGGGAGCCTGGAGGATGGGAAGAAGGGAGAAGTCTGGGTGTTTCTCCCTCTCTGTCTGCCTTGGGCATGACTGTGTCTCCTCCAAGGCTCCAGCTCCTGCTGGAAACGCTCAGCCTGGTTCCAAGGCCCTTAAACTCCAGTAATTCTACCCCTCCTTTGTCCCCCTAGCCTAGGGGAATCTCTTCTCCTTGTCCCCTTCTAACTCTTCTAGTCACCGTGTGTAAGCAGCCCCCTATGGTGAGTCACGTGTGTCCAGACCTCAGCCCCGTTGCCCCCCACTCTCACTCTCTATGGCTGCTTCTCCCTCACCTCGTGTAGGTTCTCCAATCTCTCACCAGGTGCCTCTGGGCCCTTCCATATGCTGTTCCCTCTGCCTAGGACACTCTTCCTGAAGCTCATTGCCTGGCTGGTGTGTCCATCCCTCTGCTCAGCAGTTTAAAGAAGGCCCCCTCCATCTCCCAATCTTAATCCAGCTCGCTTCTTAATCCCTCACGAGGCCCTGCCTTCTGCCTCAAAACCCTGCACGCTGCCTGTGGTTACGCATCATCTGATTGTTTGCTAAATGTCGGGTTTTGCCACTGGACCACGTGCTCGGGAACTCCAGGCGAGCAGGGCATGTTTGTCTTCTGCACAGCTGTGGCCGTGGCCCCAGTGTCTGATACCGCACCTGGACATAGCCATCCTCAGTCAATACTTGCTGAATGAATGAATGAATGAATCTATGAAAGGGTCAGTGCATAGCAGGATTTGCAGATGGACACATGGGCTGGGCCAGATCACAAAAGGCCTTAAGTGTTAGACTAAGAAGGTGAGTGGGACACGGGGAACATCTTTCCATCTTCTCTTTCCTCATCAGATGCCTGACTTGCTTATGTCCCCAAGCTCACACTGAGAGCACAGTAAATGTGTTTCCCAATTCTTAAAAGCTTCCCAGCCACCACGGCCCTTTGCAAGCACGCACGTACTGAGCGTGGGTGGCTGGAGAAGGAGGCACAGGGAACTGTGTCAGGCAGTGTGGGTCGCTGGGAGGCCAAAGCCCGGATCAGGCTCTTCTCTGCCTAGGGCGGCCCCTCAGGCCATGTTGCTCTGCTAGCCTGTCCCCTCCCTTACCCTGAGAGCCCCAGGGAGGGGTGATGTCAGCACAGCCCAAGGCAACCCGCAGGGTCTGGTTACAGGGTCAATCTCGGGGAAAAAAGACCCTGGGACCTGCAAAGAGACATGGCAGTGCCTGGCATGTTCCCCTTCAAACACTGGGACTGGACTTCCCTGGTGGCGCAGTGGTTATGAATCCACCTGCTAATGCAGGGGACACAGGTTCAATTCCTGGTCCGGGAAGATTCCACGTGATGCGGAGCAACTAAGCCTGTGAGTCGCAAGTACTGAGCCTGGGCTCTAGAGCCCGCGAGCCACAACTACTGAGCTCGTGAGCCACAACTACTGAAGCCCGCGAGCCTAGAGCCTGTGCTCCACAACAAGAGAAGCCACCGCAATGAGAAACCCGCGCACCGCAACAAAGAGTAGCCCTTGTTCACCGCAACTAGAGAAAGCCTGAGCGCATCAATGAAGAACCAGCACAGTGAAAAATAAATAAATAAAATAAAATTATAAAAAACAAAAAAAACCACTGGGACTGAACCAGCCCTTGGCCCCTCCTGGGCAGAGCCGGGTGGCTCCCCTGACTGTCTGAGCACTGTGCTTGGAACCCAGGAGTTCTTAGCCCCTTGGGGCCTTGGAGCTCATGGTTTCTCTTTCTCTGTGAAATGGGGGCATGCCAGGCGAACTGGGACAGTGACAAGACTATGGGAGGACAGAAAAGAAACGGCGGAAAAGATATGGGATAGGGCACAGCTCGGGAAGCCCCATGGTCTCCCTGTGCCTCAGTTTACTCATCCGTTAAAAGAGACCATCCGAGGGCTTCCCTGGTGTCGCAGTGGTTGAGAGTCCGCCTGCCGATGCAGGGACACGGGTTCGTGCCCCGGTCCGGGAAGATCCCACATGCTGCGGAGCGGCTAGGCCCGTGAGCCATGGCCGCTGAGCCTGCGCGTCCAGAGCCTGTGCTCCGCAACGGGAGAGACCACAGCAGTGAGGGGCCCGCGTACCGCAAAAAAAAAGAAAAAAAAAAGAGACCATCCGATTTCGCTAAGTGAAATAAGCCAGACCCCAAAGGATAAACATTGTCTAATTCCAGTTATGCGAGGTGCCTCAGATAGGTGAATTCATACAGACAGAAAGGAGAGGGTGGTTACTGGGGGCTGGGGGAGGGAGGGACAACGGGGAGGTATTGTCTAATGGGTCGAGTTTCTGTTTGGAAAGTGAAGAAGTTCTGGGGGTGGATGACGGTGACTGCTGTGCAGTATCGTGAATGTGCTTAGCGCCACAGAACTGGCCACAGAACTGTACACTTTAACATGGTTGAGATGGTAAGCTTTTTGTTACACATATTTTATGACATTTTTTAAAAAATGCAAAACAAAGAAAGTGGTCAGCCCTTACCACACAGGGCTGGCTGGGCCCCCGCCAGGGAAGGGTGTGGAAACACGAGCTCTGAGGGGCTGTGTTGAGCCGGGTGCAGCAGAAGGGCTGCCCAGAGCTCTGCCTTCCTCTCGGGCCTGGGGCCGGCCCTGAGCTCAGGGCGGGTGGAGAACAGGAGCCCAAGGGCCCAGGGGTAAGCCAGGGAGACCCTCGGTGCTCTGCCAGCCAACCCTGTCACCGCAGCACGTCGTCAGCACCTCTATCTGCAGCTCACAAAACTCTGTCCTTTCCCTGGGGGCAGGGCATGGGTCATCAGGCCCATTTTCCAGGAGAGGAGACTGAGGCCCCAACAGACTCAGAAACCCCTCCACAGTCCAACAACCTGGGCTAGGGTCAATGGAACCTTCGACCCAACTCCAGAGCCTCTTCTGCTACATTTAAACCCAGCCCAGCATCTGGGAGCTATTCTGGAAACAGGCACTGCCTGGTCCACGTCCTGCCCAGGCCAGACCCCCTCCCATCCCTACGTGCCCCTCTTAGTTGGTAAATGCCTCGAGTCTCCCCTCCTTCCCTTCCACCGCAGCCACCCTGGGAATATCTTCAGAGCAAAGAGGCAGAGGAGACTCGAAAAAAGCCAAACATCCCAGTGAGAAGCTGCTTTTAACCTCCTGGGAGGCTCCAGAGGAGAAATAGCAGGAGTGGGGAGCTTGCCCGCCCTCCCCCGCTGTGGTGGCGAGATGGAAGGCGGGTGTCAGGTGGTGGGTAGGCGGCGAGGCGCTCGGAGTCCAGTGAATTTTATCGCAAATCCCCATCACCGTCTGGCGGCTACCGTGGAGTGAGCACCTGCTGAAGGCTCAGGGGCCTCTGTAGACATGGGGAGCCTGGAGAGGCTGGCACTCTGGGTATTAACCCCATTGTACAGATGAGAAAAGTGAGGCCCGGGCAAGGCAGTGGACAGATGGGCATGGCTCCACGAAGGTCACACAGCTGAAAAATGCTCGGGCTGGGACATGGAATCCACATCTGTCTGAAGCTGAAGTCTGAGAGACAAGAGCAGATGGAGAGGGAGAGGGAGAGACGGGGAGAGGGAGAGACGGGGAGAGGGAGAGAGATGAAGAGAAATGGAGAGAGGGAGGGAGGATGGGAGGGATAGAGAGAAATGGAGAGACAGAAAGATCAAGCAAGAAGGAGCTTTTTTTTTTTTTTTTAACATCTTTATTGGGGTATAATTGCCTTACAATGGTTAGTTTCTGCTTTATAACAAAGTGAATCAGCTATACATATACCTATGTCCCCATATCTCTTCCCTCTTGCGTCTCCCTCCCTCCCACCCTCCCTATCCCACCCCTCCAGGCGGTCACAAAGCACCGAGCTGACGAGAAAAATCCACTGTCCTCACTGACAGCCATGGGGGCGGCCATATAAATGGAAATTAGGTGCCCAGTGGAGGTGGAAGACTTGAGTTGGCCAGGCCTGCCTCCCAGGGCTCTGGCTTGGGGGTCCCAGGAGCTGAACGGGGCTCAGCGCCTCCTCCCACGCTGCTGTCCAGTTTGTAACCTGCTGCCCATCACTGTGGTTGGTTGCCATGGCACCTGCCCTTCCTCCCTGCCCATCCAGGGCCCTCCCGCCCAGCTTCAGAGCCAGGGAGCAGTCATCACAGCCCGGCAGCCTTTCCTGCCCAGCTCAGGGCTGAGTCCAGGGTGCTCACCACCTGGGCCCAGAGTCGGGGGGAAAGTCTGAAGACCTGGATCTTGGTCCCTGCTCTGCTACTGTACACCTTCGGGCCGTCACTTTCCCTCTCTGGGCCACGTTTCCAAGATGGTTGAACATTTCTCAGATGGTTCTATTTGTGGGGCTTTCGTGCTGACAACAGCGCCAGCTCAGGGAAAGCTCTTTGGTGCTATCAGGAGCGCAGTGATTCTGGAGTCCAGAGAGGGGGCTCAGATCCTGACTCTTGTCCTTTCATTAAGCACCTACTGTGTGCCAAGCACTGGTCCAGAAAGACTGGAAATACTGAAATACTGGTTTCTTTGGTGACCTCAATAACACTTAACAATTCTGAACCCTGGTTTCCTCATCTGTAAAATAGGCCAGTGAGGGCAGAACCTCACCCTCAGAATGAGGAAGAGGCATAAACGAGACCATTTAGGGGAATCTCCCCGCAAGACAGAGCACTACCGGGATCCTCTTCCTGCTGGGGCCCTATTTTCAGATAGACTTCGGCTCAAAGTCAGACTCAGCCACTTAGCACTTGCGTCACCCTGTGGGCATCCCTGAGATAACCCGGTCCCCTCCATGTTAGGCGGGTGCCTGCCCCCAGCCTCCCTGCCCCTGCCCCATTGCTCCACGCACTCCCAGTCCCTCCCCAGGATGCGGGCTTAGGTCCTTGGAGGCTGAGTCTTCCCAGGAAGGGCCCCTCCTGAAAGGGTGCAGAGGAGACAGGCGAAACAGAAATTCCTTTACACACCTGTTTCTCTCCTGCTCCACAGCTTTCTGTGACTCCCCATTGCCCACCAAAGGAGCCCGTCTTCTGTGGATTTTCAGGGCCTTCAGAACAGGACGCCACCTCCCTTCTGTCTTTCTCTGCCACCATCACTCCCCTGGCTCTAACCTCCCCTCCAGCCAGGCCTGCCTACCCCCATCCTCGGAGCGCGCCCACCGTACCACCCTGGTCTATTCGGGCCATTCCCCATGGAAGGGACCAGCCTGTGCAAAGGCTCCCGGTGGTGATAAGAAGGGTTGGGGCGTGGGAGGGGGGACCTGGGCACACTGTTGAGTGTGGCTGCCCCTCCCCGGCCCCCCTACTCCCAAATCGCAGCGCCACCCCTGGGTTTTCTCCACCCGTTCCTCTGGAAATCCATTCATATTTCTCCAGGGGCCTGGGAGCCGCTGAGCTTCACTGTTGATTTTTCACAAGTGATTATTGGCGGCAGAATTCGTCACCTGCTCAATGAAAGGAAAATGAACCTTTCATCGGAACCAGCCCCTGCAGAGGCTTTAGGAGATGGGGAGGGGAGGAGCGGGAAGAGGAGGCGAAGGGAGCCGCAGTCATCCCATTACTCTGTGCCTAGCTGGGCAGACAGATCCCTTTCAAGTCCCCCATTGAAGCAAGGGGAAACTGAGGCACAGAAAGCTTGAGAGAGTTGCCCAAGGTCCCACAGCAGCTAAAGGACTGTCCTGACTAAGGAGCTTAGCTGGGCCCACTCAGCACCCCATTAATGCTGGCAAGGTGAGTCTCGTGGGGTTCAAGTCACAAAAACTGAAAGAAATATGGCAGACGGTCGGGTCCAAAGCCTCCTCCATTTCACAGACAGGGAAACGGAGCTCCACCGAGGGCCAGGGACCTGCCAAGAACACACAGTGAGGCCCCGGCAGGGCGGAGAGCAGAACTAAGGGCTCCTGCCCTCGGGCCAGCCTCCTTCCTGCATCCAGGAAGCCCCGGTGGGGAGGCCCTGGCGTCTCCAGCCCGAAGGTCTAGACCACACACAGCCCCACCCTCTCCCTTCACTCTCCCTCCTCCCATGAGGAAGGAGCCCTGTGGGCCCTGGGATCCCAGCTCTGACTGGAGAGTTGCCAGACTAGCCGCCTTCCCTGAGCCTCAGTTTCCCCAGGGAAACTGGGCACCACCCCAGCCGAATTCTTGGCCTGTGGGTGAGGACCTGGCACAGAGGTGCCCGCCTCCCCGCCCCCCCCACCAGCCGCCTCCAGTCTGAGTTTCTGTCTGTCTCTCCGTCAGCCCCCATGGCTCCGCTGTGTGTGTTTCCTGCCTTCTCCACCTCCACCTTGGCGGGCTTCCCTCCTGCTGCGAACCCGCCTTGCCCCCTCTCAGTGCTCCCTCGGTGCTCAGCGCTGTGAAGATGATCAAAACCCCAGCTGCCAGCCCGGGAGGGAGGGAGGGAGCGCGGCAGGGAGCAGCCTCACTGGCACTTTTCACTGTGGCTCAGAAATCTCTGCTCCCCACCTACTCAGACTCCCACCTCCACCTCCAGCGCCCCACCCCCTTCCGCCCCCCACCAGCCCCCTTCCAAGCCCCCAGATCCCTGCAGGCCCCCAACTCCGTCCAGTCTCCAGTCTCCTCCAGCCCCTAGCCCCCTTCCAAACCCCTACCGCCCCCTCCAGGCTCTCCAGCCCCCCACCCTTTCTAGTCCCCCATCCCCAGACCCTTCCAGCCCCTCAGCCCTGTCCAGACCCCTCCTGATGTCCCCAACCCTCCTGCCCCCTGGCCATTGCCAGTCTCCTCTAGCCCCCCTGCCTCAGGCCTCTGGATCCCTTGGGCTCCCCCAAATAGAGGGGCGTGGCAGAGCAGTGGGGAGGGGGAAGAAAGGGTGGAAGAGTTGAGCACTGCTCACCCACCTGCCCACCTGTCTACCAGACCAAGGGGACCAGCAGCTCGGAGAGCCAGCCCGCCCACTGCCTGGCGCCCAGGGCTCAGCACCCTCTGCAGACTCTGCGTGACAGATACCCTCCCGCCCTGGGCTGGCTGTGTCGCGCGTCCACACCTACCAGCAGCACACACACACATTCACACACACACACAGGCACACAGGCACAAAAGTCCACAGACACACACATGCAGCCCTGTCCACACAGGCGCACGCGCACACGCACACGCGCACACACACACACACACACTACCCCACAGACACCTCAAACTCACACACACCTACACACACACGCAGGAGCTCTGACCCCACCACAGAAGCCCCCGGCGCTCTGTGCTCTCAGGGGCCAGGTGGACACAGCGCTGGGAGCAGACAAGACCTGGTCACACCCTAGGAAATTCCGCCTCAGAGCCCACCTCTGCGGCCCCCTCACAGGCTGCCTTCCTCTCCTGGCCCTCACCCTGCTGCCTCTGCTGGCGACAGGGGAGGGAATAATGTGACAATGGCCCTGGTCACATTATCGCCCCCCACCCCTTCCCTGAAGGCTCCCACACCCCCAGCCTCCAGGGGGAGCCTGAACTCCTTAGCATGGCCTTCGAGGCTCCTCACATGCCCGCCGCCTCCACCCTCTCTCTCCTCCCCCTGCCCACAGCTGTCCCCTCAGCCAGCAGGCACCCTGCCCTCCCACCTCCACACCCCCGCTCTTACCCGGCAGCCGGCAGGGACGGGCAAGCCTGTGTGCGATTCCCAGCTTAGCCACTTCTTAGCTCTGGCTTAACTTCATTGAACCTCAGTTTCCTCCCCTGTAAAGTGGGATCGTCGTGGTACCCACCTCATCAGGTTATCAGATTAGTTAATACGAGACCCTTAGAATGGCACCTAGCACCTAGCAAGAGCTCAGTCAGTGAGCCGTCCTCACCACATCCCCCCACCTCTGTGAGCTCTGCCAGGCGCCCTCCCCGTTCCCCTTCTCTGCCTGTTGAGTAGCACTCTCCCACCAGGAGCTGGCCCAGGGGCATCACCCCGGGGCTCTGGGCCTCCCTCCACCTCAGCACTCCCTTCCCCTCCCATCACAGGGGTTGAAGGGGTCTGTTCCCTGCCTGTGCCCCCTCCAGACTGCGAGCCTCCTCCTTGCCACCCCCACTTTTCCCACCCTCTGCTGCCTGTCACTGTGAAGTTTCCTCTGCCAGGAACACCCTCTCTGCTATTCCCTCCCCATCATCCTCATAAGCAGGGGTCCCACCAACCCCCGGGCCGGGGCCTGGTACTGGTCCTTGGCCTGTTAGGAACTGGGCCGCACAGCAGGAGGTGAGCGGTGGGCAAGTGAGTGAAGCTTCATCTGTGGCTCCCCGTCGGTCGCTCGCATTATCACCGGAACCATCCCCAGCCCGACCCGTCCGTGGAAAAATTATCTTCCACGAAACCGGTGCCTGGTGCCAAAAAGGTTGGGACCGCTGCTCAGAAGCCACCTCCTCCAGGAAGCCCTCCCTGTACGCTCTCTGTGGTGATCCTGGGTGGTGTACAGGCTTTGGACCAGGATGACCTGGGTTCTCTCCCTGTCTGTGAGACTACAGGCAAGTTGCTCCTCCTCTCCGAGCCTGAGTTCCTTATGTGGAAAATGGATTCATAAATGCCAATGGCGCACAGTAGGTGCGCAACAAATTCTGAGGCATACACCTCTTCCCACCATGAAGGGCCATCCCTTGACTTGGCTGTAACTCTCCACGGTGCAGGGGTCCCCCCAAGCCTGTTGACCCCCATACTGATCCTATGGTGCTAAGCACTTCTCACCTGTTCTCACCTGAATCCACTACCCCCTCAAAAAAAACTCCCTAGCCTACCTGGGCCACAGTTTCTTTGTCATTAAAATGGAATGATAATACAGAACAGGAACTGTTATAAGGATTAAATGAAAACATGGTGGCTACGGTTATTCCTGGGTTTCTTTTTGTCTTTTTTTTCTTTTTTGGCTGTGTGGCATGCAGAACTTCCCCAACCAGGGATTGAACTTGTGCCCCCTGCATCGGAAGCATGGAGTCTTAACCACTGGACCACCAGGGAAGTCCTCCTGGGTTTCTTGTTAAGACGCATTTCCACCCCAGAAGACCTCAGGCCTGTGCATGGGGGAGACACTTCCTGAAGCCTTCCACACCAGGCCACTTGTGACGGGTCGGAACTGAGGGGCTGGGGGAGCTAAGATTGTCCCAGGAGAGGCTGGGGAGAAACAAGCAATCCAGCAAGGGGTCGAGAATTCCCAGCCCCTCCTCACCACCCCCCTGCCCTCGGAGGCCCCGGCAGCCGCTCTGACCCCACCCTGTACCCCCTTCCACCTTCCTCCTCTTATTTCTATTTGGAATCGCTTCCCCAAAAGTTCATTTTGAAAGAAATCGATTTCCAAGCTGCTTGGAGATGCAATTGGGTTTTTCATTTTGAAGAAATGGTGGTTAAGGAGAAGTTCAAGACTTAATCACCGTGCAAGGCCATGGAAATAGAGAATTCCTCTGCTCTTGTCCGGAGACTGCAGGGTCTGTGCGCATCTCTCTCTTTGACAGAAGAAAACATGTGTGCACAGGCGGACACGGGGACCTGACATGCACACATCAGCACACACACACAAACCACACACACTGTCACACACACAACACACGAGCACGCGTGCATATGCACACATACGCACAGTCCACACTCGGGGAACAGCCTGTACCCACCCCTCAGGGACCCCAAGCCACCTCCCTGCAACCCCCTCAGCAGGGTAGGGAGGGGGCGTGGCTGGGCGACCTCCACCCCCCAATGCCCCAGTGCATTCTGCTCTGGGACCAGCCTCACCCTCATTATTTCTTGCCTGTTCCAGAGGTCCATTCCAGATCTGAAGCTGCAGGTATGCATGATCAGACATCACCACTTCATCCATTAACACTCATGGGCTCCCTATTACCTGGCTGGACAACGATCACAACCAAATCCAGGGGTGTAATTAACCCTCTCCTCCTGCACTGGAGCACATCTGCTCTCGATATCACATCTCTCCCAGCAGCCCCTGCCACACAGGGCAGTTCCTTGCTTGGGACTGTGGCCTCCATGTTGTAGATGAACACACTGAGCTCAGAGAGATTGAAGGATTCACCCAAGGTTGCACAGCTGATAGGTGGCAATACACACACGCACGCACGCACATGCGCACACACGTGCACGCGCCACTCACTGGGCTTCCAACATACCATTATCATCCTATTCTTTTGCACCTGGAAGATTTCGAAGGTTTCTCTCTAAAGATGCATTATGCCTGGGAAAGTCATAATTTCTGATACTCTAAGGCCAGGAACCCCCAGATTACTTAAATCTGGGGCCAGAAGAAACTAAACTCCATCTAGTTCAACCCCTCTGATATCCAGCTCCCTTTACAATATCCTTGCCTAGGGCAGTTGGTCCTTGCACACCTCCAGGACTGGGCAGCTCACTCCTACCTGCTCTCCACCATCTCCTGTGAAGGTTGAGACCCTCCCCCCTTATGCTGAGCTGAACTCTAGCCCTCAGGGCTTCTCCCACCTTGGATCTTGGGTTTTTTCCCTGGGGCTTCAAACTATCTCCTCTTCTGGCTGCTGTCAGCCTCAGAGGACCTGCAGAGGTGGCCCTCCCCTGCCAGGCCTACGGACAGAAAACTTCCCCAGGCCACACATGCATGCACGCACACACACACACACATAGGAAGCAGGGGCTATCCTCTTGGGGTGGGCAGCCCCTAGGGGCACTGTGCAGAGAGGGTGAGTGTGGGGGGGTGATGGACATGGGGCCCTGTTTTGAGCGGGGAAGGGATGAAGGGCTTCATGAAAAAAGAGGCAGGGCTGGGATGAGCACAACGGCCTGACGGAGGAGCGGCCACCCTTCCCGGGGAGTCCATGGTCTGGGCCTCTCTCCTTAAGGACAGGCTGCCCCAGAGAGGACACTCATGAGCCTCCCCTAGGCCCTCCCTCTGCCTGCGGCTCCCAGGCCCACCCATCTGCCTGCTGTCTGAGGAATGTACAGCCCTCCCCCACCAAGGGGGCCTGGGTGAGATAGTGGGAGAGGATGCAGAGTCAGTTTCTGCAGGATTGGGGCTTGGGGAAGATCCCAGTTGCTTCGTGGGATATGAAGGGAGCCGAGATGGGCAGGGGTGATCTGCCCACTAGGGGCCTCCTGGGAGCCATGGTGTCTACACCTCTTACATCCTTACCCACTAGCTTACTCCCATTTGTTGAGCATTTACTGCATGCTGAGTGCTTTCCACCACCAGGCAGTCCCCAGATGTCTGTGGAGCACCTGCTAAGTGCCGGGCACTGGCCGGGGCTGGGCTGGTGACTCCGACAGGCAGTCCTGGGTCTCTGGCTCCCCGACAGCAGTGTGATGGTCTGGAAAAGGCCAAGCCCTAACATCAAGGAGGCCTGCCTACAGACCCCCAGCCCCGCCACCCAGCTCTTGTGGGGTCGGAGATGGGCTACTCTGCCTCTTTGGGCCTCATGACTGAGCCAGGGGCCACAAAGAGCTGTGAGCCTGTGCAGGGCAGGGACTGACCAGTGGGTGGGCAGGCGGCCCTGCCCTGTACCCCCTGAGCAGGGGCGGGCCGTGGAGAGGCACCAGCGCACAAGGCACAGCCCTAGAGACCAGCCAGGCCGCCGGCCCAGATTCCCTGCACCTGTCCCAGTTTGAGGGACCGGCCTACTTCTGCTCAAGGATGCTTGGAGGTTCCTGAGAAGCCCCCCAGGGGCCTCAGCCAGCCCTCACATCCAGCCGCAACTCCATCCTAGACCCACAGCCCTGCCAGTTTGGCATAGCGTAAGCCCTGGCACGAAGAACCCGCTTCGTGGGCCTTCCTCCCTCTGTGGGAAGAAGCCCCTGTGGGCTCTGGGATCCGAGGGGCTGAGAGGGAGCCCCCAGCTCTGCCCACAGGGGGCAGCGCCCTGCAGCCTCTGGTGCTCCTGCTGCAGGCATTGCCCAGGCCATGGGACAGGGAGGGCTGCCTCGTCCGACAGGGCCTGGCAGTGCCAAGCCCATCACATCCTGACCCTGCCAGGGGGATGCCTGTCAGCTCACGTGATGAAATCCCCATTTCGGCTGGGATTGTCTCTAAGGGGCTAAGCAGCTGAAACATAAAAAGCAGGAGGTCCGGGTCGGGGACAGAAAACGGTGAAGCTTAGTTCCGGTAAATTCCACCTGAACTTGTGGCCTGAGGAATTTCCCTCCCACCATGCAGTGTGCTGCTCAGTGAGCAGACAGCGGCACCAGGCAGCCGCAGGGGACACAGTGGCCTCCCCTGGTGGGGGAGGGGAGGGGGCGTGGACACTCTGGGCCCAGCGGCGGAGGAAACACCCATGACCAACCCGACGGTGCTGGGGAGCACTTTGAAGCAGGCCCAGGTCCCCCTGGGGGGCTGTGGCGCCCCTCCCCTCCCTGCTGCCCTCCGTGCTCCCCACCTCAGGCCTCTCCCAAGGCCCATCGGCCACCTACCTCCCACCTTCCCTCAGATGGCGCCCCAGAGGGCCTGCGTGTGTGTGTGTGTGTGTGTGTGTGTGTGTGTGTGTGTGTATGGGAACAGAGCCCCCAATCCTGTCATTAGCGCTAATTACTCCAATCAGCAACGTGGGGGACGACGGAGGGCGGCGGCTCTGGCGCCCACCCCAGCCATCTACCCAGGGTCAGAAACGCCAGTTATCCCTGCTCTGCACCACTCCTGCCATCAGCGCACAGGGCCTGTGCGGACGCAGAGGGCAGGCGGCCAGTGCTCAAGCACTTTCCCATGAGTCGGGGCCATGCGACCACCCCCCAGATAGTCTCCCTTCACCTCCAGTCGCCCCAGAAGCCCCTCCCCTCCCCTCTCAGGATTCTCTCTCCTCCTGCGACCAGGGAGGCAGGAAACCAGGGCGCTTCTTACCCTGCCTCTGCCTCCCGTTGGCTGTGTGACCCCAGGTAAGTAGCTTCTCCTCTCTGGGCCTGTTTCCTCCTCTCTTAAACCAGCGGGTGGCATTTCTCGACTCCCTTCCAGCTGCATCATCCTGTAGACCCTCCTCCCTGGCAGCCACCAGGGTCAGTGTCTACCTGCCTGCCCCAAAGGGCCGGCTCTTCCTCTGCCCCCTTCTTCCCACCTGTCCCGCCCCCCAGCTCCTGCCCGCACTCGTCTCCATCCCCCGCTTCTCTCCCACCTCCCCTCCCTCTCCCCCACCCCTGTCCCTCTCCTCTCCCTGTCCTTGCCTCCTCCCCCACCCCCACCCCTCAGCCGCCTCCTGTCTCCCTGTCAATTAGACTGGCTCTGGCAGGATGCTCTGAGAGCAGACCAGGGCACCCAGCTGGAAAATTGGGTGTCGGGAGCTGTCTGGAATCCTAATGAGCCCAGCCCTGCCCCCCTCCTCCTCCCCGCTTACCTCTCCCTGGCAGGGCTTGGCCTGGGGATGAGCCCACCCACCCCACTGCTCCCCCTCACCCCAGGCCTGCAGGCTCCCCTCACTTCCCCAAATGGGAGCGAGCCACCCCCTCCTCTTGCTCGACCTTCCCCTCCCCTGAGCTCTGGCTGTCAGCAGAATTCACAGCTGGGAGGAAAGATCACTAGGCTGACAGTGCAGAGAGCACGTCCCGGCCAGTCTCCCTCTCTGGGCCTCGGTTTGCCTATCTGTAAAATGGGGTTCCACCTCGGAGCCCTTCTGGCTCAGGCCGTGTGGCCTACAGACCTTTCCGTTTTTCCTCTGAAGCAACACGGTACCTGCTCTGGTGGCTGGCCTCATTTTTTTGTTTTTATTATGAATGGTTTGGGGTCGGGCACAGAGTTCCAGTTCCTCACAGACGCTCTCACTCCCTCTGTCGCTGGGGCTGCCTCACTCATCTTTGCTCCTGCTTGAGCCCTGAACAGACAGTGTCCCCGCTCCTCCTGGGGCCCCTGGGCTCCCCGACTCCGAGCCGGCAGTCACCCAGGGCCAGCGGGCACTTAGGTAACCCAAACCCCACCTCCGCCTGCTCCCAGGCAAGCCCAAGAGGGTGCCTCTCCCTGGCCCCCCACCTGCTCCCATCCAAAGCCAACCCTAGTCTCAAGGGTCCAGCTCAGTTTCAGTTCCTCAGACCTTGTAGGTGTCAGAAGTTGGCAAGGGTTGAGGACGCCAACGGTTCACCCAGATCAACAGTTTTCTTTTGTAATTAATATTACTTTTGTAACGTTTTTTTAATTACCCAGGTAACAAGAAACCCCAACAAGTAGCCTCTTCGCCTCCTCCCTCAGCTGGTAGAGGACACACAGGATCCCAGGGGCCCTCCCGTCAGTCCAGACTCCAGCAACCTGCAGGGAAGAATCGTTATCAAGAACCTACTGTGTGCCATGGGCTTCCCTGGTGGCGCGGTGGTTGAGAGTCGGCCTGCCGATGCAGGGGACGCGGGTTCGTGCCCTGGTCCGGGAAGATCCCACATGCCGCGGAGCAGCTGGGCCCGTGAGCCATGGCCGCTGAGCCTGTGTGTCCGGAGCCTGTGCTCCACAACGGGAGAGGCCACAACAGTGAGAGGCCCGCGTACAGCAAAAAAAAAAAAAAAGAACCTACTGTGTGCCAGGTACTTGCTGGAACTCTGGGGACACAGCAAGGAAGCTGACAGACAGACAAGTCCTCTTGTCTCACAGTCTACAGACAACTAAATACAAAGGTAGATCATTTCAGAGTGACCAGCATTACGAAAAACACAGAACAGAGGGAGGGAACAATGATTCAGGGCGGGGCCAGATTCCGAGGGCTCTGGGAAGACACCTCGGGGGAGGTGACACTGAGATGCGGCCGGAATGACAAGAGGCCAATATGACAGGGTTGGGGGGAGTATCATTCTGGATGGAGGGACCTCAAGTACAGATGCCCTGAGTCTGGAACGTGTGGTTATCTGAGGATGGCAGCCAGCATGGCTGGAGCAGAAGGGGTCGGAGATATTGGCCCAGCTGGGTCGCATCTTGCCTTGTGGATCCTGGAAGTTGCTGGCGATGCACTCTAAGCACAACAGACACCCAGTGGAGCTTTTAAGCACAAGGAAAATGTGTTCTATTGTTCATTTTAAGCCATCTCCATGCTCTGCTGCTGGCACAGAATGGGTTGTTGAGGGTGGGATGGCATGAATAGAAGCTGGGAGGCCAGTTAAAGGGATGTTGCAGGAATGCAGACAAGAGATGCTGATGGCACAGGCACGGTGGCAGCGCGGAGAGAAGTGGTTCTGGCTAACAGAGGCCGGTCCATGGGGTGAGGTCCACTGAACTTGTTCCATCCTTGAGAGCAGGAAGTGCTTTCCTAGGACCCTCTCCCCGCCTTCACATTCCTTTGCCCTTCACTGCATACCTTGGTTCTTTCTAATTCTCCACCAAAGTCCTGTCTCCAGCACGTGCTGTCCCGTCCTTCTCAGTTTTATCCAGTTTCTGCAACTGCTCTGGTGGGGACAGGGGGCGGGCACTAAGGTCCTCAAGGGGAGGGGAGGAGCAGAGCCCTCATGGGGTCTAGCCCAATAGTGGCACTTACGAAAAAACAACCAGGGCTTCCCTGGTGGCGCAGTGGTTGAGAGTCCGCCTGCCGATGCAGGGGATGCGGGTTCGTGCCCCGGTCCGGCAAGATCCCAGAGGCCGCATAGCGGCTGGGCCCGTGAGCCATGGCCGCTGAGCCTGCGCGTCTGGAGTCTGTGCTCCGCAACGGGAGAAGCCACAACAGTGAGAGGCCCGCGTACCGCAAAAAAAGAGAAAACAACCAGACCTTTCACACTGCAGAGATTAACCTTCGGCTAAGGGTGTTCCTTATCCCATACCTTATTATCTAATGCTAAGAGTGGCTGTCACCTTCTCAGCCTTGAGCCGCTTTCAAAAAGTCTCCCTTCTATGACCTGAGCCTGGATGATACCCAGAAAAGGATGCAGCACTGTGAATGAAGGAAAAGCCACACAGTGGGAAAATATATTTGCAAGTAAGACTTCATTACCAATCAATGAGAGAAAAGGAGATAACCTAATAGAAAAATGACAAATGGCTTGAATAGGCATTTCACAACAGAGGATATCCAAAGGGTCAGTAAAGATATAAAAAAGTGCCCAACTTTATTTACTCAGGGAAATGCAAATTAAACTCGCAGTGATTACCAATTCATACACCCACCAGAGGGGCCAAAATGAAATCACTAGACCACATCGAGGGTTGGTAAGGACTTTCACGTACAGTTGGGGGACTTGTAAATTGGTGCAAGTACTTCGGCAGCTCTTTGGTCATATCTAGTAAAATTGATCATACACACACCCTACGGCAGAATGATCTAGTCCCAGGTACACACCCACCAGGAGGGAGTACAGATGCCACCGAAAGATGTGTGAAAGAATGTTCATACCAGCTTCATACATCACAGTGCCAGACTGGAAACCACCCAAATGTCCATCAACAGGAGAATGAGTAAAGAAATTAGAGTATATTGCTACAGCAAGGGGAACAAACTATTGTGACACTCAGCAACACGAATGACTCTCACAGACACACCACTGAGGGAAAGAAGACAGACGTGAATGAATGAACGCATATACACAGACATACACACTGTGTGATTCCGTTTATACGAAGTTCAAAACAGGTTAGCCTCCAGGAGAGGCATTATCCTTGCAGGGTGGCGAGAGACTGGAAGGGGACATGAGGGGCCTCGTGGAATGCTGGTCATTTTCTTGGTGTTCATCTGGGGTGTCTGTGTCATGGGTGTGTTCACTTGGTGAAAAATCCATCATTGTCGTCTATGTACTTTGTGTGTGTGTACATATATATGTTAACTTTAATTACGGTTAACTTCAAATATATTAACTTTAAATAACTCTGCAGAAGGATTTAGAGTGAGGAGAATATTCACTCCCTACCCCACCCGACTTTGGAGTGTGACCTCCATAAATTTAGTTGGAATTTTAACGCATATGGGATTCCACTGTATCTTACTGGGTTGTTGTTTTTCATTTCATTACGGGGGTCCTCAGTCTTGGCACTATTGACGCCTTAGGCTGGATCCTGCTTTGTGGGGAGGGCTGTCCTGTGCCCTATGGGATGTGTGGCCGCATCCTTGGCCTCTACCCACCAGTGCGCTCCTGCCAGTCGTGATAACCAGAAAAGTGTCCAGACACTGCCAAAGCCCCAAGGGTAGGGTTGGCAGATAAAATACAGTACATCCAGTTAATATGCACGATCTGGGACTTTTTTATATACAAAAATTATCCACCGTTTACCTGAGATTCATAGTTAACTGGGCATCCTGCGTTTTTACTTACTTAATCTGGCAAGCTACCTGGGGACAAAATCATCCCTGGTTGAGAACCAGAAGTATCCCCTGTGGCTGGTTCCCTTCCTGGGTGTGAGGATCCCCTTCTTTACAACGGCTCTACCGTGTTCCACAGCACAGAAGTGCCCTGATTTGTTAAGCCTTCCCTTCTGATAGACATTTTGCTTGTCCCTCTGAGGTTTCTTGCTGCAAGCAACAGAAACCCCTGCTCAATCTTGCTGTGACCACAAGTACATCCCTATTTCTGCGCAGCAGGAAGCCTGGAGTGAGCTTTGGGCTCCTGGACGCAGGAAGCAGCCTCTTCCCTCATTTTGCTGACCCCCATCTCATTGGCGTTGCAGATGTCACCCCCAAGCTGGCTGTGTCCATGGACTCCGCAGCAAGGTCCGCGCCACTTTCCCTGATGTTTCATTGGGTAGGGTTGGTCACCTGCCCACTCCTGACCTATCACCGGCAGAGGGTGTGGTCCCCCTTAGACCAATCAAGAGCACCAGTGGAGGTGGGAGGAGCCAGAATGGGCATGGCTACCGCTAGGAAAAAGGCGGTATGGGTGCTGGTGGGCAGCAGAGGCCACTCTGCTGATTCTGAGTTTGCCTTGCTGCCACTAATACTCCCATCCGCTCCCCGAGCGACAAGCAGAGGGCTCTTTCAAAGCAGATCGTGGTGCTCCCTGCTTGAAGTCCCTCAGTCCATCCCTCTGCTCTTTCTTTTTTTTTTTTTTT